>NC_041387.1:633822563-633868412 GCF_002162155.2 Triticum dicoccoides
GGCCTAGGGGAGAGGGGAGAGGGTGGCTTGCCCCCCAAGCCAAGGGGGGCGCCCCCTCTAGGGTTCCCCCCTCAACCCTAGGCGCATGGGCCCAAGGGAGGGGGTGCGGCCAGCCCACCAGGGGTTGGCTCCCTGCCCCACGCAGCCCATGTGCCCCCCCGGGAGGGGTGGCCCCTCCCGGTGGACCCCCGGAACCCTTCCGGTGGCCCCGGCACAATACCGGTATGACCCCGAAACTTCCCGGTGTCCGTTTGACAACTTCACATATATAAATCTTTACCTCCGGACCCTTCCGGATCTCCTCGTGACGTCCAGGATCCCATCCGGGACTCCGAACAACATTCGGTAGTCACATACTAGTCTTCCTAATAACCCTAGCGTCACCGAACCTTAAGTGTGTAGACCCTACGGGTTCGGGAGACATGCAGACATGACCGAGACGCTCTCAGCCAATAACCAACAGCGGGATCTGGATACCCATGATGGCTCCCACATGCTCCTCGATGTTGTCATCGGATGAACCACGATGTCGAGGATTCGATCAAACCCTGTATGCAATTCCCTTTGTCAATCGGTACGTTACTTGCCCGAGACTCGATCGTCGGTATCCCAATACCTTGTTCAGTCTCGTTACCGGCAAGTCACTTTACTCGTACCGTAATGCATGATCCCGTGTCCAACACCTTGGTCACATTGAGCTCATTATGATGATGCATTACCGAGTGGGCCCAGAGATACCTCTCCGTCATACGGAGTGACAAATCCCAGTCTCGATCCGTGTCAACCCAACAGATACTTTCGGAGATACCTGTAATGCACCTTTATAGTCACCCAGTTATGTTGTGACGTTTGATACACCCAAGGCACTCTTACGATATCCGGGAGTTACACGATCTCATGGTCGAAGGAAGAGATACTTGACACTTGCAAAGCTCTAGCAAAACGAACTACACGATCTTTTATGCTATGCTTAGGATTGGGTCTTGTCCATCACATCATTCTCCTAATGATGTGATCCCATTATCAACGACATCCAATGTCCATAGTCAGGAAACCATGACTATCTGTTGATCACAACGAGCTAGTCAACTAGAGGCTCACCAGGGACATATTGTGGTCTAAGTATTCACACATGTATTACGATTTCCGGATAATACAGTTATAGCATGAATAAAAGACATTTATCATGAACATTGAAATATAATAATACTTTTATTATTGCCTCTAGGGCATATTTCCAACAGTCTCCCACTTGCAGTAGGGTCACCAATCTAGTTACATTGTGATGAATCGAACACCCATAGAGTTCTGGTGTTGATCATGTTTTGCACGCGAGAGAGGTTTAGTCAGCGGATCTGCGACATTCAGATCCGTGTGCACTTTGCAAATCTCTATGTCTCCATCTTGAACATTTTCACGGACGGAGTTGAAACGACGCTTGATGTGCCTGATCTTCTTGTGAAACCTGGGCTCCTTGGCGAGGGCAATAGCTCCAGTGTTGTCACAGAAGAGTTTGATCGGCCCCGACGCATTGGGTATGACTCCTAGGTCGGTGATGAACTCCTTCACCCAAATCGCTTCATGCGCTGCCTCCGAGGCTGCCATGTACTCCGCTTCACACGTAGATCCCGCCACAACGCTATGCTTGCAGCTGCACCAGCTTACTGCTCCACCATTCAACATATACACGTATCCGGTTTGTGACTTAGAGTCATCCAGATCTGAGTCGAAGCTAGCGTCGACGTAACCCTTTACGACGAGCTCTTCGTCTCTTCCATAAACGAGAAACATGTCCTTCGTCCTTTTCAGGTACTTCAGGATATTCTTGACCGCTGTCCAGTGTTCCTTGCCGGGATTACTTTGGTATCTTGCTACCAAACTTACGGCAAGGTTTACATCGGGTCTGGTACACAGCATGGCATACATAATAGATCCTATGGCTGAAGCATAGGGGATGACACTCATCTCTTCTTTATCTTTTGCCGTGGTCGGTGACTGAGCCGAGCTCAATCTCACACCTTGTAACATAGGCAAGAACCCCTTCTTGGACTGATCCATTTTGAACCTCTTCAAAATCTTATCAAGGTATGTGCTTTGTGAAAGACCTATGAGGCGTCTCGATCTATCTCTATAGATCTTGATGCCTAATATATAAGCAGCTTCTCCAAGGTCCTTCATTGAAAAACACTTATTCAAGTAGGCCTTAATGCTATCCAGAAATTCTATATTATTTTCCATCAAGAGTATGTCATCTACATATAATATGAGAAATGCTACAGCGCTCCCACTCACTTTCTTGTAAACGCAGGCTTCTCCATAAGTCTGCATAAACCCAAACGCTTTGATCATCTCATCAAAGCGAATGTTCCAACTCCGAGATGCTTGCACCAGTCCATAAATGGATCGCTGGAGCTTGCATACTTTGTTAGCGTTCTGAGGATCGACAAAACCTTACGGCTGCATCATATACAGTTCTTCCTTAAGATGCCCGTTAAGGAATGCCGTTTTGACGTCCATTTGCCATATCTCATAATCATAGTATGCGGCAATTGCTAACATGATTCGGACGGACTTCAGCTTCGCTACGGGAGAGAAAGTCTCGTCGTAGTCAATCCCTTGAACTTGTCGATAACCCTTAGCGACAAGTCGAGCCTTATAGATTGTAACATTACCATCCGCGTCCGTCTTCTTCTTAAAGATCCATTTGTTTTCTATCGCTCGCCGATCATCGGGCAAGTCTGTCAAAGTCCATACTTTGTTTTCATACATGGATTCTATCTCGGATTTCATGGCTTCAAGCCATTTGTTGGAATCCGGGCCCGCCATCGCTTCTTCATAGTTCGAAGGTTCATTGTTGTCTAACAACATGATTTCCAGGACAGGGTTGCCGTACCACTCTGGTGCGGAACGTGTCCTTCTGGACCTACAAAGTTCAGCAGTAACTTGATCCGAAGTACCTTGATCATCATCATTGTTTTCCTCTTCAGTTGGTGTGGGCATCACAGGAACGGTTTCCTGCGCTGCGCCACTTTCCCGCTCAAGAGGTAGTACTTCATCGAGTTCTACTTTCCTCCCACTTACTTCTTTCGAGAGAAACTCTTTTTCCAGAAAGCATCCGTTCTTGGCAACAAAGATCTTGCCTTCGGATCTTAAGTAGAAGGTATACCCGACAGTTTCCTTAGGGTATCATATGAATACGCATTTTTCCGACTTGGGTTCGAGCTTTTCAGGTTGAAGTTTCTTGACATAAGCATCGCATCCCCAAACTTTTAGAAACGACAGCTTAGGTTTCTTTCCAAACCATAATTCATACGGTGTCGTCTCAATGGATTTAGACGGTGCCCTATTTAAAGTGAATGTAGCTGTCTCTAGAGCGTATCCCCAAAATGATAGCGGTAAATCGGTAAGAGACATCATAGACCGCACCATATCCAATAGGGTGCGATTACGACGTTCGGACACACCGTTTCGCTGAGGTGTTCCAGGCGGCGTGAGCTGTGAAACGATTCCACATTTCCTTAAGTGTGCACCAAATTCGTGACTTAAGTATTCTCCTCCACGATCTGATCGTAAGAATTTTATCTTTCGGTCACGTTGATTCTCTACCTCATTTTGAAATTTCTTGAACTTTTCAAAGGTCTCAGACTTGTGTTTCATTAAGTAGACATACCCATATCTACTCAAGTCATCTGTGAGAGTGAGAACATAACGATATCCTCCGCGAGCCTCAACGCTCATTGGACCGCACACATCGGTATGTATGATTTCCAACAAGTTGGTTGCTCGCTCCATTGTTCCGGAGAACGGAGTCTTGGTCATTTTGCCCAAAAGGCATGGTTCGCACGTGTCAAACGATTCATAATCAAGAGACTCTAAAAGTCCATCGGCATGGAGCTTCTTCATGCGCTTGACACCAATGTGACCAAGGCGGCAGTGCCACAAGTATGTGGGACTATCGTTATCAACTTTAAATCTTTTGGCATCTACACTATGAACATGTGTAATATTACGCTCGAGATTCATTAAGAATAAACCATTGAACATCGGAGCATGACCATAAAACATATCTCTCATATAAATCGAACAACCATTATTCTCAGACTTAAATGAGTAGCCATCTCGTATTAAACGAGATCTAGATAGAATGTTCATGCTCAAACTTGGCACTAAATAACAATTATTAAGGTTCAAAACTAATCCCGTAGGTAAATGTAGAGGCAGCGTGCCGACGGCGATCACATCAACTCTGGAACCATTCCCGACGCGCATCGTCACCTCGTCCTTCGCCAGTCTCCGTTTATTCCGCAGCTCCTGCTGTGAGTTACAAATATGAGCAACGGCACCGGTATCAAATACCCAGGAGTTACTACGAGTACTGGTAAGGTACACATCAATCACATGTATATCAAATATACCTTTGGTGTTGCCGGCCTTCTTATCCGCTAAGTATTTGGGGCAGTTCCGCTTCCAGTGACCCTTCCCCTTGCAATAAAAGCACTCAGTCTCAGGCTTGGGTCCATTCTTTGACTTCTTCCCGGTAACTGGCTTACCAGGCGTGGCAACATCTTTGCCGTCCTTCTTGAAGTTCTTCTTACCCTTGCCCTTCTTGAACTTAGTGGTCTTATTGACCATCAACACTTGATGTTCTTTCTTGATTTCAGCCTCTGCTGACTTCAGCATCGAGAACACTTCAGGAATGGTCTTTTCCATCCCCTGCATGTTGTAGTTCATCACAAAGCTCTTGTAGCTTGGTGGGAGCGACTGGAGGATTCTGTCAATGACCGCCTCATCTGGGAGGTTAATGTTCAGCTGGGTCATACGGTTGTGCAACCCATACATCTTCAGGATGTGCTCACTGACAGAACTGTTTTCCTCCATCTTACAACTGTAGAACTTGTCGGAGACATCATATCTCTCGACCCGGGCATGAGCTTGAAAAACTAGTTTCAGCTCTTCGAACATCTCATATGCTCCGTGGTGCTCAAAACGCTTTTGGAGCCCCGGTTCTAAGCTGTAAAGCATGCCGCACTGAACGAGGGAGTAATCATCAGCACGAGACTGCCAAGCATTCATAATGTCTTGGTTCTCTGGGACGGGAGCGTCACCTAGCGGTCCTTCTAGGACATATTGTTTCCTGGCAGCTATGAGGATGATCCTCAGGTTCCGGACCCAGTCCGTATAGTTGCTGCCATCATCTTTCAGCTTGGTTTTCTCTAGGAACGCATTGAAGTTCATGTTGACATTAGCGTTGGCCATTGATCTACAAGACATATTTGCAAAGGTTTTAGACTAAGTTCATGATAATAAAGTTCTAATCAAATTATGAACTCCCACTTAGATTAGACATCCCTCTAGTCATCTAAGTGTTACACGATCCGAGTCGACTAGGCCGTGTCCGATCATCACATGAGACGGACTAGTCATCGTCGGCGAACATTCTCATGTTGATCGTATCTTCCATACAACTCGTGTTCGACCTTTCGGTCTCCGTGTTCCGAGGCCATGTCTGCACATGCTAGGCTTGTCAAGTTAACCCTAAGTGTTTTCGCTGTGTAAAACTGTCTTACACCCGTTGTATGTGAACGTAAGAATCCATCACACCCGATCATCACGTGGTGCTTAGAAGCGACGAACTGTAGCAACGGTGCACAGTTAGGGGAGAACACTTCTTGAAATTTTTGTAAGGGATCATCTTATTTACTACCGTCGTCCTAAGTAAACAAGATGCATAAACATAATAAACATCACATGCAATTATATAGTTGTGACATGATATGGCCAATATCATATAGCTCCATTGATCTTCATCTTCGGGGCTCCATGATCATCTTGTCACCGGTTTGACACCATGATCTCCATCATCATGATCTCCATCATCGTGTCTTCATGAAGTTGTCACGCCAACGACTACTTCTACTTCTATGACTAACGTTTAGCAATAAAGTAAAGTAGTTTACATGGCGTTATTCAATGACACGCAGGTCATACAAAAAATAAAGACAACTCCTATGGCTCCTGCCGGTTGTCATACTCATCGACATGCAAGTCGTGAATCCTATTACAAAGAACATGATCTCATACATCACAATTCATCATTCATCACAACTTCTGGCCATATCACATCACATGATCAATCGCTGCAAAAACAAGTTAGACGTCCTCTAATTGTTGTTGCATCTTTTACGTGGCTGCAATTGGGTTCTAGCAAGAACGTTTTCTTACCTACGAATCACCACAACGTGATTTTGTCAACTTCTATTTACCCTTCATAAGGGCCCTGTTCATCGATTCCACTCGAACTAAAGTGGGAGAGACAGACACCCGCCAGCCACCTTATGCAACTAGTGCATGTCAGTCGGTGGAACCGGTCTCACGTAAGCGTACGTGTAAGGTTGGTCCGGGCCGCTTCATCCCACAATACCGTTGAGCAAGAAAAGACTAGTAGAGGCAAGTAAGATGACAAGATCCACGCCCACAACAAAATTGTGTTCTACTCGTGCAAAGAGAACTACGCATAGACCTAGCTCATGGTGCCACTGTTGGGGAACGTTGCAGAAAATTAAAATTTTTCCTACGGTTTCACCAAGATCCATCTATGAGTTCGTCTAAGCAACGAGTCAAGGGAGAGATTTTGCATCTACATACCACTTGTAGATCGCGTGCGGAAGCTTGCAAGGTGATGATGTAGTCGTACTCGACGTGATTCGAATCACCGATGACCAAGTGCTGAACGGACAGCACCTCCGCGTTCAACACACGTATGGGACGGGAGACGTCTCCTCCTTCTTGATCCAGCAAGGGGGAAGGAGAGGTTGAGGAAGACAGCTCCACCGGCAGCACGACGGCGTGGTGATGGTGGAGAGGCAGTACTCCGACAGGGCTTCGCCAAGCACACAACGGAGGAGGAGAGGTGTTGGGGAGGGGAGGGCTGCGCCTTGGAGGGTGGTGCGGCTGCCCTCCCCTCACCCCTCTATTTATAGGGGAAGGGAGAAGGGGGCCGGCCCCCTAGAACCCATCTAGGGGGGGGGGGTGCGGCGGCCTAGGGGAGAGGGGAGAGGGTGGCTTGCCCCCCAAGCCAAGGGGGGCGCCCCCTCTAGGGTTCCCCCCTCAACCCTAGGCGCATGGGCCCAAGGGAGGGGGTGCGGCCAGCCCACCAGGGGTTGGCTCCCTGCCCCACGCAGCCCATGTGGCCCCACGGGAGGGGTGGCCCCTCCCGGTGGACCCCCGGAACCCTTCCGGTGGCCCCGGCATAATACCGGTATGACCCCGAAACTTCCCGGTGTCCGTTTGACAACTTCCCATATATAAATCTTTACCTCCGGACCCTTCCGGATCTCCTCGTGACGTCCAGGATCCCATCCGGGACTCCGAACAACATTCGGTAGTCACATACTAGTCTTCCTAATAACCCTAGCGTCACCGAACCTTAAGTGTGTAGACCCTACGGGTTCGGGAGACATGCAGACATGACCGAGACGCTCTCAGTCAATAACCAACAGCGGGATCTGGATACCCATGATGGCTCCCACATGCTCCTCGATGTTGTCATCGGATGAACCACGATGTCGAGGATTCGATCAAACCCTGTATGCAATTCCCTTTGTCAATCGGTACGTTACTTGCCCGAGACTCGATCGTCGGTATCCCAATACCTTGTTCAGTCTTGTTACCGGCAAGTCACTTTACTCGTACCGTAATGCATGATCCCGTGTCCAACACCTTGGTCACATTGAGCTCATTATGATGATGCATTACCGAGTGGGCCCAGAGATACCTCTCCGTCATACGGAGTGACAAATCCCAGTCTCGATCCGTGTCAACCCAACAGCTACTTTCGGAGATACCTGTAATGCACCTTTATAGTCACCCAGTTACGTTGTGACGTTTGATACACCCAAGGCACTCTTACGGTATCCGGGAGTCACACGATCTCATGGTCGAAGGAAGAGATACTTGACACTTGCAAAGCTCTAGCAAAACGAACTACACGATCTTTTATGCTATGCTTAGGATTGGGTCTTGTCCATCACATCATTCTCCTAATGATGTGATCCCGTTATCAACGACATCCAATGTCCATAGTCAGGAAACCATGACTATCTGTTGATCACAACGAGCTGGTCAACTAGAGGCTTACCAGGGACATAGTGTGGTCTAAGTATTCACACGTGTATTACGATTTCCGGATAATACAGTTATAGCATGAATAAAAGACAATTATCATGAACAATGAAATATAATAATACTTTTATTATTGCCTTTAGGGCATATTTCCAACAGACTGTTGGGGAACGTTGCAGAAAATTAAAATTTTTCCTACGGTTTCACCAAGATCCATCTATGAGTTCATCTAAGCAACGAGTCTAGGGAGAGAGTTTGCATCTACATACCACTTGTAGATCGCGTGCGGAAGCTTGCAAGGTGATGATGTAGTCGTACTCGACGTGATCCAAATCACCAATGACCAGCGCCGAACGGACGGCACCTCCGCGTTCAACACACGTACGGGACGGGAGACGTCTCCTCCTTCTTGATCCAGCAAGGGGGAAGGAGAGGTTGATGAAGATCCAGCAGCACGACGGCGTGGTGGTGGATGCAGGGCGTCACAGCAGCAGGGCTTCGCCGAGACTACGAGGGAGAGACGTAACGGGGGGAGATGGAGGCGCCAGGGGCTGGTGTATGAAGTCCCTCCTCTCCCCCACTATATATAGGGGTGCCAGGGGGGGCGCCGGCCCTAGTAGATGAGATCTACTAGGGGGGCGGCGGCCTAGGGGAGGTTTCCCTCCCCCCCAAGGCACCTAGGGGTGCCTTCCACCACTAGGACTCCTCCTAGGGGGAAACCCTAGGCGCATGGGCCTATAGGGGCTGGTGCCCTTGGCCCATGATGGCCAAGGCGCACCCCCTAGAGCCCATGTGGCCCCCCGGGACAGGTGGCCCCACCCGGTGGACCCCCGGGACCCTTCCGGTGGTCCCGGTACAATACCGATAACCCCGAAACTTGTCCCGATGCCCGAAATAGCACTTCCTATATATAATTCTTTACCTCCGGACCATTCCGGAACTCCTCGTGACGTCCGGGATCTCATCCGGGACTCCGAACAAAATTCGGGTTTCTGCATATACATATCTTCATAACCCTAGCGTCACCGAACCTTAAGTGTGTAGACCCTACGGGTTCGGGAGACATGCAGACATGACCGAGACGCTCTCAGTCAATAACCATCAGCGGGATCTGGATACCCATGATGGCTCCCACATGCTCCTCGATGTTGTCATCGGATGAACCACGATGTCGAGGATTCGATCAAACCCTGTATGCAATTCCCTTTGTCAATCGGTACGTTACTTGCTCGAGACTCGATCGTCGGTATCCCAATACCTTGTTCAGTCTCGTTACCGGCAAGTCACTTTACTCGTACCGTAATGCATGATCCCGTGTCCAACACCTTGGTCACATTGAGCTCATTATGATGATGCATTACCGAGTGGGCCCAGAGATACCTCTCCGTCATACGGAGTGACAAATCCCAGTCTCGATCCGTGTCAACCCAACAGATACTTTCGGAGATACCTGTAATGCACCTTTATAGTCACCCAGTTACGTTGTGACGTTTGATACACCCAAGGCACTCTTACGGTATCCGGGAGTTACACGATCTCATGGTCGAAGGAAGAGATACTTGACACTTGCAAAGCTCTAGCAAAACGAACTACACGATCTTTTATGCTATGCTTAGGATTGGGTCTTGTCCATCACATCATTCTCCTAATGATGTGACCCGTTATCAACGACATCCAATGTCCATAGTCAGGAAACCATGACTATCTGTTGATCGCAACGAGCTAGTCAACTAGAGGCTCACCAGGGACATATTGTGGTCTAAGTATTCACACGTGTATTACGATTTCCGATAATACAGTTATAGCATGAATAAAAGACATTTATCATGAACATTGAAATATAATAATACTTTTATTATTGCCTCTAGGGCATATTTCCAACAGAAGGAGCCCATGCTCCTCTACATCGCAACCACCAGTCGGGTCGTCAGCATAGTCATGGTGGTAGAGCACAAGGAGGAGGACAGAGCATTGCCGGTCCAGAGGCCGGTGTATTAACTGAGCGAAGTACTGTCCGCCTTCAAGCAAAACTACCCACATTACGAGAAGATGTGCTACAGCATGCACTTTGCCGCCAAGAAGTTGAAGCCTTACTTCCAAGAACACCTAATAACCGTCGTCTGCACCGCTCCGCTTGCTGAGATCATTGGAAGCCGAGACGCCTCTGGCCGAGTGGCCAAGTGGGCTATTGATCTGCCCCCTACACCATCTACTACCAGCCTCACACCACCATCAAGTCACAAGTGCTGGCCGACTTCCGAGTCGACTGGGCCCGAGACCCAGTATTTACCGCCTGCACCAGACTCCACCCATTGGTGGATGCATTTTGATGGTTCAAAAATGGGCACCGGACGGGGGGCCGGTGTCGTCCTCACCTCTCCCAAAGGAGACAAGCTCAGATACGTGCTGCAAGTCCACTTTGCTGCCTCCAATAATGTAGCAGAATACGAGGCACTCATACACAGGCTCCGACTTGCCAAGGAACTCGGCATCCGCCGGATCCTGTGCTATGGTGACTCCGACTTGGTTGTCCAGCAGTCGTCAGGCGACTGGGACGCCAAGGATGCAAACATGGCAAGCTACCGCTTCCTCGTGCAGCAACTCAGTGGATACTTCGACGAGTGCGAGTTCCTCCACGTGCCAAGAAACGACAACGAGCAAGCAGATGCCTTGGCACGGATTGGCTCCACCCGACAAGCAATACTAGCCGGCGTCGCCCTACGCCGCCTTCTCAAGCCGTCTATCAAGTCGTCCCCAGAATCAGATTCCATCTTCGTGCTAGCCCCTCCCGAAGCAGTCGGATCCGACTTGAGAGTCCCAAAAGCCAGCATGGGGACTCCGGCAGGCGGCCCAGGGACTGTTGCAGCTGCACCCGGCTCGGGGACTCCAGAGCCCGGCCCGGGGACTCCGGTAGTCGGCCCAGGGACTTCTTCAGCGCAGCAGGCGGAAGCAACTACCAACCCGCTGCCTCCCGGCCCAACCGCCCTCATACAAGTTGCAGTGATGGCAGTCGAAGAAATAGCAGCGTCATCTTGGGCCCAACAAATCCTCAAGGTCCTAGTGAACAAGGAACTGCTGACTGATGAGATCTCGGCCCAACAAGTGCAAAGGCAAGCAGCAGCTTACACCATAGTCAACCGAGAGCTGGTGCGACGAAGTGTCACCGAGGTTTATCAGCGCTGCGTGGAGCCGGACAAGGGCCAAGCAATACTTGGAGATATCGACCAAGGAGAATGCGGTCACCATGCGGCTTCAAGATCACTTGTGGCCAAAGCTTTCCGTCATGGATTCTTTTGGCCGACTGCTCTAGAAGAGGCGAAAGAACTAGTTCAGAAGTGTCAAGGGTCCCAGAGGTTCCGCTCCAAGCCACATTTGCCGGCTTCTACACTCAAGACCATTCTCATAGCTTGGCCCTTCCCTGTTTGGGGGCTGGATATGGTAGGACCATTCAAGACAGCTCGCGGTGGCATGACTCATTTGCTTGTCGTTGTGGACAAGTTCACCAAGTGGATAGAGGCAAAACCAATCAAGAAGCTGAATGGGCCGACTGCCGTGACATCATCGCCAACATCACCACGCGGTACGGCATACCACAGCACCAACTTCGCCAAAGGAGCCTTGGCCCATTTCTGCGCAATGCAGGGCATCCATCTGGACTTAGCGTCCGTTGCCCACCCGCAGTCAAACGTCCAAGTTGAGAGTGCAAATGGCCTCATTCTGTACGGCCTCAAGCCTCGACTGGTCGAGCCTCTGGAGCGTTCAGCCGGCTGCTGGCTCGATGAGCTGTCGGCCGTCCTCTAGAGGTTGCGCACGACTCCGAACAAGTCAACCGGCTTCACGCCTTTCTTCCTCGTGTACGGTGCTGAAGCCGTCATCCTGACAGACATAGAGTTCGACTCCCCGAGAGTCACCATGTACACCGAGGCAGATGCCAAGGAGGCATGAGAAGACGGTGTTGACTTGCTGGAGGAGAGCCGGCTATTGGCACTCAGCCGGTCCGCCATCTACCAGCAGAGTCTGCGTCGATACTACAACCGCAAGGTGAAGCCAAGATCCTTCCAAGAGGGAGAGCTTGTGCTCCGGCTGATCCAGCGAACAGCCGGCCAGCACAAGCTCTCGGCACCTTGGAAGGCCCTTTCATCATCAGCAAGGTACTGGGCAACGACTCCTACTACCTGATCGATGCCCAGAAGCCCAGAGCATGCAAGAGAGATGATTCAGGCAAAGAGACCGAGAGGCCACGGAACGCAAACCTCCTAGGAAGGTTTTACAGTTGAGAGTAGTATGTATCACGCTATCTTTTGTATTATGTATAAAGACTTCGAGTCCCCCGAGAAGAGCTCGGGGACTATCCTCTTTTATCTATATGATAAGTGTTATGCCTATGAGTATGTATAGTTTTATTTCCGCCTGGCACCGGGTTCGACCAGTCGGCCCGGAGGCTCGCCGCCTTCTGCTATATGCCGCTTCCTGCAGCCGGACAAGTAGTGTGTCGGCACCAAAAACTTCCCTTGTCAGAAGCCACAGCTCACAGAACGACTGCATGGCGGGCAGGGCTTGTAAAATAGTGCCCCACACGAAAAACGACTAAGGAAGAAACACATATAATTGAGGCCGACATCGCACCTATTCGTCCGACTGCCGAGCAGCCGGTCGGCCGGCTTCTACTTTTTTATTACCAACACTGCGAATGGCTAAGTACTAGCCCTCCCACAAACAGCTAAGTACTCAACCTAGCCGCAGTCTGCAGAGCGGCTGCTTGGCTGGCAAGAGGATAGCCAAGGGAGGGCGGCAAAGGAAAAAACCAAGGAGCAAAAGGCAAGGAAAGTTAGAAGTCGGCAAAGCAAAAATAGTGATAGAATATTTACATGGATAAAGGCCTATCGGCCGGCATTCAACAAAGTTCAATATACACCCCGCGGGTGGAATTGCGAAATTTAATCAAGATTGTCCAGACTCTAGCAAACAGGAAAAAAGAAAAAAAATCCTAAGAAGTGGCAGAAGACTCCAGCTGGGCAGTGCCGGTTGGTGCAGTAGAGGACTCCGGCTGGGCGGTGTCGGTTGGCGCGGCAGAGGGCTCCGGCTGAACGGTGGAGTCGGCCGCGCCACCTGATGCGACAGGCGGCTCAGTCTGGGCGGTAGAGTCGGCGGCGGCAATCGGGACGACGGAGGGCTGGACGACGGAGTCGGTGGCGCCCGTCAGAGGAACGGGCGGCTGGTCGATCTCCCTAGCCGGTTCCAGCAGCAGTCGGCGCTTTGGAGCGCGAATCGTTGCTTAAGGCCCGGTCAGGTTGAGGCTGACCATCCGCCCCGACCTCCGGCAGGTCGACGTCGCTCTCTTCTTCCTCCTCCTCCTCCTCCTCCTTCTCCCCCTCTTCCCCTTCATCGCTGGAGTCGATGACTTCAGCGGAGTCCTCACTATCCTCCGGGTTCAGGCCGAGCCATTCCTGCGGCACTTCGGCGCCTTCCTCGACTATCTCCGGGACGAAGACGCTCGTGTCGGTGAAGTCGGCGATCGCCGCCGCCCTGTTGATAAGATCGGTTTCCACCGCCGCCAGCTCCTCCTGCCCCTCTAGCCAGACCGTGGTTAACTGGGCTAGATCCAGCCCAGGGTACCACGCCTTGACGAACTCCAAGGCCCGGCGCTCTCCTGCCCGGGCTGCAGAGCCCTTCCAGGCTTCCAGGCGGCCGGCCGCGACCTCGAGCCAGTCGGTAGTCCGACTTGGGGTGCACGGAGCCGGCAGGCCTGGCCAGAGGGCGGAGACTGCCTGGGCCCCGATGCGCTGAAGACGGCGCAACATTTGATGGGCAGGCCGAAGGCGGGCCTGGATACTAAGGATCTGCTCATTGAGAGTCCCGGGGGCGTCAGCAGCGATCTACGCGCCTTCCGCCCTCCGCACCTCGCGCTGGGCCTCAATCATCTGGATCGCGGCAACAGAGTGGCCCGGGAAGAAGTCTGTTTGGACAGAAGGAAAGAAAAGCCAAACTTACAAACGAGGGCTCGGCCTAGATAAGGGCCGGCGGCTCAGTACAAGAAACAAAGGAAACAAAACTCACTATCGACCAAGTCTTCAATGCTGCTGAAGCAAGTTGTCATCTGGGATTCCTTGTCGGCCCAAGCGGAGCGCTCGACCTCAAACTCGGTGAGGAGGTCGGCCTCTTTCATCTTTGCCTTCTGCTGGGCCGCCTTGAGGGCCTCCGCCTGCTCGGCGAGCTGAGTGACCAGTCGGTCTCGTTCCTCGACCAGCTTGCCACACTCTGCCTCCTTACCACGCAGGGCGGTGTTGGCTTCGCACAGGTGCTGCTGCAGGGCGGCGTTGGCCTCTGAAGAAAGGAAGAGAAGGAAGAGCGTCAGTCAAATAACAAAGAGGGATGCACAAGCCGGGGAGATTCGGCCCGACTGCTCAGCAGTCGGCCCAAACCTCGGGGACTACAGCCCGCGGGTGCGCTAGCGCGCCCCCGCAGAAGAAAGGAATCGAAGCTTACTCCGGCTCTCGGACAGAGGCCGGTCTGTGTCTCCAGCTCCTGGACCCTGGAGTTGTAGGCGACCACACGGAGGTTGTGGTAGTCCTGCAGAGGGAAATATCAGACAAGATTAGCATTTAACTCCAACAAGATGAAGTCCCGGACCGCCTGCTCAGCAGCCGGCCCGAAACTTGGGGACTACACCCAGTGGGTGCGCTGGCGCGCCCCCACGAAGGATGAAAGAAGATCAAAATAAAGAGAAGCAGGAAGCTCACGCGGATGGCTTCTTGCGAATCCAGAAACGCCTCGTAGCAGCGTCAGAGGGCTTCAGCTTCGGCCCGAAGTTTGTCCTGGACATTGAGGGACGCCTGGTTCAGGGCGCCCGTCTCGCCTCCACGTACCCAGCCGGTTGGCGCGGCGCTGAATGCCTTGGTGGCGGGGACCGACGAGCTCGCAGCTCCGGTCTCCAGCGGTCACGGCACCGAGGCCGCCTTCTCGAGATGGCGGCGTGCGGGTGTGAGGACCTGAGGAGTTAGGTCCGTCACCACCGCGTTCCTGGCCGGTGGCACTGGCAGCTCGGCTGGCTGCTCGACCCGCGTTTTGCTAGCCGGTGGCAGCGGCGACACGAAGACGTTCGGCATAGCCACGTCGCCGCCCACCCTCTCCATGACCGGATGCTCATCGCCGGCTCCCCGGTCGTCGCCTCGAACTCCGGCGGAGGGGGTGCGGTGTTCAGAGGCGTCACAGGCAGTGGTTCCTGATGACCCACAAGTGTAGGGGATCACAACAACTTTTGAGGGTAGAGTATTCAACCCAAATTTATTGATTCGACACAAGGGGAGCCAAAGAATATTCTTGAGTATTAGCAGTTGAGTTGTTAATTCAACCACACCTGGATAACTAACTATCTGCAGCAAGGTATTTAGTAGCAAAGTAATATGATAGTAATGGTAACGGTGGTAAAAGGTAAAGATAGTAGTAGCAATATTTTTGGTGTTTTGTAGTGATTGTAACAGTAGCAACGGAAAAGTAAATAAGCGAAACACAATATATGAAAAGCTCGTAGGCAATGGATCAGTGATGGATAATTATGCCGGATGCGATTTCTCATGTAATAGCTATAACATAGGGTGACACAGAACTAGCTCCAGTTCATCAATGTAATGTAGGCATGTATTTCAAATATAGTAATATGTGCTTATGGAAAAGAACTTGCATGACATCTTTTGTCCTACCCTCCCATGGCAGCGGGGTCCTCTTGATAACCCACAAGTATAGGGGATCGCAACAGTTTTCGAGGGTAGAGTATTCAACCTAAATTTATTGATTCGACACAAGGGGAGCCAAAGAATATTCTCAAGTATTAGCAGCTAAGTTGTCAATTCAACCACACCTGGAAACTTAATATCTACAGCAAAGTGTTTAGTAGGAAAGTAATATGATAGTCATGGTAACGGTAACAAAAGTAAAGGTAGCAAGAATAATGTTTTTGATGTTTTTGTAGTGATTGTAACAGTAACAACGGAATAGTAAATAAGAGAGAACCAGTATATGGAAAACTCGTAGGCACCAGATCAATGATGGATAATTGTGCCGGATGTGGTTCATCATGTAACAGTCATAACATAGGGTGACACAGAACTAGCTCCAGTTCATCAATGTAATGTAGGCATGTATTCCGAATATAGTCATAGGTGCTTATGGAAAAGAACTTGCATGACATCTTTTATCCTACCCTCCCGTGGCAGCGGAGTCCTATTGGAAACTAAGGGATATTAAGGCCTCCTTTTAATAGAGAACCGAAACAAAGCATTAGCACATAGTGAATACATGAACTCCTCAAACTAAGGTCATCACCGGGAGTGGTTCCGATTATTGTCACTTCGGGGTTGCCGGATCATAATACATAGTAGGTGACTATAGACTTGCAAGATAGGATCAAGAACTCACATATATTCATGAAAACATAATAGGTTCAGATCTGAAATCATGGCACTCGGGCCCTAGTGACAAGCATTAAGCATAGCAAAGTCATAGCAACATCAATCTCAGATCATAGTGGATACTAGGGATCAAACCCTAACAAAACTAACTCGATTACATGATAAATCTCATCCAACCCATCACCGTCCAGCAAGCCTATGATGGAATTACTCACGCACGGCGGTGATCATCATGAAATTGGTGATGGAGGATGGTTGATGATGACGACGATGACGAATCCCCCTCTCCGGAGCCCCGAATGGACTCCAAATCAGCCCTCCCGAGAGAGATTAGGGCTTGGCGGCGGCTCCGTATCGTAAAACGCGATGATTTCTTCTCTCTGATTTTTTTCTCCCCGAAATCCAATATATGGAGTTGGAGTTGGCGTCGGAGGGCCACCAAGGGGCCCACGATGTAGGGGGCGCGCCCGGGGGGGGGAGGGGGGGGTGCCCCCCACCCTCGTGGACAGGGTGTGGGCCCCCTGGTATTCATCTTTGGCGAGGATTTTTTTATTAATGATCCTAATATATTCCGTGGAGTTTCAGGTCGTTCCGAGAACTTTTATTTTCTGCACATAAAACAACACCATGGCAATTCTGCTGAAAACATCGTCAGTCCGGGTTAGTTCCATTCAAATTATACAAGTTAGAGTCCAAAACAAGGGCAAAAGTGTTTGGAAAAGTAGATACGACAGAGACGTATCAATTCCCCCAAGCTTAAACCCTTGCTTGTCCTCAAGCAACTCAGTTGACAAACTGAAAGAGAAAAGGACAAACTCTGTTTGCTCTTGTTGCTGTAAACATGAAAAGCCAGCATTCAAGTTTCAGCGAATATTATGAATTAACCATACTAACAATAACACAAAGGTCTCACAGTTACTCATATCAATAGCATAATCAGCTAGCGAGCTATAATAACAAAACTCGGATGACAACACTTTATCAAAATAATCATAACATGATATAACGAAATGGTATCTCGCTAGCCCTTTCTGAGACTGCAAAACATAAATGTAGAGCACCTTCAAAGATCAAGGACTGACTAAACATTGTAATTCATGGTAAAACAGATCCAGTCAAGTCATACCCAATATAAACCAATAATAATGAATGCGAATGACAGTGTGCTCTCCAGCGGATGATTTTAATAAGAAGGGTGATGACTCAACATAAAAGTAAATAGATAGGCCCTTCGCAGAGGGAAGCAGGGATTTGTAGAGGTGCCAGAGCTCGATTTTAAAATAGAGATTGAATAACATTTTGAGCGGCATACTTTTGCTGTCAACGCAACAACTATGAGATGACGTTATCTTCCATGCTAAACAAATTATAGGCGGTTCCCAAACAGAATGGTAAAGTTTATACTCCCCCTCCTCGACAAGCATCAATCCATGGCTTGCTCAAAACAACGAGTGCCTCCAACATTCAACGGGTTCCAGGGGAGTTTTTGTTTGCAGTTATTTTGATTTAGTTTGCATAAAGCATGGGACTGGGCATCTCGGTGACCAGCCATTTTCTCGTGAATGAGGAGCGGAGTCCACTCCTCTTGAGAATAACCGCCTAACATGGAAGATAAGGGCAGCCCTAGTTGAGACATGAGCTGCTCGAGCATACAAAACAGAATTTCATTTGAAGGTTTGGAGTTTGGCACATACAAATTTACTTAGAACGGCAGGTAAATACCGCAGATAGGAAGGTATAATGGACTCATATGGAACAACTTTGGGGTTTTAAGGAGTTTGGATGCACAAGCAGTATTCCCGCTTAGTACAGGTGAAGGCTAGCAAAAGACTGGGAAGCGACCAACTGAGAGAGCGACAACAGTCATAAACATGCATCAAAATTAATTTACACCGAATACAAGCATGAGTAGGATATAATCCACCATGAACAAAAATATCATGAAGGCTATGTTGATTTGATTCAACTACATGCGTGAACATGTGCCAAGTCTAGTCACTCAATTCATTTAAAGAAGGATACCATCCCATCATACCACATCATGATCATTCTAATAGCATGTTGGCACGCAAGGTAAATCATTATAACTCATAGCTAATCAAGCATGGCACAAGCAACTGTAATCTCTAAATGTCATTGCAAATATGCTTACTTCATAATAGCTAACTCAGGAACGATGAATCATCATATTTACAAAAACAAGATAGGTCGAGTTCATTCTCATCCCAATAAGTCCGTCATATATCATCATTATTGCCTTTCACTCGCACGACTGAACGATGTGTATAATAATAGGAGTGCACATGCATTGGACTAAGCTGGAATCTGCAAGCATTCAACTCAAGAGAGAAGACAAGTAATATGGGCTCTAAGTTAAATATACAATCATGCATATAAGAGCCACTAAGCATTTTCAATATGGTCTTCTTGACCCCCAAAGAAAGGAAAAGAAAAACTATTTACACGGGAAAGCTCCCAACAAGCAAAAGAAGAACGGGGAATATTTTTGGGTTTTCCTATTTAATTACTACAGCAAAGAAATAAACTACTACTAAATTTTTTTTTTGGTTTTTTCTTAAGGTTTATCGAACACACAAGAAAGCAGGAAAAAGAAAATAAACTAGCATGGATATTACAGTGAAAGAGTATGAACACTGACATCTAGCAATCAGTGTGTGTGAACATAAATGTAATGTCGGTGGGAAATACGTAGTCCCCCAAGCTTAGGCTTTTGGCCTAAGTTGGATTATTGCCAGGGATGGCCTGGCGGATAACCGTAGGTGAAGTTGCGGTCATACTGTGATGCAGCGGCTATCACCTCCTAAGCTGCAGCGTAGCATCTAGCTGCCTCCGCTCTCCTCTCATATAAATTTACCTCCTCTCTGGTAATAATATATCTTCCTTTTATCTGAAAATCAAAGAAGGCAGGAGCAGGAAGAGCAATATGGACTACATGCCGTTTGTTAAAGATTAGTCGATACTGGAGAGGTGGCTCAGTCCTTTCAACAAACTGGTGGGAAACCATAGAATCGAAATCCAAATAAGTAGAGGGTAACTCCACATCACCCTCTCGAATGTCTATCTCAAGAAAATTAGCTAAGCGGGTTGCATAAATTCCTCCAAAGAAATCTCCGTTATGTCTATTTTGATGCAACCTATGAGCTACGATGGCTCCCATATGATAAGATTGGTCTCCTAACACAGCACTTCTGAGAATGCTGAGATCAGGGGCACATAAGTGACATACTGCATCCTTAGCATTAATGCATCTACCTATAAAGAGAGCAAAATAGTGTATAGCAGGGAAATGAATGCTTCCTAAAGTGGCTTGCGTTATATCTCTAGATTCCCCCACAGTTATTCTAGCAAGAAAGTCTCTATATTCAGATTTAGGGGGATCCCTGACACTACCCCATGATGGAAGTTTGCAAGCAGAAGTGAAATCCTCTAAGTCCATGGTATAAGATTCGTCATAAAGGTCAAACATGACTGAAGGAGAATTACGCGAAGATGAAAACTCAAACCTCCTCACAAATGAACTTGTGAGATCATGATACTGGGGGCATTTTTCAGCTTCAAAGTCCTCAAGACTGGCGTTGCGCAAGTATGCGCTAAATTCTTCTTTGATTCCCACTTGATTCATAAAATTTTCCGAAGGCCATTCACAGGGCCTTACAGGAGCATCTCTTGGTGGTTCCTCGCCAGCATCACGTATTGCAAGCCTGGGACCTTGCTTCCTTGAGGGGCCACCTTGGAACATCCTCCTAAACATATTGCTTCCTCTGAGAAATTTCTGAAAATTTTAGTAACTTCAAATAAAAGTGAACCAACTTCAATAAAATTGATAGCAACAACTCCTACAAGTGCCTAGAGCCTATATAAAGCATTGGAACTACTTGGAACCATATAAATTTGACATGCAAGCTCAAGAACATGGTCACCTATGTAGCACAAATTTGCAATGAATAAAGCACTAGAACAAAAACTAATTGGACCAACGGAGGTGTCACATACCAAGGAACAATCTCCCCAAGCAGTTTTGCGAGAGGTGCTTTGAGCAAGGAGATCGAAAATCGCAGCAACGGGGGCTGCAACTCGTGCTTGAGTTGATTTTTCGTGTTTGTGCGAGACAGAGGAAGAAGGTAGGTGCAGGGATAAGTGGAGGAGGGCCACCGCGGGCCCACGAGGCAGGGGGCGTGCCCTCCACCCTCGTGACCAGGTGGTAGCTCCCCCGGCGGTGATTTTTGCACAGTAAATTCTCAAATATTCCCGAAAAAATCATATTAAATTGGCATGGCATTCTCAGGACTTTTATTTTCGGGATATTTTTATATTGCACGGATAAGTCAGGAGACAGACAGAAAAATACTATTTTACTTTATTTCTACCAAATAACAGAAAATATAAAGAGGGTACAGAAGGTTGTGCTTCTAGTTTCATCCATCTCGTGATCATCAAAATGAATCCACTAACAAGGTTGATCAAGTCTGGTTAACGAGCTCATTCCGATTAACACGGAACCGGAGAAATTTCGAATAGCACTAAGTTACCTCAACGGGGATATGAAAATCCCCAACAATAAGAATATCATACTTTTTCTTGACAGTAGGGATAGGAAATTCAAAACCTCCAAATATAATTGATGGATTTTTCCAATAGAGTTGATACTATAAACTTGAGGTTGTTTCCTCGGAAAGTGTACCGTGTGCTCATTGCCATTAACATGAAAAGTGACATTGCCTTTGTTGCAATCAATAACAGCCCCTGCAGTATTAAGGAAAGGTCTTCCAAGAATAATAGACATACTATCATCCTCGGGAATATCAAGAATAACAAAGTCCGTTAAAATAGTAACGTTCGCAACCACAACAGGCACATCCTCACAAATACCGACAGGTATAGCAGTTGATTTATCAGCCATTTGCAAAGATATTTCAGTAGGTGTCAACTTATTCAAGTCAAGTCTACGATATAAAGAGAGAGGCATAACACTAACACTGGCTCCAAGATCACATAAAGCAGTTTTAACATAATTTCTCTTAATGGAGCATGGTATAGTGGGTACTCCGGGATCTTCAAGTTTCTTTGGTATTCCACCCTTAAAAGTATAATTAGCAAGCATGGTGGAAATTTCAGCTTCAGGTATATTTCTTTTATTAGTAATAATATCCTTCATATACTTAGAATAAGGATTTGTTTTGAGCACATCAGCTAATCGCATATGCAAAAAGATAGGTCTAATCATTTCAGCAAAGCGCTCAAAATCCTCATCATCCTTTTTCTTGGATGGTTTCGAAGGAAAAGGCATGGGTTCCTGAACCCATGGTTCCCTTTATTTACCATGTTTCCTAGCAACGAAGTCTCTTTTATCATAGCGTTGATTCCTTGATTGTGGGTTATCAAGATCAACAACAGGTTCAACTTCTACATCATTATCATTACTAGGTTGAGCATTAACATGAACATTATCATTAACATTATCACTAGGTTCATGTTCGTCATCTGATTGTGTTTCAGCATCAGAAATAGAAATATCATTTGGATTCTCAGGTGGCTCAGCAATAGGTTCACTAGAAGTTTGCAAAGTCCTATCATTTTTCTTTTTCTTCTTTCTAGAAGAACTAGGTACATCAATATCATTTTTCTGAGAATCTTGCTCGATTCTCTTAGGGTGGCCTTCAGGATACAAAGGTTCCTGAGTCATTCTACCAGTTCTAGTAGGCACTCTAACAGCATAATCACTTTTCTTACTATTCATTTCATCAAGCGCTTCTTTTTGAGCTTTAAGTACTTGTTCTACTTGAGTTGTAACCATAGAAGCATGTTTGCTAACAAGTTTAAGTTCACCTCTAATATTAGCCATATAATCACCCAAGCGTTTAATCATATAAGCATCTTGTTTTAATTGTCTACCAAAATAAGCATTAAAGTCATCTTGCTTAAACATAAAGTTGTCAAATTCATCCAAGCACTGACTAGCAATTTTAGTAGGAGGGACTTCAGCTTTACCATATCTATAGAGAGAATTTACCTTTACTACCTGTGTCGGGATATCGGGAGGTTCTTCAGTAAGTAAGTAATTGAGATCATATACTTCTTCAACAGGCGGTAAATTAAGACCGTGTATTTCTTCAATAGGAGGTAAATTCTTAACATCTTCAGCTTTAATACCTTTTTCTTTCATAGATTTCTTTGCCTCTTGCATATCTTCAGGACTGAGAAATAGAACACCTCTCTTCTTTGGAGTTGGTTTAGGAATAGGCTCAATAATTGGCTCATAAATTGGCTCAGGAGCCGGCTCGGGAGGAGCCCAATTATTTTCATTTGTCAACATATTGTTCAATAGAATTTCCGCTTCATCCGGTGTTCTTTCCCTGAAAAGAGAACCAGCACAACTATCCAGGTAATCTCTGGAAGCATCGGTTAGTCCATTATAAAAGATATGAAGTATTTCAGGTTTCTTAAGAGGATGATCAAGCAAAGCATTAAGTAACTTGAGAAGCTTCCCCCGAGCTTGTGGGAGACTCTCTTCTTCAATTTGCACAAAGTTATATATTTCCCTCAAGGCAGCTTGTTTCTTATGAGCAGGGAAATATTTAGCAGAGAAGTAATAAATCATATCCTGGGGACTTTGCACACAACCAGGATCGAGAGAATTAAACCATATCTTAACGTCACCCTTTAATGAGAACGGAAATATTTTGAGTAAATAAAGGTAGCGCGATCTCTCATTATTAGTAAACAGGGCAGCTATATCGTTCAACTTAGTAAGATGTGCCACAACAGTTTCAGATTCATAGCCATTGAAAGGATCAGATTCAACCAAAGTAAGTATATCTGGATCAACAAAAAAATCATAATAATCCTTATCGGGAACACAAATAGGTGAAGTAGCAAAAGCAGGGTCGGGTCTCATTCTATCTCTAAAAGATTCTTTACTCCATTTAACTAGCAACCTCTTAAGTTCATATCTATCCTGGCAAGCAAAAATAGCGGCAGAAGATTCTGCATAAAAAAGATAACCTCCAAGAATAGGAGGCATATTTTCATCATCACTCTCATAATTGTATTCAGGTGTAATAATTTCTCTTTCTCTAGACCTAGCAATTTTCTCATCAAGAAATTCACCAAGGGGCACAGAAGTATCAAGCATAGAAGTGGTTTCATCACAAGTATCATGCATAGTAGAAGTGGCATCATCAATAACATGCGACATATCAGAATTCATAGCATTAGCAGGTTTAGGTGTCACAAGCTTACTTATAACAGAAGGAGAATCTAGTGCAAGGCTAGATGGCAGTTCCTTACCTCCCCTCGTAGTTGAGGGAAAAATCTTAGTCTTAGCGTCTTTCAAGTTCTTCATAGTGTCCAGCAGATATAAATCCCAAGTGACTCAAAGAATAGAGCTATGCTCCCCGGCAACGGCGCTAGAAAAAGGTCTTGATAACCCACAAGTATAGGGGATCGCAACAGTTTTTGAGGGGAGAGTATTCAACCCAAATTTATTGATTCGACACAAGGGGAGCCAAAGAATATTCTCAAGTGATAGCAGTTGAGTTGTCAATTCAACCACACCTGGAAACTTAATATCTGCAGCAAAGTGTTTAGTAGCAAAGTAATATGATAGTGGTGGTAACGGTAACAAAAGTAAAGGCAGCAAGGATAATGTTTTTGATGTTTTTGTAGTGATTGTAACCGTAACAACGGAAAAGTAAATAAGAAACCAGTATATGGAAAACTCGTAGGCACCGGATCAATGATGGATAATTATGCCGGATGTGGTTCATCATGTAACAGTCATAACATAGGGTGACACAGAACTAGCTCCAGTTCATCAATGTAATGTAGACATGTATTCCGAATGTAGTCATACGTGCTTATGGAAAAGAACTTGCATGACATATTTTGTCCTGCCCTCCCGTGGCAGCAGGGTCCTATTGGAAACTAAGGGATATTAAGGCCTCCTTTTAATAGAGAACCGGAACAAAGCATTAGCACATAGTGAATACATGAACTCCTCAAACTAAGGTCATCACCGGGAGTGGTTCCGATTATTGTCACTTCGGGGTTGCCGGATCATAACACATAGTAGGTGACTATAGACTTGCAAGATAGGATCAAGAACTCACATATATTCATGAAAACATAATAGGTTCAGATCTGAAATCATGGCACTCGGGCCCTAGTGACAAGCATTAAGCATAGCAAAGTCATAGCAACATCAATCTCAGAACATAGTGGATACTAGGGATCAATCCCTAACAAAACTAACTCGATTACATGTTAAATCTCATCCAACCCATCACCGTCCAGCAAGCCTACGATGGAATACTCACGCACGACGGTGAGCATCATGAAATTGGTCATGGAGGATGGTTGATGATGACGATGACGACGAATCCCCCTCTCCGAAGCCCTGAACGGACTCCAGATCAGCCCTCCCGAGAGAGATTAGGGCTTGGCGGCGGCTCCGTATCGTAAAACACGATGATTTCTTCTCTCTGATTTTTTTCTCCCCGAAAGCCAATATATGGAGTTGGAGTTGGCGTCGGAGGGCCACCAGGGGGCTCACGAGGTAGGGGGCGCGCCTGGGGGGGGGGGCGCCCCACCCTCGTGGACAGGGTGTGGGCCCCCTGGTATTCATCTTTGGCGAGGATTTTTTATTAATTATCCTAAGATATTCCGTGGAGTTTCAGGTCGTTCCGAGAGCTTTTTTTTTCTGCACATAAAACAACACCATGGCAATTCTGCTGAAAACAACGTCAGTCCGGGTTAGTTCCATTCAAATCATACAAGTTAGAGTCCAAAACAAGGGCAAAAGTGTTTGGAAAAGTAGATACGCGGAGACGTATCAGGTCCTAGTGGAAACTAAGGGATATTAAGGCCTCCTTTTAATAGAGAACCGAACCAAAGCATTAACACATGGTGAATACATGAACTCCTCAAACTACGGTCATCACCGAGAAGTATCCCGATTATTGTCACTTCGGGGTTGTCGGATCATAACACATAATAGGTGACTATAGACTTGCAAGATAGGATCAAGAACACACATATATTGATGAAAACATAATAGGTTTAGATCTGAAATCATGGCACTCGGGCCCTAGTGACAAGAAGTAAGCATAACAAAGTCATAGCAACATAAATCTCAGAACATAGTGGATACTAGGGATCAAACCCTAACAAAACTAACTTGATTACATGATAAATCTCATCCAACCCATCACCGTCCAGCAAGCCTACGATGGAATTACTCACGCACGGTGGTGAGCATCATGAAATTGGTGATGGAGGATGGTTGATGATGACGACAACGACGAATCCCCCTCTCCGGAGCCCCGAACGGACTCCAGATCAGCCCTCCCGAGAGAGATTAGGGTTTGGCAGCAGCTCCATATCGTAAAACGCGATGAAACTTTCTCTCTGATTTTTTCTCCGCGAGACGGAATATATGGAGTTGGAGTTGAGGTCGGCAGAGCCTTAGGGGGGCCACGAGATAGGGGGCGCACCCTATAGAGTGAGGGCACCCTCGTGGACAGGGTGTGGCCCCCCGGGTCTTCATCTTTTGCGAGGATTTTTTATATTTTCTGAAACTTGTCTCCGAGGATTTCCAGGTCATTCCGAGAACTTATGTTTTCTACACATGAAACAACATCATGGTAATTCTGCTTAAAACAGCGTCAGTCCGGTTTGTTTCATTCAAATCATGCAAGTTAGAGTCCAAAACAAGGGCAAAAGTGTTTGGAAAAGTAGATACGTTGGAGACGTATCAACTCCCCCAAGCTTAAACCTTTGCTTGTCCTCAAGCAATTCAGTTGATAAACTGAAAGTGATAAAGAAAAACTTTTACAAACTCTATTTGCTCTTGTTGTTGTAAACATGCAAAGCCATCATTCAGGTTTCAAAAATATTATAACTAACCATACTCACAATAACACTTAGGTCTCACAATTACTCATATCAATAACATAATCAGCTAGCGAGCCATAATAATAAAACTCGGATGACAACACTTTCTCAAAACAATCATAACATGATATAACAAAATGGTATCTCGCTAGCCCTTTCTGAGACCGCAAAACATAAATGTAGAGCACCTTTAAAGATCAAGGACTGACTAAACATTGTAATTCATGGTAAAAGAGATCCAGTCAAGTCATACCCAATGTAAACCAATAATAATGAATGCAAATGACAGTGTGCTCTCCAACGGGTGCTTTTTAATAAGAAGGTGATGACTCAACATAAAAGTAAATAGATAGGCCCTTCGCAGAGGGAAGTGGGGATTTGTAGAGGTGCCAAAGCTCGATTTTAAAATAGAGATCGAATAACATTTTGAGCGACATACTTTCACTGTCAACGCAACAAGTATGAGATGGCTGTATCTTCCATACTACATGCATTATAGGCAGTTCCCACACAAAATGGTAAAAGTTTATACTCCCCCAACCACAAATAAGCATCAATCCATGGCTTGCTCGAAACAACGAGTGCCTCCAACTAACAACAATCATGGGGGTGTTTTATTTAATTATTTTGATTTGCTTTGATATTTTTGGATCATGGGACTGGGCATCCCGGTTACCGGCCGGCTCTTTCTCGTGAATGAGGAGCGGAGTCCACTCCTCTGAGAATAACCCACCTAGCATGGAAGATATAGGCAGCCTTAGTGGAAACATGAGCAGCTAGAGCATACAAAACATAATTTCATTTGAAGGTTTAGAGTTTGGCACATACAAATTTACTTGAAACGGCAGGTAAATACCGCATATAGGAAGGTATGGTGGACTCATATGGAACAACTTTGGGGTTTTTAAGGAGTTTGGATGCACAAGCAGCATTCCCGCTTAGTACAGGCGACCAACTGAGAGAGCGACAACAGTCATAAACATGCATTAAAACTAATTCACACCGAATACAAACATGAGTAGGATATAATCCACCATGAACATAAATATCGTGAAGGCTATGTTGATTTTGTTTCAACTACATGCGTGAACATGTGCCAAGTCGAGTCACTCAATTCATTCAAAGGAGGATAGCATCCCATCATACCACATCATAATCATTCTAATAGCATGTTGGCACGCAAGGTAAACCATTATAACTCAAAGCTAATCAAGCATGGCACAAGCAACTATAATCTCTAAATGTTATTGCAAATATGTTTACTTCATAATAAGCTGACTCAGTAACGATGAACTCATCATATTTACAAAAACAAGAGAGGTCGAGTTCATACCAGCTTTTCTCATCATAATCAGTCCATCATATATCGTCATTATTGCCTTTCACTTGCACGACCGAACGATGTGTATAATAATAAGAATACATGTGCATCGGACTAAGGTGGAATCTGCAAGCATTCAATTCAAGAGAGAAGACAAATAATATGGGCTCTAAATTAAATAAACAATCATGCATATGAGAGCCACTAAACATTTTCAACATGGTCTTCTCGATCCCCAAAGGAAAGAAAATAAAATAAAACTATTTACACGGGAAAGCTCCCAACAAGTAAAAGAAGAACAATAAATCTTTTTGCGTTTTCATTTTAATTTCTACTACAAGCATGGAAATTAAACTAACTAATTTTGTTTGGTTTTTCTTAAGGTTTATCAAACACACAAGAAGAAAACTAGAAAAAGAAATTTGAACTAACATGGATAATACAATGAAAGAGTATGAGCACCGGCAACTAGTGTGTGAACATGAAATGTAAAGTCGGTGAGAAATACGTACTTCCCCAAGCTTAGGCTTTTTGCCTAAGTTGGTCTAATACCAGGGACCTCCGCTACTCTCCCCGGTGTAATGAGAGGTGTAATCAGGATACCACTGGCTGGTCATCTCCGGATCCCATTGGACAAATGATGCACGATAAGGGTCCAGTTCAGGTTCCGGCTCAGGTTCAGGTTCTGGAGTAAAAGCTTGGGCTCGATGATTGTTCACCGCTTCCGGTGTGACGAGAAAATTTTCTGTAAGTAAATCAAACAACAGAGGCGTAGGCAAAATAATAATCTCAAAGTGTTTCTTATTGAATCTATGTTTATACAAGAGCATCCTCTCTTCGTTGTCGACTATAAACTTGTGTGCCACCATGCTCTTGTAATCTAAAATGTGAGGAGGCAATGTTGTCTCCTCTTTCTCAAGATGCCTAATAGTTATCCTAAAATGTCTAGCAAGACGTGAAGCACAGATACCTCCAAATATGGGGCCTTTTGTACGATTCAGGGCTAGCCGTTTAGCAATGACGGCACCCATACTAAAAGTATTGTCTCCAAGCAAGGCATGTTGAAGAATGATAATATCCGGAACACTTAAGTTTCCACTATTTCCACGACCAATCAAGCATCTACTAGCAAATATAGCAAAGTATCGTAAAATAGGAAAGTGTATGCTAGAGATTTTTGCCTCGGAACCTTTCTTTGGCTCCTCTACAGCTATAGTGTTAACAAAGCCCTCCACATCTTCACGATGGGGTTCCTCTAATTCTCCCCCAAAAGGTATCTTACATACCATGCAAAAGTCACATAAAGTCATTTCTCTGAATTCATCATATAAATGAAATGATACTGAAGGTGGTGACTTCTTAGGATAATAATAAAAGTTTTGCACGAAAGTATTAGTAAGCAAGAGATACTGATCTATTCGGTCGAGGAGAAAATCGTTGAAGCTTGCACTCTCGATCAAAGAATAAAAATCTTCATGAATTCCAGCTTCTTTCAAGAAATTATCACATGGCCATTCGCATGACCGTACTTCCGCTAAACGAAGAAGATTATACTTGGCTTTTTCCTTCTCTGTAGCTTGTTTTTCCTGAGAGCCTTGGCTAGAAGAGCCCCTCAAAAGTCTCCTTAAAATTTTCTGAAAATTTCTGAAATTTTAGTAACTTCAAAATAAAAGTGAATAAAACTTAACAAGAATGGTAGCAACTACTCCTACAAGTGCCTAGAGCCTACATCATGCATTAGAATTACTTGGAACCTCATAAATTTAACATGCAAGATCAAGAACAGGGTCACCAAGGCAGCAGGACTTGCAATGAATAAAGCACTAGAACAAAAACTAATTGGACCAATGGAGGAGTCACATACCAAGCAACAATCTCCCAAAGCAGTTTTGTGAATGGAGCTTTGAGCAAGGAGATCGAAAATCGCAGCAAAACGAGCTAGAACTCGTGCTTGAGCTGGATGGGGAATTTTTTTGGGTAGAAGATGGAGTGTGTGGGTGCTGGCATAAGTGGAGGGGGGCTACCAGGGGCCCACGAGACAGGGGGCGCGCCCTATAGGGGGGGGGGGGCGCCCTCCACTCTCGTGGCCTGGTGCTTGCCCCTCCTGCAGTGATTTCAGTGCCTAAAATCCTCAAATATTCCATAAAAAATCATACTAATTTTGCAGGGCATTTGGAGCACTTTTATTTTCGGGATATTTTTTATTGCACGGATAAATCAGAAAACAGGCGGATAATACTATTTTTGTTTTATTTATTATAAATAACAGAAAGTAAAAAGAAAGTACAAAAGGTTGTGCCTTCTAGTTTCATCCATCTCATGATCATCAAAATGAATCCACTAACAAGGTTGATCTAGTCTTGTTAATAAACTCATTCCGAATAACACGGAACCGGAGAAATCTTGAAGTGACACTAAGTTACCTCAACGGGGATATGAAAATCCCCAACAATAAGAATATCATACTTTTTCTTGACAGTAGGGAGAGGAAATTCAAAACCTCCAATAATAATTGATGGAATTTTCTCAATAGTATTTATGCTATGAACTTGGAATTGCTTCCTCGGAAAATGTACCATATGCTCATTTCCGTTAACATGAAAGGCGACATGGTCCTATTTGCAATCAATAACGGCTCCTGCAGTATTTAAAAAGGGTCTACCAAGAATAATAGACATACTATTGTCCTCGGGAATATCAAGAATAACGAAGTCTGTTAAGATAGTAACATTCGCAACAACAACAGGCACGTCCTCACAAATGCCGACAGGTATAGCAGTTGATTTGTCAGCCATTTGCAAAGATATCTCAGTAGGTGTCAACTTACTTAATTCAAGTCTACGATACAAGGAAAGAGGCATAACACTAACACCGGCTCCTAAATCACATAACGCAGTTTTAACATAATTTCTTTTAATAGAGCAAGGTATAGTGGGTACTCCGGGATCACCAAGTTTCTTAGGTATTCCACCCTTAAAGGTATAGTTGGCAAGCATGGTGGAAATCTCAGCTTCAGGTATTTTCCTCTTATTAGTGATGATATCTTTCATATATTTAGCATAAGGGTTTGTTTTAAGCATATCAGTTAAGCGCATGCGTAAGAAAATAGGTCTAATCATTTCAGCAAAACGCTCAAAGTCCTCATCATCCTTTGTCTTGTATGGTTTAGGAGGAAAGGGCATGGGTTTCTGAACCCATGGTTCTCTTTCTCTACCATGCTTCCTAGCAACAAAATCTCTCTTATCATAACGTTGGTTTCTTGATTGTGGGTTATCAAGACCAATTGCGGGTTCAATTTCTATATCATTGTTATTACTAGGTTGAGCATCTACATGAACATCATTATTAGCATTATCATCAGGTTCATGTTCATCTCCGGATTGTGTTTTAGCATCAGAGATAGAAGTATTATTAGGATTGTCAGGTATTTCTACATTAGGTTCACTAGAAGTTTGCAAAGTCCTATCATTCTTCTTTTTCTTCTTCTTAGAAGAACTAGGAGCATCTAGATTATTATTCTGAGAATCTTGTTCAATTCTTTTAGGGTGGCCTTCAGGATACAAAGGTTCCTGAGTCATTCTACCAGTTCTAGTAGCCACTCTAATAGCAAAGTCATTTTTATTATTTAATTCAGCAAGCAATTCATTCTGAGCCTTAAGTACTTGTTCAGCTTGAGTAGCAACCATGGAAGCATGTTTACTAGTGAGTTTAAGTTCACTTTTCACTCTAGCTACATAATCATTCAAGCGTACTATCGTATAAGCATTATTCTTCAATTGTCTACCAACGTAATCATTGATATTTGCTTGTCTATTCATGAAATCATCAAATTCATCTAAGCAAGGCCTATGAAATTTAGTAGATGGGATTTCATCTTTATCATATCTATAGAGAGAATTTACCTTTACTACCTATGTCGGGTTATCAAGACAATGCGTTTCTTCAACAGGAGGTATATTAATACCATGTATATCTTCAATAGGAGGTAAATTCTTAACGTCTTCAGCTTTAATACCTTTCTCTTTCATTGATTTCTTTGCCTCTTGCATATCTTCAGGACTGAGAAATAGAACACCTCTCTTCTTCGGAGTGGGTTTAGGAATAGGCTCAGGAGTTGGCTCAACTGGTTCAGGAATTTCCTCAAGAATTGGCTCAGGGAGAGTCCAATTATTTTCATTAGTCAACATATTATTCAATAGTAACTCAGCTTTGTCGACTGTTCTTTCCCTGAAAACACAACCAGCACAACTATCCAAGTAGTCCTTGGAAGCATCGGTTAGTCCATTATAGAAGATATCAAGTATTTCATTTTTCTTAAGTGGATGATCAGGCAAAGCATTAAGTAATCAGAGAAGCCTCCCCTAAGCTTGTGGGAGACTCTCTTCTTTGACTTGCACAAAATTATATATTTCCCGCAAGGCAGCTTGTTTCTTATGAGCAAGGAAATATTTAGCAGAGAAGTAATAAATCATATCCTGGGGACTACGCACACAACTAGGAGCAAGAGAATTATACCAAGTCTTAGCATCACCCTTTAATGAGAACGGAAATATCTTAAGGATATAAAAGTAGCAAGATTTATCATCATGAGTAAACAAGGTAGCTATATCATTCAACTTGGTAAGATGTGCCACAACAGTTTCAGATTCAAGGCCATAAAAAGGATCGGATTCTACCAAAGTAATAATTTCAGGATCAACAGAGAATTCATAATCCTTATCAGTAACACAGATAGGTGAAGTAGCAAAAGCAGGGTCGGGTTTCATTCTAGCATTAAGAGATTGCTGCTTCCATTTAGCTAATAGTTTCTTAAGATCATATCTATCTTTGCAGGCAAAAATAGCTTCAGCAGCTTCTTTATTCATAACATAACCCTCAGGAACAACATGCAATACATAATCATTGGGAGAATTTTCATCATCACTATCATCAATAATAGCATTTTCAATAATTTCATTCTCTCTAGCCCTAGCAAGTTGTTCATCAAGAAGTTCACCTAATGGCACAGTAGTATCACGCACAGAAGTAGTTTCATCATAAGTATCATGCAAAGCAGAAGTGGCATCATCAATAATATGCGACATATCAGAATTCATAGCAGTAGTAGGTTTAGGTGTCGCAAGCTTATTAATAACAGAAGGAGAATCTAGTGCAGAGCTAGATGGCAGTTCCTTCCGTCCCCTCATAGTTGAGGGATAGATCTTGGTTTTGGAGTCTTTCAAGTTCTTCATAGTGATCAACAGATATAAATCCCAAGTGACTCAGAGAATGGAGCTATGCTCCCCGGCAACGGTGCCAGAAATTAGTCTTGATGACCCACAAGTGTAGGGGATCGCAAGAACTTTCGAGGGTAGAGTATTCAACCCAAATTTATTGATTCGACACAAGGGGAGCCAAAGAATATTCTTGAGTATTAGCAGTTGAGTTGTCAATTCAACCACACCTGGATAACTTAGTATCTGCAGCAAGGTATTTAGTAGCAAAGTAATATGATAGTAATGGTAATGGTGGTAAAAGGTAAAGATAGTAGTAGCAATATTTTTGGTGTTTTGTAGTGATTGTAACAGTAGCAATGGAAAAGTAAATAAGCGAAGCACAATATATGAAAAGCTCGTAGGCAATGGATCAATGATGGATAATTCTGCTGGATGCGATTTCTCATGTAATAGCTATAACATAGGGTGACACAGAACTAGCTCCAGTTCATCAATGTAATGTAGGCATGTACTTCAAATATAGTAATACGTGCTTATGGAAAAGAACTTGCATGACATCTTTTGTCCTACCCTCCCGTGGTAGTGGGGTCCTAGTGGAAACTAAGGTATATTAAGGCCTCCTTTTTATAGAGAGCCGGACTAAAGCATTAACACATGGTGAATACATGAACTCCTCAAACTACGGTCATCACCGAGAAGTATCCCGATTATTGTCACTTCGGGGTTGTCGGATCATAACACATAATAGGTGACTATAGACTTGCACGAGAGGATCAAGAACACACACATATTGATGAAAACATAATAGGTTTAGATCTGAAATCATGGCACTCGGGCCCTAGTGAGAAGCATTAAGCATAGCAAAGTCATAGCAACATCAATCTCAGAACATAGTGGATACTAGGGATCAAACCCTAACAAAACTAACTTGATTACATGATAAATCTCATCCAACCCATCACTGTCCAGCAAGCCTACGATGGAATTACTCACGCACGGTTGTAAGCATCATGAAATTGGTGATGGAGGATGGTTGATGATGACGACGGCGACGAATCCCCCTCTCCGGAGCCCCGAACGGACTCCAGATCAGCCCTCCCGAGAGAGATTAGGGCCTTGGCGGCGGCTCCGTATCGTAAAACATGATGAAACTTCCTCTCTGATTTTTTTCTCTGCGAGACGGAATATATGGAGTTGGAGTTGAGGTCGGCGGAGCCTCAGGGGGCCCACGAGATAGGGGCGCGCACCCTATAGGGGGGGGGGGGCGCCCCCCACCCTCGTGGACAGGGTCTGGGGCCCCTGGTCTTCATCTTTTGCGAGGATTTTTTATATTTTCTGAAACTTGTCTATGAGGATTTCCAGGTCATTCCGAGAACTTTTGTTTTCTACAGATGAAACAACATCATGGTAATTCTGCTTAAAACAGCGTCAGTCCGGTTAGTTTCATTCAAATCATGCAAGTTAGAGTCCAAAACAAGGGCAAAAGTGTTTGGAAAAGTAGATGCGTTGGAGATGTATCAGCTCCTGGGGGCGTGCGGCCTCCGTGAGCCGCTCCCTCTCTGCGGCTTCGGCCTCCGCCTGCGCCAGCCTCCTAGCCGCAGATGCTACGGCCTTGTCCGCCTTCGCCTTTGCCAAGCGGTCGACCTCTTCGTCCCGCGCCTCCCGCGCGTTCCGCTCTCTCGCCTCCCAGAGGTCAGCGGCCGGGTCGATCCACCGGCTGGTGGAGGAAGTTGTCGCCGACCTGATGACCGAGGCGGCGCCCGACTTCTCGACGGTGAGCGAGGCCCTGAGATGTGTAGACACGACAAAAAAGTCCTTTAGGCCGGATCGGCGAAGAAGTGGAGGCATGAGAAAGGCACTTACGCTGATACCATAACCGGCACCTTCGGCTGCCTCTGGTACTTGGCCGCCTTGGCTGTGGCCTCTTACCGCTTGGTCGCCGTGGCCGGATTCTTGGGATTCTTCGGCGCGCTGCCAAATAGGGCAGAGCCTTGCTTCCGCTTGCGCTTGCCGCCACGGGCGGGCGGCCCAGCAGAGGGGCCGGCGCTGGTGTTGGCCGTGCTCCGGGCGGGGCGCGACTCATCTTCGTCGTTGTCATCATCAGGCCAGGTCTCCACGCCGCCGCCTTCCTCGAAGCCGCCTGCTCCGCCGCCGCCGCCTGTTGCGTTGTCCGCCAGGGCGGCCGCCCCCAAGTCGGGGTGATCCACGTCACTCACTGCCCTGTCCGGCAGGTAGTCACCACCCGGCCCCACGATGGCGGCCGCCGCCGCGGACATATAAATCTGCGTTCCAGAGGGAGTCGCATCATGATAAGAGCAAGACCAAAAGACAAATCTAAAGGAAGTAATCGAGGGACTTACGGCAGGCGGCTAATCGTCGCGAGAGTATGATCGCTTCCCATACCTCCAGTCTCCCTCCGACACCTTGAGGTCGGAGATCTCGTTCACCATCCTCGCGACCTCGGCAGCCGGCATCTCTTTGATGCACAAACGGCACGGGTCGCGATGCCCGCCCATCCGGAAGATCGGATGAGGGCGGCTCTGGAGCGGGAGGACCCGGCGCTCGACGAAGGCGACAAGGAGGTCAGAGGCCACGAGGCCCTCCGAATCCTGGAGTATTCGGAGCCGGACGATGGCGGCCACCGGCACCGGCTTCGGCTTGTACCCCCAGTTGGGCCGAAGCCCGGTAGGGGGGCCGGCCTCGTAGGCCGGCAGGTTGAGGAAGTCGGCAGCCGGATCTACGTTCTCGACGTAGAAATAGGACTGCCGCCACATCTTCATAGACTGGGCCAGCTTGATGACGAGGAAGGCGTTCCTCTTTGCCGGCCGGCGCACGGTGACGTAGCCGCCGCACTCGGCCGCCGTGTCCTTGGCGGAGGTGCCTAGCTTCCCGTAGAAGAACGCTCCCCACAGCTCAATCGTGGGGAGGATGCCGATGTAGCCCTCGCACGCCGTGACCAAGGCGGAGAGCAAAGTCACGGAATTGGGCGTCAGGTGGTGAGGTTGGAGATGGTTGAAGTCAAGGAACGAGCGGTGGAAGTCGCTCACCGGAAGGCCGAAGCCACGGAGGAAGTGCGAGTGGAATACGACCCGCTCGTTTCCCCTCGGCGCCGGCGAGATCTCCATCTCCGGCGGCACCCGCGCCTTGAAAAATGCCGCGTTGGGCATCCGGCGCGTGTCCCGGATGAAGGTGATGTGGTCCTCGATGACTGTCGAGCCGTCCCAGTCGCCGCCCTTCTCACGCGCCATGGTTACGAGTGGAGCTGCGGGAGGGGCGAGAGCGCAGCGGCGGCGGCAGCGGTAGCACCACGGCAAGCAAGAAGCAGCGACAACAGCAGTAGCGGGGAGTGCGAGAGGAGGAAGAAAGTGTGGAGGGGGCGCGCGTGCCCCGCCGCACCCCTCCCTCCCCCTACTTATAGCCCTTGGGCTATGAAGCCGAGGGGATGGGGCGTGGGTCGTGGGATTAACTGCGCCCATGACCCCACGACCCCACGTTCGCCACACGAATTTACTCCGTCGTGAATGCTCGCGGGAATCGCAACCGCCCGCCTCGGCACAGCGGATCCACCCGTGTGCCGAGGCCCGGTAGTGGCGGGCCCGACCCACTGTCACGTCCCATCAGGCGCGTGGGGTGGAAGGCTGGCCGGGCTGGCGAGCGCCGCGTGGCGTTCCCACGACGAGCGGCGGCCTGGGGAAGCTTAGCAGGCACGCCACCTGTTCTCCCGCCTTGAAGTTCAAAAATTGGCCAACGAGGTCCGCCTTGTCAAAGCCGGCCTTGGAGGCCGGCGCACCGCAAGACGGATCAAAACACTCTCCTGGAGCTCGGTGAGGGAGGAAGCCGCTGAGACTTCGCGGCCCCACGACCACAACGCCTCACCGGCTTCGGGGACTACTATCGGAGTAACGGGCCACGGGTAGCCTCACCCGAGTCCCTTGGAACATCAAAACTTTGGGCCGGCTTCGTCCCGCAACGGCCCCAGCTAGAAGCTCCGCCCTCCGGGGGCCGGCTGGCTCAGAGGCCGGCCACCGGAGGACGGCCAAACACCAGAGAACGACACTAGGAGCGGCCGGCTCCAGTATACCAGCTCCCAGAGAGGGCGGCCACCCAACGCCCTCAGAGTCTGGGCCCCCCATCAAGAGTACAAGATAGAGCGTGGCTACAGTGAAGCCCGTCGCCCCATAATCCCGGGATTAGCATGGCTATAGTGCCCCGTACAGGCGGAGATCTCCGCACAGCGTGGCATTATGCCATGTCCCCCCCTAACGTCGCTCCGGGCAGGCGGAGCCCTGTTCCCCACGACGACCTGTCGGTACGGCCTGCCGGCGTCGGGCCCTATCGGACAGTGACGCCATGGAAGACGGCGGAAGCCCAACCAGTCGGACTCGGGGAGGGCCGGCCTTCAGCAGGCGGCCGTCCCTTGCCCCGAGGCAAGCATGCCATTAAGCTGATTAGACCAGGTGTGGCTACAGTGATCTCCCACCAGGCGGCGGGACTGTAGCCACGATGAGATGACCAAGCCCTCGTCACTGGCGGCACGGCTACAGTAAGCAGCCGTCAACTAGTCGTCGGGGTCTACCAGGCGGCGGGCCCCAATGGTCGGCGGAGAAGCCGGAGGCCGGAGACACTGATAGTTGGGCCCAGCACCCGACCAGATTACCGTTGTACCCCTGGGGGGTAGGCCTATATAAACCCCCCAGGGCACCCATGCAAAGGGTTCCCACTCTGATAAAACTAGCCAGTTACCTAGGGCAGGGAAGAGCTAGCCTTGCCTTCTCCTACCTCTAGACACAGCTCAAGGAGCACCTTGTATCACTAGTGCCTTAGTGATCATGCGGAGACCCCGCAGAGCAGGAGTAGGGGTATTATCTCCACGGAGAGCCCCCAATCTGGGTAAAGTTCGCCGGCGTACGTGTCTATGCTTTATCCCGCTTCCAGGCACCGGCGACGTTTTACTCGCTCCCACCATGATAAGCCATCCGTTGGCATATGTCGCATCCAACCCCCGAAAGCCTACTTCTTTACGCCGTCTACTATCCAGGCGGGTCATTGCGCTGTAGTTGGTCCTTTATTCATTCTACTAGAGGTTAACGTGCGCTTGGCCGCGCCGTTTTTTGCTCGTGAAATCAACTTTTTAAATCTATAAATTATTGTGATCAATTGTTTTGTTTTGATTTTATTTGTGTTGGCTTTTATGTTTTTATTTTTTATTGGAGGTGATTTTTGTTCGTATATCGTGTTGGGTTGCTGTTGGAATATTTTTTTCAAGAGAAGAGTGTAACTATTTGATGTGTGGTTGCGAAGTCCTTGCACATTTTGGCCTTGTTGTAAGTTCGTGGCGATTGTTTGAGCCTCTTGGGAGTTTTTATTTCACGCTAAACCCATGGAATTTCTAATGTGACGCTCACATAGGTCAGCACACGAAGCTCTTTGCTTGCTCAGCTTAGCTCCATGCTCTTCTTGCTTGTTTTTTTCTTGCTCACCCCATTGCTAGCTCAGAAAAATTCTCCTATCTTTTTTTATTTGAAAAGGTTAGTTAAATTAAATGGTGTTTAAGAACTTTAAAATAGCCATGAATTTTAGAAACATTCATGAATTTAAAATATGTTCACAAAATAAAAAATAATTTGAACTTTAAAAACTTCTCACGACATTTAGATGACCGTGAACATTTAAAATGCCCACAAATTTAATCAATATTAATGAATTTGAAGAATTTTCAAATATGTTTTTATTTGTTAAAGTACACAAATTTTAATAAGTGCACATGAATTAAAACATTAAAAATAAAAAAATAAAAAAAGAAGAACAAATAAAACTAAACAACACACACTTACGCGTGGGGCCTTGTTTTGTTTTAATTTTAGTTGTGTTGGCTTTTATGTTTTTATTTTTTATTGGAGGTGTTTTTTGTTCGTATATCGTGTTGGGTTGCTGTTGGAATATTTTTTTTCAAGAGAAGAGAGGAGCTATTTGATGTGTGGCTGCGAAGTCCTTGCACATTTTGGCCTTGTTGTCAGTCCGTGGTGATTGCTTAAGTCTCTTGGGAGTTCTTATTTCATGCTAAACCCATGAAATTCCTAATGTGACGCTCACATGGGTCAACACACGAAGCTCTGCTTGCTCAGCTCAGCTCCCTGCTCCTCTCGCTTGTGTTTTTTTGCTCACCCCATTGCTAGCTCAGAAAAACTCGCCTATATTTTTTTATTTGAAAAGGTTAGTTAAATTAAATGGTGTTTAAGAACTTCAAAATAGCCATGAATTTTAGAAACAATCATGAATTTAAAATATGTTCAAAAAATAAAAAATAAATTGAAATTTAAAAACTGTTCACAACATTTAAATGACCATGAACTTTAAAAATAATCACAAATTTAATCAATATTAACGAATTTGAAGAATTTTTAAATATGTTTTATCTTTTAAAGTACACAAATTTTAATATGTGCTCACGAATTAAAATATTAAAAATAAAAAAATAAAAAAGAATAACAAATAAAACTAAACACCACACACTTACGCGTGGGGCCCTAGCCCCACAACCCTGGAAGCAAGAGAGCGCTTCAATTCGAGGCAAATTTAATCAATATTAATGAATTTCAAGAATTTTAAAATATGTTTTTATTTTTTAAAAGTACACAAATTTTGATAAGTGGTCATGAATTAAAACATGAAAAGAAAGAGAAGAAGAAATAAAACTAAACAACACACACTTATGCGTGGGGCCTTAGTGACCCCCACAACCCTCGAAGCACCAGAGCACTTCAATTTGAGGGAGCTCAGTATCTCTATAGATATCTCTCAGAGACTTTCCCCGCAAGAAAAAATAATCTATTAGAGATTTCGCACGTTCTCTTCTTGTATTAACAGATACTAAAGTTGTGCTAAATCCCAGTCGACTGAGACTTAGATATGTCTCAATCGATGCTATATTTGTAAGATCTTGCATTGAGATTCGGGCAATTTTTTTTCTTGGTTTTTTCTTTCTGTCTTACATGTTATATCACTTGACTCAGTCTTGATTAAATCTCAGTCAACTAAGAGCTAGACACACCCATTAAGCTGACATGCTGGCCTCATGAATGGTTTGAAAAAGAAAATATGATATGTGAAGAATATATTCATCAGATGAGAATTAGCAAATCTGTATATTCAAAGCATCTTTGCATACACTGGACGAAGTTACACCGACGCATGCGTAGAAATCAGTTTCTTGGAACCGAAAATAAAGCAACACGGAGGGAATAACGAAACGAAAAGAGGGCTATGATCCTTCGCGGTCTTCATTTGGCGGTGCCGGCGTCGGCTTTGTCTCCTCCCATCCCGAGCGTGTTCATGACGGCGTCCTTGGCGCCCGTAGCGGCACCCATCACCTGCCCGCCGGCCTGCATGGAAGCAGCAAGACATAAGTCTTGAGAAACTTAGCATGAACTGCTCAAATGGCCAAAGAATATCGTCCTTTTTTTTTCTTGAAACTAAAGAATAGTCCTCGACATGGTTAAACTTTGTGTTGTATGACTAGTTTGCAAGCGACTGACTCACCTGCTGGAACATGTTGCCGGTGGGCTCCTTGGGGGCGACGGGTTCCCCGGTGAACTTCGCCGCGGTCTCCTCGACGCACTTCGCGGCCTCGGCGGACTTCTGCTTGGCGGCGTCGCCGGTGTCGGCGGCCATCTTCTTGGCGGCCTCGGTCTTCTCGCCGAAGAAGCCGAACGTCTGGTCCTTGCTCTCGATGGCGCGGTCCGTGATGGCCTGCCCCGTCTCGGAGGCCTTCCCCATGGCGTCGCCGCCCATCTTCATGGCCGCCTCGGCGGTGTCAGAGGCCGCCTTGGTGACGGCCTCGCTTTTCTCGCCGATGAAGCTGATGGTCTGGTCTTTGGCCTCGATGGCGCGGTCCTGGACGGACGGCCCCGTCTTGGCGGCCTCGTCGGCCTTGGCGTCCGTCTTCCCCCCGAACCAACCCGACATTTTTGAAGGTGATAAAGCGTAGTACGTACGTGGTGGTTTGTTGTGTTGTTTCTTCTTTTCACTTGCTTCTTGTGGAGAGAGATACCCGTGCTCTCTTCCTTTATATAGACGCCCTTGGCACCATTGCCGAAGGCCATGGTGAAGATGGTATGGATCGCTCTCATGGCATCAGATTTTTTTTCTCCTTGCAAGGACATATCCTTGTCGACCACTTGTCCAGCATTGATGCCTAGCGGCATGTCGGCACGACCCCACTGCCTTGAATCTGTCCATCAATACTGTGTGGTTTTGCCAAGAGTGAACAGCCAAAAGAGGGGCTTAACTATTTACTGGATCGACGCTGATGTGCCGGCGATGAATCACGTGTCTGCTGCGACCTCAGTGGAGGGGCATCGGAAATATCTGCCGGTGCTGCTTGTGTGGCGCCCGTCAGTTAATTTACTGCTAGCTAGAACCACTTGTGGGGTGTCCGTCAATTAATTTACAGCTAGCTACAACCGCTTGTGTGGCGTCAGTAAGTTTACACTCAATATCTATCATGGATGTTCAGCGACGTTCACCATCTGGACGATCAACACACCGAATAGTTTTCCTAATAAGATACACACGAATGCAGCCTTGCGATGAACCACAAAAGGTCCATGCTGCTGATTTGTTGAGCAGGATTCTTCTCTGAATCTTTCCTGGCTGAAGCAACCTTTCATTTCTTTATTTATTTATGTACCAACTTCGTTGTTGTTTTCGATTGATCACTAGGCTCTTTATTTATTTATGTACTTGCAAAGTCGCAATTACTAGTCGAGTTCGACAAGGTGTCGTCAATCACCATTCATTCATTATCTTTGTCAACCATGTTCCCTGATCAGATTGGAGAAGTATCCATCAATAACGAGGCACCTATGGTGATTTTGTCGATCTTTAAACTCAGAGGACTTTAATGTACAGTGCAAGCTCTACGTGTGTTCCTGTGTGTTGGGGCACTTACGTGTGGACGTCAACATTACACATGGTGTTTCTTATGAGAAAATGTACAACATCCAAATCACTCAAGTTGATTATGATTTTGTGAAAAATATATTCATACCTCGGTCGCATACATCAAACAAAGTTACACCAAGGAGTGTGTATAAATCAGTCTCTTGAAACTGAAATTTAATTTATATTGGGGGAATAACAAAACGAAAGGAGGGCGAGGGTAAGCAGGCGCGTCTAATTATCGTTTATGATCTTCTTGGTGCCGCTACCCGCATCTTATTTGTCTCCTCCCATCCCGAGTGTGTTCATCACAGCATCCTTGGCACCCGTCGCGGCACCCATCATATTCCCGCCAGCCTGAAAACAAACAAACAAACAAACATCCATATCAAAAAAATTCAGCATCAACAGCTCAAATGGCAACACAATATATTCATCCACATGGTTGATTTTGTGTTGTCTCTGAATAGTTTGCAAGTGATTGATTCACCTGCTGGAAGACGTTTTCCTTGGGGGCGACCGGGGGATCCTTGGTGTACTGTGCAGCGGTGTCTTGGACATACTGCGCGGCCTCGGTAGACTTCTCCTTGGCGGCGTCGGTGGTCTCGGTGGCCGTCTTCTTGACAGCCTCAGTCTTCTCGCTGAGGAAGCCGCCCGTCTGGTCTTTGCCCTCGACGGCGCGATCCTTCCCGGCTTCCACTGTCTCGGACACCTTCCCCATGGCCTCGCCACCCATCTTTTTGGCCGCCTCAGTAGTCTCGGAGGCAGCCTTCGTGACAGCCGCGCTCTTCTCGCCAAGGAAGCTGCCGGTCTGGTCTTTTGCCTCGACGGCACGGTCCTGGATGGATTGCCCCGTCTCGGACGCCATCTTCTTGGCCTCGCCGGCCTTAACTTGGGTCACGTCCACCACCTCCCCGGACTTCTCTTGAAACCAGCCAGACATCTTTGAAGTCGATGGAGTACTGGTACCTACTAATTTGTGTTCTTCTTTTCTTGTGCTTGTTGTGGAGAGACGTGTGTTCTTCCTTTTTATAGGCCATTTGCCCCACTGCCGAGGTTGATATTGAAGAGAATACATCGCTTTCCAAGTATGTTGGCATTATATGAGATATTTTTGTAGCAAGGGTATCAGGGTATGTCTTGGTCGCCACTTGTCCACTCAGCTGTATGTATGCACAACGGTATGTCGGCACAACACAGTTGCTTAAGATCTGTCAATTAATAAGTGTCTTTTAAGATATTTTTCTGGAGTCATGCCATACTTCCTGTGATTGTGTCCCTTTCCGTCTTAACCTTTGTGAATGTGTCAGTTTCAGTCTTGTGTCTTCGATGTGATTTTTTTCTGAAAGGATTTACACGTGATATATAATGAATTCATGTAGCATGTTTGATCAGTACAAACGTGGCTGGAAAACTTGAAGTCGGCAGCTCATTTGTAGTAAAAAAAACCCAACGGAACACATTCTTTTGATAATACAGCTTTTTACTCATTTATCGTCAGATTTCAAGTTCAACTTTCCGCCTTCAGTGGCGGAGCCAGGAAAACTGAACGGCGAGGGCCAAGTGCTGCTAAACTAGCTTGGGAGGGCCAAATCAATGAAATACAAAGCTAATACACTGGTTTAGCAGAAGTACTCAGTGTTCTAGTGAAAAAAAAATCATGTTGACATTGTTAGAATTATTTCGAGGCGCATAGTCGATCTACCGAAGACCAAGCAATCACACAAGCACGACGCCGAGATTTGTTAACGAGTACACTGATATGCCTACATCCCCGCGGCGTGACTACGGGCGCTCCTCCCCATGACACAATCATAATACCGCACTCTGGCCGTCCGGGCACCGGCACACGCTGCCGGTTCCCTCGCATGCCTATACTATTATGTTGGCATATGTTAAATTATGTGTCTACCTCCACATATATAAGAGGCCTAGGACACAAGTATCCTATTAGGAAATGATTTCATATCCTATCTACACACCGTATGACTTAGAGTCCAATTGTAACCTAACTTGTACAATAATGTTCGACACAATTCTAGCAAACTCCACCTCGGCGAATATTCCTTACCATCTTGGATTCATCCATGCGTCGAACCTCCATGTATATTGGATGAGATATGTCATGAGCACCGCTGCTATTCCCAGACTCTACGTGACTATTTGCAACTGTTCTCCCTTCTCGTCTTCACAGTTAACACTCGAGCAAACATAAGTTTCTCTTTACTCTACTTTGTGCTCCCAACTTCTGAAGTATTCATTGAACACAATCGCATACCGACTATTGTTCGCATGAGTGTTGGATGCCACATATAAGAGTTACCCGAACTCAACGCCATTGCTCTCCTTGACCACTTGTTTGAAACTTGAAGGAATTTCACCGTCGCTCTATGTCAACCCGAGTCGAATTTGTAGTTCTCTCATCCTTCTTTCCGGGTAGTCTCTGACACGTCCCACCGTTATAGCACCCCGCCTCCTTCTGTACTTGTCATCCACACTTTTCCATGTGCATTGAGCACCACAAAATATACGACGATGTACTCTCTCCGCTTTTGACATTAAGACTTCCCACCACTTTCATAGATTCTTCATGGTCAACTCGTGTCCATCAACTAGCCCTGATAGACCCTGTCACCAACTTGAGTCCGGTACTCATCAACACGACTTTAGAACCCTTGCATACTTTGTCTGACCACATGTCTCACCATTAGTGTTGCTGACTTGTTGAGCAGGACTCTGCTCTGGATCTTGCCTAGTAGCTGAAGAAACCTTTCACTTCTTTATGTATTGACTTCGTTGTTGTTTTCAATCGATCCCTAGGCTCTTTACTTTTTTATTATGTACTCGCAATTACTAGTCGAGTTCGACAAGGTGTCGTTAATCACCATCGGTTCACTATCTTCGTCCATCGTGTTTCTCGATAGATAGGCAAAGCATCCGGAACCGCTAATTACGAGGCGCCTATGATGGTTTTGTTGATGTTCAAGCTCATAGGACTTTATTGTTCAACATGAGCTATATGTGCGTGTGTGTTTGTTGGGGCAGGTACTCGTGTAACGTCAACATTACACATGGTGTTTCTTATCAGAACATGTACAACATTCAAATCACTCATGTTCACTATGATTATACATAATGTTTCGCACGGGAAACTATGCAACATCCGAATCACTGTGTTGATTATTATTGGTGGAAAATATATCCATACCTTGGTCGAATACATCATACTACAAAGTTACACCAAGTAGACTTTTGTGTAAATTATTCCCATGGAACTTGAAATTAAATTATATTGAGGGAAAGCGAAACAAGAGGGCCAGGGCGAGCAGGCGCAGACGCACCTATTATCCTTTGTGGTCTTTGTTGGGAAATGCAACATGCAATTTTAAAAAAATTCTACGCTCACGCAAGATCTATATAGGAGATGCATAAAAACGAGAGGGGGAGAGTGTGTCCACGTACCCTCGTAGACCGAAAGCGGAAGCGTTTGCCAACATGGTTGATGTAGTCGAACTTCTTCTCGTTCCAACGGATCAAGCACCAAACGTACGACACCTCCGAATTTTGCACACGTTCAGGTCGACGACGTCCCTCGAACTCTTGATCCAGCAGAGTGTCAAGGAAGTAGATGAGTTCCGTCAGGACGACGGCGTGGTGATGGTGATGGTGAAGTTATCCGCGCAGGGCTTCGTCTAAGCACTACGAGAATATGACCGGAGGCGTAAACTGTGGAGGGGGGCGCCGCACACAGCTAACAATCGTTGGTGTGTGTTCTAGGCACCCCCTCCCAATGTATATATAGGTGGGAGGGGGAGGGGAGAAGCCTTGGGGCGCCCAAGTAGCAGGAATCCTACTTGGGATCCCTAGTCCAATTCGGCCTCCCCCTTCCTTCTTTTGGCCGGAGAGAAAAGGGAAGGGGGACAGAGAGAAG
>NC_041387.1:633868839-633927300 GCF_002162155.2 Triticum dicoccoides
ATGCCTAGGGGGGGGGGGCGTGCCACCCCTTGTGGGATGGTGTGCTTCCCTCTTATGGCCCATATGGCCCATATCTTCCTCCCGGGGGTTCCGGTAACCCCCCGACACTCCAATAAATACCTGATAGTATACAGAACACTTCCGGTGTACAAATACTAACATCCTATATATCAATCTTTACATCTCGACCATTTGGAGACTCCTTGTCATGTCCGTGATCTCATCCGGGACTCCAAACAACATTCGGTCACCAAATCACATAGCTCATATAATACAAAATTGTCATTGAACGTTAAGCGTGCGGACCCTACGAGTTCGAGAACTATGTAGACATGACCGAGACACCTCTACGGTCAGTAACCAATAGCAGAACCTGTATGCTCATATTAGCTCCCACATATTCTACAAAGATCTTTATTGGTCGAGGCGTTATGACAACATACGTTATTCCCTTTGCCATCGGTATGTTACTTGCCCAAGATTCGATCGTCGGTATCTTCATACCTAGTTCAATCTCGTTACTGACAAGTCTCTTTACTCGTTACGTAATACTTCATCCCGCAACTGACTCATTAGTCACTTTTCTTGCAAGGCTTCTTATGATGTGTATTACCGAGAGGGCCCAGAGATACCTATCCGATACTCGGAGTGACAAATCCTAATCTTGATCTATGCCAACCCAACAAACACCTTCAGAGATACCTGTACAACATCTTCATAATCACCCAGTTATGTTGTGACGTTTGATAGCACACAACGCATTCCTCCGGTATCTGGGAGTTGCATAATCTCATAGTCGGAGGAATATGTATTTGACATGAAGAAAGCAATAGCAATAAAACTGAATGATCATAATGCTAAGCTAACGAATAGGTCTTGTCCATCACATCATTCTCCTAATGATGTGATCCCGTTTATCAAATGACAATACATGTCTATGGTTAGGAAACTTAACCATCTTTGATCAACGAGCTAGTCTAGTAGAGGCTCACTAGGGACATAGTGTTTTGTCTATGTATCTACACATGTATCAAGTTTCCGATTAATAAATTCTATCATGAATAATAATCATTTATCATGAAATAAGGAAATATAAAATAAAACTTTATTATTGCCTCTGGGGCACCTTCAGTCTCCCACTTGCACTAGAGTCAATAATGTAGTTCACATCGCCATGTGATTTAACACCAATACTTCACATCGTCATGTGATTAACATCCATAGTTCATATCGCCATGTGACGAACACCCAAAGGGTTTACTAGAGTCAATAATCTAGTTCACATCACCATGTGATTAACACCCAAAGAGTACTAAGGTGTGATCATGTTTTGCTTGTGAGAGAGGTTTAGTCAACGGGTCTGTCACATTCAGGTCCGTATGTATTTTGCAAATTTCCATGTCTACAAAGCTCTGTATGGAGCTACTCTAGCTAATTTCTCCCACTTCCAATATGTACCCATATTGAGACCCTGAGTCATCCGGATCGGTGTTAAAGCTTGAATCGACGTAACCCTTTACGACGAACCCTTTATTACCTCCATAACCGAGAAACATTTCCTTAGTCCTCTTTAGGTACCTAAGTATAATTTTGTCCGCTGTCTAGTGATCCAGTCCTGGATCACTATTGTACCCCCTTGCCAAACTCATAGCAAGGCAAACAACTAGTCTGGTACACAACATGTCATACTTTATAGAACCTACGGCTGAGGCATAAGGAATGACTTTCATTATCTCTCTATATTCTGCCGTGGTCGGGATTTGAGTCTTACTCAACTTTACACCTTGTAATACAGGCAAGAACTCCTTCTTTGACTGATCGACTTTGAACTCTTTCAAAATCTTGTCAAGGTATGTACTCATTGAAAGTCTTATCAAGCATCTTGATCTATCTCTATAGATTTTGATGCCCAATATGTAAGCAGCTTCACCGAGGTCTTTCATTGAAAAATTCTTATTCAAGTAGCCTTTTATGCTATCCAAAAATTCATCATTTTCAATCAACAATATGTCATCCACATATAATATTAGAAATGCTATAGAGCTCCCATTCACTTTCTTGTAAATACAGGCTTCACCGTAAGTCTGTATAAAACCATATGCTTTAATCACCTCATCAAAGCGTATATTCCAACTCCGAGATGCTTGCACCAGTCCATAGATGGATCACTGGAGCTTGCACACTTTGTTAGCACCTTTAGGATTGACAAATCTTCTGGTTGCATCATATACAACTCTTCTTTAAGAAATCCATGAAGGAATGCAGTTTTGACGTCCATTTGCTAGATTTCATAATCATAAAATGCGGCAATTGCTAACATGATTCAGACAGACTTAAGCATCGCTACGGGTGAGCAAGTCTCATTGTAGTGAACTCCTTGAACTTGTCAAAAACCTTTTGCGACAAGTTGAGCTTTGTAGATAGTGACATTACCATCAACGTCACTCTTCTTCTTGAAGATCCATTTATTCTCTATGGCTTGCCGATCATTGGGCAAATCCACCAAAGTCCACACTTTGTTCTCATACATGGATCCTATCTCAGATTTCATGGCCTCAAGCCATTTATTGGAATCTGGGCTCATCATAGTTTCTTCATAGTTCGTAGGTTCACCATTGTCTAGTAACACGACTTCCAGAATAGGATTACCGTACCACTCTGGTGTCGATCGTGTTCTGGTCGACCTACGAGGTTCGATAGTAACTTGATCTGAAGTTTCATGATCATCATCATTAGCTTCCTCTCTAATTGGTGTAGGCATCACGGGAACATATTTCTCTAATGAGCTACTTCCCAAATTGAGAGAAGGTACAATTACCTCATCAAGTTCTACTTTCTTCCCACTCACTTCTTTCGAGAGAAACTCCTTCTCTAGAAAGGTTCCATTCTTGGCAACAAAGATCTTGCCTTCGGATTTGTGGTAGAAGGTGTACCCAATTGTTTCCTTAGGGTATCCTATGAAGACACACTTCTTCGATTTGGGTTCGAGCTTATCAGGCTCAAGCCTTTTGACACTAATGTCGCAACCACAAACTTTAAGAAACGACAGCTTAGGTTTATTGCCAAATCAGAGTTCATACAATGTCGTATCAACGGATTTAGACGGTGCCCTATTTAACGTGAATGCAGCTTTCTCTAATGCATAATCCCCAAAATGATAGTGGTAAATACGTAAGAGACATCATTGATCGCACCATATCTAATAAAGTACAGTTACGACGTTTGGACAGACCATTACGTTGTGGTTTTCCAGGTGGCGTGAGTTGTGAAACTATTCCACATTGTTTTAAATGAAGGCCAAACTCATAACTCAAATATTCGCCACTATGATTAGATCATAGAAACTTTATTTTCTTGTTACGATGATTCTCCACTTCACTCTGAAATTCTTTGAACTTTTCAAACCTTTCAGACTTGTGTTTCATTAAGTATATATACCCATATCTGCTCAAATCATCTGTGGAGGTCAGAAAATAATGATACCTGCCGCGTGCCTCAATACTCATCAGACCGCATACATCGGTATGTGTTATTTCGAATAAGTCATTGGCTCGCTCCATTGTTTCGGAGAACGGAGTTTTAGTCATATTGCCCATGAGGCATGGTTCGCAAATATCAAATGATTCATAACCAAGTGATTCCAAAAACCCATTAGCAGGGAGTTTCTTCATGCGCTTTTACACCAATATGACCTAAACGGCAGTGCCACAAGTATGTTGCACTATCATTATTAACTTTGCATCTTTTGGCATCAACATTATGAATATGTGTATCACTACTATCGAGATTCAATAAACTATTAACATTGGGTGTATGACCATAGAAGGTTTTATTCATGTAAATAGAATAACAATTATTCTCTGTCTTAAAAATGAATAACCGTATTGCGATAAAAACAATCCTATCTTGTCCATGCTCAACGCGAACACCAAATAACATTTATTTAGGTTCAACACCAATCCCGAAAGTATAGGGAGTGTGCGATGATGATAATATCAATCTTGGAACCACTTCCAACACACATCGTCACTTCACCCTCAACTAGTCTCCATTTATTCTGCAACTCTTATTTTGAGTTACTAATCTTAGCAACCGAACAGGTATAAATTACCCAAGGTCTACTACGAGCACTAGTAAGGTACACATAAATAATATGTATATCAAATATACTTTTTTTTTCACTTTTCCATCCTTCTTATCCGCCAAATAGTTGGGGTAGTTCCACTTTCAGTGACCATTTCCTTTGCAGTAGAAGCACTCAGTTTCAGGCTTAGGTCCAGCTTTGGGCTTCTTCACGGGAGTGACAACTTGCTTGCCATTTTTCTTGAAACTAGTGGTCTTGTTAACCATCAACACTTGATGTTCTTTCTTGATTTCTACCTTTGCCGATTCGGCATCGCGAAAAGCTCGGGAATCATTTTCGTCATCCCTTGCATACTATAGTTCATCACGAAGTTCTAGTAGCTTGGTGATAGTGACCAAAGAACTCTGTCAATCACTATCTTATCTGGAAGATTAACTCCCACTTGATTCAAGCGATTGTAGTACCCATACATTCTGAGCACATGCTCACTAGCTGAGCTATTCTCCTCCTTCTTGGAGGCAAAGTACTTGTCATAGGTCTCATACCTCTCGACATGGGCATGAGTCTAAAATACCAATTTCAGCTCTAGGAACATCTCATATGCTCCGTGGCGTTCAAAACGTTTTTGAAGTCCCGGTTCTAAGCCGTAAAGCATGGTGCACTAAACTATCAAGTAGTCATCATATCGAGCTTGTCAAACGTTCATAACGTTTGCATCTGCTCCTGCAATAGGTATGCCACCTAGTGGTGCATTAAGGACATAATTCTTCTGTGTAGCAATGAGGATAATCCTTAGATCACGGACCCAGTCCGCATCATTGCTACTATCATCTTCCAACTTAGTTTTCTCTAGGAACATATCAAAAAAACATAGGGGGGGGGGGTTACAACGCGAGCTATTGATCTACAACATAATTTGCAAATACTATCAGGACTAAGTTCATGATAAATTAAGTTCAATTAATCAAATTACTTAAGAACTCCCACTTAGATAGACATCCCTTAAGTCATCTAAATGATACATGATCCAAATCAACTAAACCATGTCCGATTATCACGTGGGATGGAGTAGTCATCAATGGTGAACATCTCTATGTTGATCATATCTACTATATGATTCACATTCGACCTTTCGGTCTCCAGTGTTCCTAGGCCACGTCTATACATGCTAGGCTCATCAAGTTTAACCCGAGTCTTCCGCATGTGCAAAACTGTCTTGCACCTGTTGTATGTGAACGTAGAGCCTATCACACCCGATCATCACGTGGCGTCTCAGCATGAAGTACTGTCGCAACGGTGCATACTCTGGGAGAACACTTATACCTTGAAATTTTAGTTAAGGGGTCATCTTATAATGCTACCGCCGTACTAAGCAAAATAAGATGCATAAAGATAAACGTCACATGCAATCAAAATATGTGACATGATATGGCCATCATAATCTTGTGCTTTTGATCTCTATCTCCAAAGCATTGTCATTATCTTCATCGTCACGGCTCGACACATTGATCTCCCATCATAGCATTGTGGTCGTCTCACCAACTATTGCTTCTATAACTATCGCTACTACTTAGTGATAAAGTAAAGCAATTACATGGCGTTTGCATTTCATACAATAAAGCAACAACCATAAGGCTCCTATCAGTTGCCAATAACTTTTACAAAACATGATCATCTCATACAACAACGTATATCACATCATGTCTTGACCATATCACATCACAACATGCCCTACAAAAACAAGTTAGACGTCCTCTACTTTGTTGTTGCAAGTTTTACGTGGCTGCTACGGGCTTCTAGCAAGAACAGTTCTTACCTAAGGCACAAAACCACAACGGTGATTTATCAAGTTTTCTGTTTTAGCCTTCAACAAGGATCGGCCACAGTCAAATTTGATTCAACTAAAGTTGCAGAAATAGACACCCGCTAGCCACCTTTATGCAAAACTAGTTGCATGTCTGTGGGTGGAACAGGTCTCATGAACGTGGTCATGTAAGGTTGGTCCAGGCCGCCTCATCCAACAATATCGCCGAATCAAAATAAGACATTGGTTGTAAGCAGTATGACGATCACCGCCTGAGGGAGTCCTGGATTAAGGGGTCCTCGGACAGCCGGACTATATGCTTTGGCCGGACTGTTGGACTATGAAGATAAAAGATTAAAGACTTCATCTCGTGTCCGGATGGGACTCTCCTTTGCGTGAAAGGCAAGCTTGGAAATTTGGATATGTAGATCTCCTTCTTGGTAACCGACTCTGTGTAACCCTAGCCCCCTCTAGTGTCTATATAAACCAGAGGGTTTAGTCCGTAGGACAACAACAATCATAATCATAGGCTAGCATCTAGGGTTTAGCCTCTACGATCTTGTGGTAGATCAACTCTTGTAATACTTATATCATCAAGATCAATCAAGCAGGAAGTAGGGTATTACCTCCATCGAGAGGGCCCGAACCTGGGTAAAACATCATGTCCCCTGCCTCCTGTTACCATTAGCCTTAGATGCACAGTTCGAGACCCCCTACCCGAGATCCGCCGGTTTTGACACCGACATTGGTGCTTTCATTGAGAGTTCCACTGTGTCGTCGCGGTAAGGCTTGATGGCTCCTTCGATCATCTTCAACGATGCGGTCCAGGGGGAGGTTTTCCCTCCTGGACTAATCTTCGTATTCGGTGGCTTCGTACTGCGGGCCAACTCGCTTGGCCATCTGGAGCAGATCGATAGCTACACCCCTGGCCATCAGGTCAAGTTTGGAAGCTTGAACTATACTGCCGACATCCGCGGAGACTTGATCTTTGACGGAAACGAGCCCATGTCAGGAGCGCCAAACGGTCACAACAGGCATGACTTTGATCTGCCATCAGACAGTGTTCGGGAGATCGCGCCTGCGGTGGCACCGGGAATCAATCCGGAGCAGATCATGCCTCCCGAGGATGGGTGGATAGACCCCGCCACGGAGGCCGCACACTCATCGGCGTTGGAGCCGAACACTGATCCCACCTCTGGCAAGGATGGTGTCATCAGACCCTCGGACTCGTTTTCGGCTACAGGATCCGAACCGCGCACACCCATGCCTATCATGGAGTTCACCGCCGTGGATATTTTTCAGCACTCACCCTTGGGCGATGTGCTAAATTCATTAAGGTCTCTTTCCTTGTCGGGAGATTCTTGGCGAACTATGTCCGGCTCGAGGGGGAAGCAGACGACGAAGAAATTTGTTCCCCACCCACCACCCACTTAATAGCCATTGTCGATGACTTAACCGACGTGCTTGACTTCAACTCCGAAGACATCGACGGTATGGACGACGATGCAGGAGAAGAACAGGAACCACCGCCTATAGGGTGCTGGACAACCACCTCAAAGAAAGCAATGGAAATGAGGCAACGGAGGATAACCCCTTGGAGAAGCAATCTAAGCACCGGCGTCATAGGCGCCGCTCCAAGCCCCGCTGTTGGTGTCAAAACCGCTTTCGTCGCCACGATAGATGGCGCGGTTGGGTTACCCATACCCGTATTGATGGGAATCCCGTGATAAGGGGACATGATCTCTGCTTTGACAAGACGTGCCGAGGAAACCGCCTTGCAATATGCGTTGTGGCTGGTTGTGGGAAAACGGTTCGAATAATAACCCGACCGTAGTGTCGTGTCACGTTGTCAGCAGATTACATTTGTGAAATATCATTCTCTCTATGGTGGTATATTTCACAAATGTAATCTGCTGACAACGTGACACGACACTATGATCGGGTTATTATTCGAACCGTTTTCCCACAACCAGCCACAGTGCATATTGCGAGGCGGTTTCCTCGGCACGTCTTGTCAAAGCAGAGATATGTCCCCTTATCATGGGATTCCCATCAATACAGGTATGGGTAACTCAACGGGCAAGTGGGGAGGCGCACCGCTTTCATCACCTCTATAAAGGGAGAAGAGTTCCCCATTTTCACCCACGCCTTCTTCCTCCTTCGCTAATCCATTCTTGCCTCCTCGAGCTCCAGCGCCCTAGTCCACGCCTTCTCCGCACAGCCAAACATGTCCGGAGCAGGAGGCAAGTGAGTGGCCTCCACCGTGAAGGAGGAGCACATTGCGAAGCTTCGGGCGGCCGGATACTTGGCCGCAGACATCGCACACCGGCTACCAAACACAGGGCAGATCATTCCAACTCCGGAACCCCACGAGAGGGTCATGTTTCTCGCCCACTTCGTCCATGGACTGGGATTTCCACATCATACCTTCGTCCGCGGGCTCATGTTCTACTACGGGCTAGATTTCCATGATCTAGCCCCAAATTTCATCCTCAACATCTTGGTGTTTAGCATCGTGTGTGAGGCCTTCCTCCGCATCAATCCTCACTTCGGCTTGTGGCTACGAACCTTCTGCGTGAAGTCGATGATCATGAGCGGCCAGCAGGCAGAGTGCAGAGGCGCCATGGTGGGCAAGATGCCCCACGTCACCTGGCTTGATGGCTCCTTCGCGGAGACCGTGAAAGGGTGGCAATCGGGGTGGTTCTACATCACTGAGACGCACGGCGCCAACTGGGCGGCAGCCCCCGAATTCCGATCCGGAATTCCCATGCGGCTCACCTCTTGGGAGAAGAAGGGCCTAGCCTGGGGCGAGCTTGCGGAGCTGACCGGACTTCAGAACTGTATCAAAAATATGATTGACAAGAACATCAAGCTTGTCAATGTAGTCCAGGTCATGCTCGTCCGCCGAATTCTTCCTGCCAAGGACGAGCTTTTAATCTGTGGGAGTTCGTCCCGGCCGAACACCGGACACTCCGAGAGCTCTACGACATGACACTTAAGGATGCATGGAAGGTGCTGTTTAAGGGTACAAAAACACCTCCTCCCACATCCGAGGACCGCGGACTCCATGCCGCGCGGCCCCCCCATCCGGTGAGTTTTCTAACCATCACCAGGTGTAGCTTTCCCAACATACTCATGGGAAGATGTTAAGTTATTGTGTGTACTTAATCAGGAGTACGTGGAGACGGCGAAGCGGATCGACTGTCCGGCTCCGCTGCCAGAAGGTCCGGCGACCGCTCTCCTTACAGAGATGCTAGTCCTGGTGCCCTACAAGGTGCTAAAAAAGAAGGCCGAAAAGAAGGCCCCGGGGACCATAAAGGGTCTCCGGCGCAAGGCCATACAGGATGCCTCGTCTGAAGACGACGAGGCACATTCCTTCCCACGAAGGGGAGGAGGAGAAGGAGAAAGAGAGGGCCGCTGCATCCTGGGAGGCCGAAGGGTCTAAGAAGGCGGCCCAGGGGATGAGGAAAGGCCCCCGGCGCAAGGTCGTCATAGGCTCGTCGTCCGAGGACGACGAGGCGGATTCCTCCCGCGGAAGCGGGGAGGATCACGAAGAAATGCCACCTCCCCGCACTGGGGAGGAGAAGAAGAGGAAAGCCACCCCGGAGAGAGAGGCCAGGACACCCAAGAAGGGAAAGTTGTCCCTGCCGGATTATTCCACCACGGCCGCCTACAGCGAGGAGGAATGGCTGCCCAGGGGGAAACCCCTAGTAAGATCGTAAGTATCGGCACTTCTGTTGTATTTTAGTGTGATTTTGTTTCATAGTCTGTTATAACGCCGAACATGCATATGCAGTCCAGCCAGGGCCCATCCCGAGGTATCCTCATCGGATGGGTCTTTGAGAGATTCGGCGATGAATTTGCTTCCAACGCCCACTTCCCCTCGGCTTGCGGATGACACAGAGGTGTTATCCCAAAGGCTCCCTGAGCAAGGGGAGGCGATTCCGGAGACACCTCAAGGAGAAACCCCAGACGCCAGGCTCACGAGGCGCAAGATACCCGCAGACTGCACCGACGGGAGCCGCAGCAAGTCAAGCTTCCAGCCGGACACTATACCGGAGCCTCCAAAGGCTCCTGATTCAGGCAGGCAGCCCCTCACTAAGGAGCACAAGCCATCCGTGCCGATGACTTCCGCTACGCCAGAGGCGTCGGATAGTCTGCTGGAAGTGCTTCGCGGCGCTTCCATGGACGAAGAGCACCGTACTCTTATGAGTGCGGTGATTCATAAGGTTCTGTCCGCCAAGAGTGGACTAACCAAAGCCTGTACCAGCCTCCTAACAGGTTTTGAGGTAAGTAATAAAAAATGTGTGAAATTATCACCCGATAGACTGTAGCCCCTGAGACTCTGCTTGGTGTTTGGAAAGAAAAGCCAAGTGGAGGGTGCATTTTAATCCGCAGGAGTCTAATATTAAATGTCTATGTGAATAATCAGGCGGCGCTGGTTGCCGCTGCTACCCGCATGGCGGAAGTCTCCGGACTCAAGCGGGACCTGGAGCAGACCCAGGGGGAGCTCGGTCTCACGAAGAGGCAGCTCGAAGAGAACAAAGGTGAGTAATACCCCGTTCACATATCACAAAGAATAGAAAAAATTGGTGACCCTAAGAAAGTGTCATGATTTGGTAATAGGGGCCACGACCAAAGTGGCATCCCTGAAGAAGGCGATGTCCGAGGCCTAAGACAAGGCGGCCATGGAGCGTATTGAGCGCGAAAAGTAGAATGCTAGGGTGGGCGAGGTATAGCAAGAGCTCCAAGAGCTCGGCAAAAAGTTCGAGTCCTTGGAGCGTGACCTCAAGACAAAGGAGTCTGAGCTTGCGAAGGCCCTTGCGAGTATGAAAGACGCCAAAGCCGAAGCCGAAAAGGCCCAGCAGGAAATCCAGGCGGCCAAGAAGATAGCAGCGGGTAAGACATTCTTTATGCAAAGAAAGCATGTGGAGGAGATGTTTCTTTTACTTACCCGGATTCGGAGCTCTCCAGGGGCGTTCGCAGATCTGCCATGCAGCATATCTGATGCTGCGGAGTTCTACCGCGTCGAGGAGGGGAGCTCAACGGCGAAGCTATACTGGTCCCAGTATGATGGAGCCTAACACTCGATGCCTCTGAGTGACCAACTAAAGCAGTTGGTTGAACTCCACAGGGCGGCCGAAGTGGCTATGAAAGATTTCATAGTCTGGATGTGGCCTGGTGAGCCCGTGCCTACTAGCTACTTCGGTCTGATAAAGCGGATGGTAAATGCCTGTCCGCGGCTTGAAGTGATCAAGCGATCCGTTTGCATTGAGGGTGCCCGCCGAGCCTTTGCTCGTGCGAAGGTGCATTGGGGCAAGCTGGACGCGGAGAAGCTGGTGAAGGATGGACCGCCAGAGGGCAAGGCGCATCGGTATCCGGAAAAATATTATGATGGTGTTATGAATGGCGCTCGTCTCGTGGCCGATGAATGTACCAAGGACACTATCTTGGAGTGAATGTACTTCTGTCATGTTTGTAATATAAAGGCGAAGTTACTTGCGCTATATAGCGCTTTTTGATTTAAAATATTGCCTTCTGTGCGGCTCTTTATAAAATTCTAAAAGTAGGCCAGTCGTCGGCTTCCGCCCCCATATAACTAGTATCGGGGTGTTCCTAGAAAACCCAGACACTCTTTATCCAAAATATTTGGTCCCTAAAGGAGGTGTTTGGGCAGCTAACAAGGCAATCGGACTATGCGGCTTTATAACTTTCACTTAGCCATAGAAGTCTATAATTTTAAATTTCGGCGAAGCCCCTAAAATTCGGAAGGCCGAATTGGGGTACTATATACGCCTAAATCGGATGAGGCCGATTCCTCGCCTAAAGCGGAAAAATCTTTAAGGATTTTAAGACCTCTCGAACAGCGACCAGCTCTCGCCACATCATGCCGGTCAGTTTTCGGCTTTCTCTACTAAGGTGCTCGTCCGGAAGAACCGGGACACAATCGTAGTAGTTCTCCCTGCGCTACCTTAGCCGATATAACGGAACGTAAGGTACCAAAACAAGGGAGCCGGGCTAACCCACCTATTGACCCAAGACATGATTCGGAGCTGATGCATATAATGCTATAAGTTCGGGGTGCCGCACTTTCAAAAGTGCTTGGACTTACCTTGCCGTATTAAGTGGCGACGTAAGAAGCCCCTGGTAAACTAAACGTACCAAAGTGTACGGATGCAATAGTAAATAAACATTTATAGAAAAATTATGCAGATAGGAATAATAAGCTAACGCTGTATATAATCTCCCATCGATGTACAATATGTCTAGGCGTATGTTTAGAATGAATGCATTAAGCAGAGGTAAATAGGACTATTTGAGATGTCATATCCAAGGGCAAGCCGCATATAGGTATATAAAACAGGTATTAACGATCGTGAATAGATTCCACCTGGGTATTCCCTTTGTGCGCGACACCTTTTGCCTCCTTGGATTTGTCTCCTGTGGAAGTACGACAATCCGGCTCTTCTGAAGAGGCTGCCCGAAAGCAGGTTCCTGAAAGATAAAGGGGGTTATTAAACTATGTTGCGGCTGAACCGCACTGTTGACTGTGCCACTATTGCGCCTCCGCCTATGCCCATGGTATTTTGAGTGCGTAATTGTGTACGCGCGGCAGGAATGCTGCCTTAGTATGGCTGGAGCGGAGGCCGGACTGCTAGTCACGCTCTTGGCAGGCCTGGCGATCCTGTTGCGGGGTACTTTGGACTCGCTTGACGGTGTTCGGAGTTGTTGTCGCCGGATTGGTGGTTTGCCGAGGGAAGCTGCTTTGTACTTCTGCCGTGAGGGCTGCAGTATGCTCTTCTGTACGGAGAGAGCGGTCCATGTTTCTGTTGACTGTTATGACCCCGCGAGGTCCTGGCATCTTGAGCTTAAGGTATGCATAGTGTGGTACCGCATTGAATCGAGCGAATGTGGTTCATCCAAGTAGTGCATGATAGCCGCTACGGAAAGGGACGATGTTGAAGATTAACTCCTCGCTTTGGAAGTTATCCGGAGATCTGAAGACCACCTCCAGTGTTATGGAGCCCGTGCAACGGGCTTCTACCCCTGGAATTACGCCTTTAAAGGTAGTTTTGGTGGGCTTGATCCTTGAAGGGCCGATGCCCATTTTGCGCACTGTGTCCTGATAAAGCAGGTTCAGGCTGTTGCCGCCATCCATAAGGACTCGCGTAATGTGGAATCCGTCGATGATTGGGTCTAGGACCAATGCGGCTGAACCGCCGTGACGGATGCTGGTAGGGTGATCCCTACGATCAAAGGTGATCGGACAGGCTGACCATGGGTTGAATTTTGGGGCGACTGGCTCCATCGCATAGACGTCACGTAGTGCTCGCTTCCATTCCCGTTTGGGGATGTGGGTAGCGTAGATCATGTTGACCCTTTTCACCTGGGGAGGAAATTTCTTCTGTCCCCCTGTGTTTGGACGCCGGGGTTCTTTGTCATCGTCGCTATGCAGCCCCTTGTCCTTGTTCTCGGCATTTATCTTGCTGGCCTGCTTGAACACCCATCAGTCTCTATTAGTGTTATTTGCTGGCTTATCCGGGGTGCTGTGAATTTGGCATGAGCGGTCAAGCATGCGGTCCAAACTGGATGGTCCCTGATTGTTTCTTTTGAATGGCTTTTTCCGCTGACTAGATTTTGAGCCATTGAATCCGGCATTGACTGCCGTGTCTTCAGTGTTGTCGCCATTGTTCCGGCGCTTATGTCTGTTGCGTCGTGGCTTGCCGTTATTGTCGCGGACGTCTGAAGTGCCGGAGTTTATTGGCGTGGTGCTGCTGCGAGCCAACCAGCTATCCTCGCCTGCGCAAAAGCGTGTCATGAGTGTCATGAGGGCCGCCATGGATTTTGGTTTTTCCTGGCCGAGGTGTTGGGCGAGCCACTCGTCGCGGATATTATGCTTAAAGGCTGCCAGGGCTTCGGCATCCATACAGTCGACAATTTGGTTCTTTTTAGTTAGGAACCGAGTCCAGAATTTTCTGGCTGACTCTCCTGGATGTTGGGTGATGTGACTCAAGTCATCATCATCCTGTGGTTGCACGTATGTGCCCTGGAAGTTGTCGAGGAAAGCGTCCTCCAGGTTTTCCCAACTGCTAATGGAATTTGTCGGCAAGCTATTTAGCCAGTGCCTGGCTGGTCCTTTGAGCTTAAGGGGAAGATACTTGATGGCGTGTAGATCGTCTCCGCGGGCCATGTGAATGTGGAGAAGGAAATCTTCGATCCATACTGCGAGGTCTGTTGTGCCATCGTATGATTCAATGTTCATGGGTTTAAACCCTTCTGGGAATTCATGATCCATTACTTCATCAGTGAAGCAGAGGGGGTATGCGGCGCCTCTGTGTCGGGCTATGTTGCGATGCAGTCCGACTAAGTCTGGTCGGTTGTGTTCGGCCCGGCCGGATTTATTGTTAGTGTATCCGGTATAATGGTCATTGTCATGTGCTGTGGCGCGCCCCCGTGATCCGTAGAGTGATCTTGGTTGTCCTTCGTTGTTTTCCAATCTGTCTCGCAGGTCCTGCATATTGCCCCGGGCCGTAGTAAACTGGCGTGGGGGTGCGGGCTGGTATTCGGGTTGATATGCCGTTTTATCCCACCCACGAGGTGGCCGGTCAGCCATGTGGCGCTCGAGTCCATATTCCTCGGCTGTCAGGACTTCTGTCCATCTGTCTATGAGCAGGTCTTGATCAGCTTAGAGCTGCTGCTGCTTCTTTTTCAGGGTCCTCACAGTGGCCATAAGCCGGCGCTTGAAGCGCTACTGCTCCACGGGGTCCTCAAGCACGCCGAACTCGTCGTCGCCGAGGCTAATCTCGTCTTCGGAGGGGGCATGTAGTTGTCCTCCTCCGGATACCCGTCTGTCGCCTGTTCGTCTGGGCTGACCTGCCCGTCTTCCTGCTTGTCCTGCTCGAAGGCACGCTGATCTGGGTTGTATTCATCTTCGGCACTGTCTGGATTGTTTTCGTCTCCAGTGCCGGTATTGCTGTGGCAAGGCTTGGAGCGGCGCTGACGACGCCCATGCTTTGCTTTCTTCTTTGAGGGGTTATCCTCCATTGCCTCATCGCCATTGGTTTCTTTTGGAGTGTCCACCATATATATGTCATATGAAGAGGTGGCTGTCCACCGCCCCGTGGGTCATGGTTGTTCTTCTCCTACATCGTCGTCCAAACCATCGATGTCTTCGGAGTCGAAGTCAAGCACATTGGTCAAATCATCGACCGTGGCTATGAAGTGGGTGGTGGGTGGGCAACGAATTCCCTCGTCGCCAGGTTCCCACTCGAGCCGGACATAGTCCGGCCAAGAGTCTCCTGATAAAGAGAGAGACTTTAACGAGTTTAGCATGTCGCCAAAGGGAGAGTGCTGGAAGATATCCGCAGCGGTGAACTCCATTACCGGAGCCCAACCAGATTTGGCGGGCTCGGAGGTGCGCGGACTGGAACCTACAACCGGATACGAGTCCGGGGGTCCGGTGTCACAGGCTTCCTTGGGGGTGAAGTTTGTGTTCGGCTCTACTGTCAATGGGTGTGCAGCCTCCGGGGCGGGGTCCATCCACCTGTCCTCGGTAGATGCAATCTGCCCTGGATTTAGGTCCAGGGCTTCTGCAGGGGCGATATCCCGAGCGTTGTCCGTCAGCAGGTCTAAGCCGTGCTCATCGTGATTGTTCGGCGCTCCTGGCATAGGCCCGAATGCGTTGAAGATCAAGTCTCCATGGATATCAACCATGTAGTTTAGGTTTCCGAACCTGACCTGATGGCCAGGGGCGTAGCTGTCGATCTGCTCCAGATGGCCAAGCGAATTGGCCCGCAGTGCGAAGCCACCGAACACGAAGATCTATCTGGGGGAGAAAGTCTCACCCTGGACCGTGTTGTTGTTGATGATTGAAGGAGCCATCAAGCCTTGCAGCGACGACACATAGGAACTCTCAATGAAAGCACCAATGTCGGTGTCAAAACCGGCGGATCTCGGGTAGGGGGTCCCGATCTGTGCATCTAAGGCTAACGGTAACAGGAGGCAAGGGGTACAATGTTTACCCAGGTTCGGGCCCTCTCAATGGAGGTAAAACCCTACTTCCTACTTGATTGATATTGATGATATGAGTGTTACAAGAGTTGATCTACCACGAGATCGTAGAGGCTAAACCCTAGAAGCTAGCCTATGATGATTATGATTCTGTCTCTAAGGACTAAACTCTCTGGTTTATATAGACAACGGAGAGGGATAGGGTTTACATGGAGTCGGTTACAAAGAAGGGAATCTAATATCTAGATCTCCAAGCTTGTCTTCCATGCAAAGGAGAGTCCCATCCGGACACGGGACGAAGTCTTGAGTCTTGTATCTTCACGGTCCAACAGTCCGGTCAAAGTATATAGTCCGGCTGTCCGGATACCCCCTAATCCAGGACTACCTCACCCGCCATAGCAAAAATAGCGATACTGGCACAGGAGATAACAATCCGGATGGTGCCAAAGAGAAAAAAAATCCTGCCCAGCCAAGCTTCGAGCAGGCCGAGCAAGAGGATGGGCAAGCTAGCCCTAGGGAACAGGCGACAGAGGGAGAGTCAGAGGACGATAATTACATGCCTCTCTCCCAAGACGAAGTGAGCCTTGGCGATGAAGAATTTATCGTGCCTGAGGATCCCGTCGAGCAGGAGCGCTTCAAGCGCCGGCTTATAGCCACTGCAAAAAGCCTGAAGAAAAAGCAGCAACAACTTCAAGCTGATCAAGATCTGCTAACTGACAGATGGACCGAGGTCCTGGCTGCCGTGGAATACGAACTCGAGCGCCCTAGCAAAAGCTAGCCAAAGCGCAGGTTGCTACCTCAACTCGAGGAGGAGGCTTTAAAGCCCACGCTACCAGCGCATGATGCAGCTGACCGGCCACCCCGTGGCCACGACAAAGCGGCGTACCATCCCGAAGTCTAGACCGCACCCCGTCGCCAATCAAACGATAATACTAAGGCCCGGGGCTACATGAAGGACCTACGAGATGGATTGGAAAACAAAGCAGGACACTCAAGATCGATCTACGGATCATGGGGGCGCGCCACAAGACGTGACGGTGATCGTCACCTCGGATACAATAAACCAAAGTCTGGCCAAGCCGAATATAACAGACCAGATTCATTTGAACTACGTTGGGATGTAGCCCGACATAGAGGCGCCGCACACCCCCTATGCTTCACTGATGAAGTTATGGATCATGAATTCCTAGAAGGGTTTAAACCCATAAACATTGATTCATATGATGGCACAACAGACCCCGCGGTATGGACTGAAGATTTTCTCCTCCATATTCACATGGCCCGCGGCGATGACTTACATGCCATAAAGTACCTACCCCTTAAGCTCAAAGGACCGGCTCGCCATTGGCTGAACAGCTTGCCAGCAAGCTCCATTGGCAGTTAGAAGGACCTGGAAGACGCATTCCTTGACAACTTCCAGGGCACGTATATGCGACCACCGGATGCTGATGACTTAAGTCACATAACCCAACAGCCCGGAGAGTCAGCCAGGAAATTCTGGACTCGGTTCCTAACTAAAAAGAACCAAATTGTCGACTGTCCGGATGCCGAAGCCTTAGCAGCCTTCAAGCATAACATCCATGACGAATGGCTCGCCCGACACCTCGGCCAAGAGAAGCCAAAGTCCATGGCAGCCCTCATGACACTCATGACCCGCTTTTGTGCGGGCGAGGACAGCTGGTTGGCTCGTAGCAACATCACACCCAAAAACTCAGGCAATTCAGACGCCAGGGATAGCAACGGCAATCCACGACAAAATAGACACAAGCGTCACAACAATGGCGACAACGCCGAAGACACAGCAGTCAATGCCAGATTCCGAGGCTCTAAATCCGGACAGCGGAAAAAGCATTCAAAAGAAACAATCCGGGCTCGTCCAGTTTGGACCGCATACTTGATCGCTCATGTCAGATTCATGGAACCCTCGATAAACCAGCCAACCACACCAACAGAGAATGCTGGGTGTTTAAACAGGTCAGCAAATTGAATGCTGAAAACAAGGAAAAGGGGCTGCATAGCAACAACGACAAGGAGCCCCGGCCACCGAACATAAAAGGACAGAAGATATTTCCTCCCCAGGTGAAACAGTGAATATGATATACGCAACCCATATTCCCAAGCGGGAACGGAAGCATGCACTAAGGGACGTCTATGCGATGGAGCCACTCGCCTCAAAGTTCAACCCATGGTCCTCTTGTTCGATCAATTTCGATTGCAGGGACCATCCTACCAGTATCCGTCATGGCGGTTCGGCCGCATTGGTCCTTGACCCCATCATCGACGGATTCCATCTCACACGAGTCCTCGTGGACGGTGGCAGCAGCCTGAACCTTCTCTATCAAGACACGGTGCGAAAAATGGGCATCAACCCCTCAAGGATCAAGCCCACAAAAACCACCTTCAATGGTGTCATACCCGGTGTGGAGGCCTGTTGTACGGGCTCAATCACACTGGAAGTGGTCTTCGGATCTATGGATAATTTCCGAAGCGAGGAGTTAATCTTCGACATCGTCCCCTTCTGCAGTGGCTATCATGCACTGCTCGGACAAACTGCATTCACCAAATTCAATGCGGTACCGCATTATGCATACCTCAAGCTCAAAATGCGAGGACCTTGCGGGGTTATTACAGTTAATGGAAACACAGAGCGCTCGCTCCGCACGGAGGAGCACACTGCGGCCCTCGCGGCGGAAGTGCAAAATAGCCTTATGATGTCTACTACACAACCTTCTTCTTGTAGACGTTGTTGGGCCTGCAAGTGCACATGTTTGTAGGACAGTAGCAAATTTCCCTCAAGTGGATGACCTAAGGTTTATCAATCCGTAGGAGGCGTAGGATGAAGATGGTCTCTCTCAAACAACCCTGCAACCAAATAACAAAGAGTCTCTTGTGTCCCCAACACACACAATACAATGGTAAATTGTATATGTGCACTAGTTCGGCGAAGAGATGAAGATACAAGTGCAAAATAGATAGTAGATATAGGTATTTGTAATCTGAAATTATAAAAACAGCAAGGTAACAAGCGATAAAAGTGAGCGTAAACGGTATTGCAATGATAGGAAACAAGGCCTAGAGTTCATACTTTCACTAGTGCAAGTTCTCTCAACAATAATAACATAGATAGATCATATAACAAGCCCTCAACATGCAACAAAGAGTCACTCCAAAGCCACTAATAGCAGAGAACAAACTTACAGATTATGGTAGGGTACGAAACCACCTCAAAGTTATCCTTTCTGTTCTATCTATTCAAGAGTTCGTAGTAAAATAACATAAAGCTATTCTTTCCGCTCAATCCATCATAGAGTTCATACTAGAATAACATCTTAAGACACAAATCAACCAAAACCCTAATGTCACCTAGATACTCCATTGTCATCTCAAGTATCCGTGGGCATGATTATACGATATGCGTCACACAATCTCAGATTCATCCGACCAACATAAAAGTACTTCAAAGAGTGCCCCAAAGCTACTACCGGAGAGTCAAGAACGTGTGCCAACCCCTATGCATAGGTTCATGGGTGGAACCCGCAAATTGGTCACCAAAACATACATCAAGTGGCACATGATATCCCATTGTCACCACAGATAATCACGGCAAGACATACATCTAGTGTTCTCATAAAGACTCAATCTGATAAGATAACTTCAAAGGGGAAACTCAATTCATCACAAGAGAGTAGAGGGGGAGAAACATCATAAGATCCAACTACAATAGCAAAGCTCGGGATACATCAAGATCGTGCCATAGAGAGAACACGAGAGAGAACACGAGAGAGAGAGAGAGATCAAACACATAGCTACCGGTACATACCCTCAGCCCCGAGGGTGAACTACTCCCTCGTCATGGATAGCACCGGGATGATGAAGTTGGCCTCCGGTGATGGGATCCCCCTTCGGCAGGGTGCCGGAACAGGGTCCTGATTGGTTTTTAATGGCTCTGGAGGCTTGCGGCGGCGGAACTCCCGATCTAGGTTCTCTTCTGGAAGTTTTACAATACATAGGTATATATGGGTGCAGGGGGTACGTCGGTGGAGCTACGGGGGCCCCATGAGGCAGGGGGGCACGCCCAGGGGGGTGGGGTGCTCCCCACCCTCATGGGCAGCCCGTATCTCCCTTGACGTGCACTCCAAGTTCCCTGGGTTGCTTTCCTTCCAAAAATAACTTCTCCAGTTGATTTCGTTCCGTTTTGACTCCGTCTGATATTCCTTTTCCTCGAAACACTAAAATAGGCATAAAATAGCAAATCTGGGCTGGGCCTACGGTTAATAGGTTAGTCCCAAAAATAATATAAAAGTGGATAATAAAGCCCAATATTTCCTAAAACAGTAGATAAAGTAGCATGGAGCAATCAAAAATTATAGATACGTTGGAGACGTATCAAGCATCCCCAAGCTTAATTCCTGCTCGTCCTCGAGTAGGTAAATGATAAAAAGAGAATTTTTGATGTGGAGTGATACTTTGGCATAATTTCAATGTAAATCTTCTTAATTGTGGTATGAATATTCAGATCCGAAAGATTCAAGACAAAAGTTCATATTGACATAAAAGTAATAATACTTCAAGCATACTAATTAAAGCAAACATGTCTTCTCAAAATAGCATGGTTAAAGAAAGTTATCCCTACGAAATCATATAGTTTGGCTATGCTCTATCTTCATCACACAAAGTATTTAATCATGCACAACCCCGATGACGAGCCAAGTAATTGTTTCACACTTTAGAAATCTCAAACTTTTTCAACTTTCACGCAATACGTGAGCGTGAGCCATGGACATAGCACTATAGGTGGAATAGAATGGTGGTTGTGGAGAAGACAAAAAGGAGAAGATAGTCTCAGATCAACTAGGCGTATCAACGGGCTATGAAGATGCCCATTGATAGATATCAATGTGAGTGAGTAGGGTTTGCCATGCAACGGATGCACTAGAGCTATAAGTATATGAAAGCTCAACAAAAGGAAACTAAGTGGGTGTGCATCCAACTTTCTTGCTCACGAAGACCTAGGGCACTTTTGAGGAAGCCCATCATTGGAATATACAAGCTAAGTTCTATAATGAAAAATTCCCACTAGTATATGAAAGTGATAACATATGAGACTCTCTATCATGAAGATCATGGTGCTATTTTAAAGCACAAGTGTGGAAAAAGGATAGTAGCATTGTCCCTTCTCTCTTTTTCTCTCATTTTTTTCCTTTTTTTCTTTCTTTTTTTATTTTGGTGGGCTTCTTTGGCCTTTTTTATTTGGGCTCCTTTGGCCTCTTTTATTTTTCGTAAAGTCCGGAGTCTCATCCCGACTTATGGGGGAATCATAGTCTCCGTCATCCTTTCCTCACTGGGACAATGCTCTAATAATGATGATCATCACACTTTTATTTTTCTTACAACTCAACAATTACAACTCGATACTTAGAACAAAATATGACTCTATATGAATGCCTCCGGCAGTGTACCAGGATATGCAATGAATCATGAGTGACATGTATGAAAAAATTATTAACAGTGGCTTTGCCACAAATACAATGTCAACTACATGTTCATGCAAATAGCAATATGACAAAAGTAATGTGTGTCATATGAACGGAATGGTGGAAAGTTGCATGGCAATATATCTCGGAATGGCTATGGAAATGCCATGATAGGTAGGAATGGTGGCTGTTTTGAGGAAGGTATATGGTGGGTATATGATACCGGCGAAAAGTGCGCGGTATTAGAGAGGCTAGCAAAGGTGGAAGGGTGAGAGTGTGTATAATCCATGGACTCAACATTAATCAAAAGAACTCATGCACTTATTGCAAAAATTTAGAAGTCATCAAAAACCAAAGCACTAAACGCATACTCCTAGGGGGATAGATTGGTAAGAAAAGACCATCGCTCATCCCCGACTGCCACTCATAAGGAAGACAATGTCACATCCCTAGCTTCTGGCATTGCTCTAGGCTAGCTTCAGGTGTGCATCATGTCTATATTTTTGAAACTTGAATTGAGGAATATTGGAAGCCTCAAAACCCTAAATAAAAGAGGGGCAAAAACCCTAGAAATCTCATTCATTGCTCCAAAGTGCTCCTCTTAAATGTTTGATAATTTTTGGTAAGGGTTCTGGTCCCAACCAAAATATTGAACATTTTTAAGGATTTATTTTTGGGACTTTGAATTTAAATCACTAGCTATTTGAATTTGAATTATATTCATATAATTAGAATATAATTTAAATACCCCTGAAATATTTTATAAGCTTTTGGAAAAGTCCATCTAGCAATATAAAAATATTCAGAGGAGCTTTGGCATTGTTTGAATTATTATTTTTAATTCAAACAGTGGCAAAAGAATTAAATAAAGAAAACAGAACAAAAATAAAAAAAAAGAGCAAAGCATCTTACCTGGCGCTTACCTGGTGGCCCAACAGGACCGGCCCAGCTCCCCCACCTGGCCGGCCCAGCCCACCTCCTCCCCCCTTGTCCTCTTCTTCCTCTGCCAGTAGGCAGAGGCGAGGCGTGGCGCGCGCCCGAAGAGCTCCGGCCACCTCCTGCTTCGCGCTGGAGGCCTCCCCCTTCGAGCCTATCCATGCGTGGAGACGCCACGCAGCCGCCGGAGCCGTCCAGCCCTCCCTCTCTTCCCCTGGACCCCGTTCCCTCCTCTGCTTCCCTCCCGCGCACACCACCGAGCGGAGCTCGCCGTCTTCGTCGCCGTAACCATGGCCACCAGCCCTCCCTCGCCCATCCAGCGTGCTTGAGAGCTCCGTCACGACATCTTCGACCTCCCCACCAAGCCATGGAACTACGGACGCGCCACAACGTCGCCGGCATCGCCATTTCCATCGCCGGCCGCCGAGGATCTTCATCGTCAATTCACCACCATCGTCGCGTCCCCGAGCCGGCTAACCACCCCTACGGCACCGCTGTGAGCTCCTACGCCTCCCGTTCCTCTTCCCCCCTTCGATTGTGCCCTGTAGCCCCGATCCCACCGGAGCCGCGAGCTCGGCTCCGCCGGCGATGTCGCCGCCGTCTCTGCAGACAGCAAGGCTCGAAACCGAGCACGGCACCGTGCTCCTAGCATCCTCAGGAGCTCGGCGAGCCCCTTAACCATCCCTCCCGTCCTCTGTGGCCTCCCCCCGCTCGAACCCGAAGCTCCGGCCGCCGCCTCGCTCGCCGCCGGCACCGATTCCGGCCGCCCCGAGCGCAACTGACTCCACCAAGAGCTTCGGCTCGTCCCCAGCTCCTCCTAGATGCCCTCCGCGGCCCATTTGGTCGCCGGAGTGGCCAAAACCACTCTCGCCGCCGTGTCGGGCTCGCCGGCGGCTAAACGCCGGCAGCCGACTTTGACTTTGACCACGGGTGGGCCCCGGTTGACTCTCCTGAGTCAATGACAGGTGGGGCCCAGCCCTGTTAACTATTAGGATTAGTTTAGTTAATTTTAGTTAAGCTAATCACACTGACATGTGGGTCCCAGTGTCAGGTTTGACCTGGACCCGGTCTGTTGACCTGCTGAGGTCAGCATGACGCAATGATGACGCAGATAATCATTTTCTAAAATAATTCAGAAAATCCAGAAAATTGTATAAACTCCTAAAATTCATAGAAAATTAACCGTAACTCCAAATTAAATAATTTATATATGAAAAATTATCAGAAAAATTCAAGGAATCCATCTGTACCATTTTCATGCATGTTAGAACAACTTATAGCTGCTGTTTAGCACAAATCATATAAAGGGCATTTAAATATCCACATATGGAGTTTGAATTTGAATCTTGGATTCAAACCAACTCCATTTAATCTGGTTTTAGTTGCATTAGCCCAAAACACATTCTTTTTGCCATGTCATGATCATGCATCATATTGTGCATTGCATTGATTGTGTTCCTTTCTGTGTTGCCGGTATTTGTCCCCTCTCGATAGACGTGATACCGATGATGTGATCGTTGACACCGATGAAGACTCAATGTTATCTTCAGAAGTGCCAGGCAAGCAAAACCCCCTTGTTCATTCCGATAAAATCCCACTCTCTCGCTCCTGCTCTCTTTTACTGCATTAGGACAACAACGACATATTTGATACTTGCTGCGGTAGCTGAACCCTTTATCCTTTGCATGACCTGTCATTGCCACAGTAAATAGATGAAACCCACTAGCATGAGTAGGAGTTGTTTGAGCCCTGTTGTGCCTACTCATTCATGTTTGTTTGTCATGCCTGCTACTGCTTAGAGTTGAGTCGGGTCTGATTCATCGGGGATGAATCAGAGGCGTGTGAACATGTCCTACTGTGTGTGAGCTAAGTGTGTGAACACGATTTGGTAAAGGTAGCGGTGAGAGGCCATGTAGGAGTACATGGTGGGTTGTCTCATTGCAGCCGTCCTCAGGAACTGAGTTCTGTGTTTGTGATCCATGACCAGCTACTACCACACATTGGAATGCTTAAGTGCCCCTCTCGGCTTATTAATCAACTTGATCTCTGTCCAGGAGTTGCAACTAGTTTCTGGTGTTTGTAGGTAGTGTTAGTAGTCTACCAAGTGGCACCCGGTACAGGTGGGCTTGGGACAGACTAGGCACAGTGGCCCGGTGTACCAAGTGGCACCCGGTTGGTGGGCTTGGGAACCCTGCACACATCGTTTGGGGCCGTAAGCGACACCCCGGCCGGATCTCCTTGCGGATGGAACCTGAATAGGCGATAAACCTGGACTAGAGACTTGTTCGGTTAGTCAGGTCGTGGCCGACTCCCTCGTCCGGCTTCCGCTTGAAGGTTGCCGAGGTACATGACGTGTACAGGGCGGTAAGTGGCGAGAGCGTGTGTGAAGAAGTACACCCCTGCAGGGTTAACATCATCTATTCGAATAGCCGGATTCCTCGGATATGGAAACTTGGACCCCTTGCATAGTTCATAGACAAGTGAAAGTGGATACTCTAAAATACGCAAGATAAGCGTGAGTGCTATGGATGGCGTTCTCGTAGGGAGACGGGAGCGGATCCATAGTGGTGTATTGATATGGTGAATATGTGGACTCGTGTGCGCCACCTCAAAAGAGTCGCTTGCAGTCGTAGTTAGGATAGCCACCGGGTCAAAGCTGGCTTGCTGCAGTTAAACCCCACCACCCCTTTGTTGATAATGATGCATGCATAGATAGATCTGATGTAAGTCTTGCTGGGTACATTTGTACTCACGTTTGCCTATTTTATGTTTTTGCAGAGAGACTTCAGTCTCACTAGTAGTTCCGCTTGGACTTCGACGTTTAGCTTGATACCTCAGCTACGATCTTGTGCCCTCGGCAGGATCTGATAGATAGTCAGGCTTCTCAGCCTTTTTCATTTATAGATGTCTGTACCCAGACATGATAGCTTCCGCTTGTGCTTGATTTGTATGCTCTGAGTGTTGGGTCATGAGACCCATGTTTGTAATATCTCGCTCCTCGGAGCCTATTGAATAAACTACTTGAGTCGTAGAGTCATTTTGTGATGCCATGTTGTATTGCACATATCGAGCATATTGTGTGTATGTTATTGAAATGCTTGGTATGTGTGGGATCTGACTATCTAGTTGTTTATCTTTAGTAGCCTCTCTTACCGGGAAATGTCTCCTAGTGTTACCGCTGAGCCATGGTAGCTTGCTACTGCTCTGGAACACTTAGGCTGGCCGGCATGTGTCCTTCTTCGTTCCTGTGTCTGTCCCTTCGGGGAAATGTCACGCTTTGAGTACCGGAGTCCTGTTAGCCGCTACAGCCCGGTTTACCGGAGTCCTGCTAGCCCAGTGCTACAGCCCGGACCCACTTGCTGATGACCGACACGTTCGAAGCTGGGTCATGAATGCCTGTCCCTGTAAGTCTGTGCCACTTTGGGTTTACGACTAGTCATGTCAGCCCGGGCTCCTTATCATATGGATGCTAGCGACACTATCATATACGTGAGCCAAAAGGCGCAAACGGTCCCGGGCAAAGGTAAGGCGACACCCGTGGGGATACCGTGCGTGAGGCCGCAAAGTGATATGAGGTGTTACCGGCTAGATCGATGTGACATCGAGTCGGGGTCCTGACAGCGTTGGTATCAGAGCTTGACTGCCTGTAGGATTACCAAGCCAAACTGATCGAAGTTGAGTCTAGAAATTCTTTAGTTATATGTAGGGGAATTGATTGTGGGATGGAACGTAAGGCTCTTTTTACTCCTTATACCTCATGGCCTTCTGATCTGAGTCATCATCTTCTCTTCTACGGGGATTAAGAACTAGGCTTTCTCTTCTTTCTATCAGGATCACGTGTTACTAATCCGTAGACTTAAGATTGTTGATTCAAGCCTGAGTTCAGTTCCTACTATCTTCCGTATGTTAATTGTTGATCTCGAAACCTTGATATTGTGCTTCTGAGTGGTTATGCCACCATTTTTGTGAATGTCTCAAATCTTTTCTGAGCATTTACAGCCGTTATGCTGTCCGAGTGATCCCAGGTTTCTAAGTAGTCTGATGCATTTGCAAATCCTTTCTTCCCGGTTCAATGTTCCCATGGGCCAGATTAACCACACTAATCAGTGAGTTGAGGTACCCCGTTACCTTGACATATATGTTGGAGATATTATTATGACCCTAGGTGTCTTAGGGGATCATCTAGTAATTTAGCCATGATTTGTGTTCCCAGTGTGATGATTCTGGCCATCATTCTCGAAAGCATCCCGTGATGCTACTTAGTAGTAGGTATTCTAATCCTGGGTTCTTGAACCCGAGATTCACTCTACTTACTTCATGTCGATAGTAATTGCTAGCGCCTTTAGGATATTAGTAACCTTTGCGATAGTCCTCAAGGTTCGTGGTATATCCTTCTTCCAAATACCATGAACCACTTACGGCAAAAGTTTGTTGGATCAAAAGATCACAACAGGAGTGCTCTCTATGGGTTCTCCATTCATAATTGTGACTCTGCCAGTTCTACCTTTCCGCATGGATTGTCCGGAAGAAATATTTCCCAAGAACTATAATATTGGTCCCTCGATAACCGGTAAAGTGGATGTCGTGGCCAACACACCCAGCCGGAAGACCTATTATTGTAGTATCTTGTTTGAGGAAGTTGGCCACCTCCCCATAGGGATTTCGTAGGATTTACTCCCTAGTTGCCCCTATGGATTTTTGTGTTCCCAAAGTCCGACCTTTACTTGATGTTCTAGATACCAAACCATTTCAATGAATGGGATACGCTAGCACATCAAGGAGAACATTAGAAGCGGAGTGCTAAATGTCTCTCGGTCGATCATCCAGATTTTATTTCCTTGGCCCCGTCAAGGGTGAAATCTGAGAAGGTGTTATCTTCCTTTGCATCTGCATCCTCCATCACCATTCATCATGGTAGCAAGTTGTGTTGCCAGAATCCTTGACACGGATATTGGTGGAATCTTGATGATTGTGGAAATGCTCAAGTTCTTGAGAGCACGCACAAGCGCTACGTGTTATCATCGGCACTAACTGGGATTCCTCTCAGTTTCCTCAGCAATGCTATGACCCTTTCAAACAGTGAATCCACTCTCTTTTGTTGGGTTCTTCCCCAGTTACCAGAATCATTCCCAACATTTGCATTTTGTTCCCAGCTTGCACCGCCATTGTGCCCTTCTACCATGGATCTCTTCCATTTCTGGTGAGAAGCAAAATCATCCATTGCGTTGTCTTCAACAAGGTAATCCACATCATCCAAGTCCGAGTATGCCATTCTACCGACCCCCTCCAAACGTTCGCTCGAGAATTGCCTTAGGATGGTTTAAAGAGTTTCAATGATCTCTGAATCAAAAGTAATTCTTTTTGCCACTTAAGGGGATATCTCTACGAGTCACCTTCCCTAAGATGCCTCGTTGTGGTATCATGGCAATCCAACTCCTCGCTACCTTGACAATCGTTTACCACCTTCTTAGGTGTGGAATTGTTGTCTACCTAGTGAACCTTCGTCATCCGTTTCTTCCACCCCTCTTGATGTGTATCTCGTGTCTCAACCCGAGAGATGGTCCTATGTCTCATTCCGTGAGTTGTTCGATCTTCGAGAAGATCGACCCTTCTAGAGTCTCCTTCTTCCCTCCATGTCATGTTGGCAGGATTTCTCAGAGCAAGACTTGAAGACAATGATGGTGATCGAATCAACGTTCAACTGAAGCGCACCCTGGATCGTGAAGATTGTACTAGTTTGCGTTTCCCCTTCATCCTACCCTATGCTTGAATCTCGAGACGAGATTCTTGTTTAGTGGGGGTGAGTTGTCACATCCCTAGCTTCTGGCATTGCTCTAGGCTAGCTTCAGGTGTGCATCATGTCTATATTTTTGAAACTTGAATTGAGGAATATTGGAAGCCTCAAAACCCTAAATAAAAGAGGGGCAAAAACCCTAGAAATCTCATTCATTGCTCCAAAGTGCTCCTCTTAAATGTTTGATAATTTTTGGTAAGGGTTCTGGTCCCAACCAAAATATTGAACATTTTTAAGGATTTATTTTTGGGACTTTGAATTTAAATCACTAGCTATTTGAATTTGAATTATATTCATATAATTAGAATATAATTTAAATACCCCTGAAATATTTTATAAGCTTTTGGAAAAGTCCATCTAGCAATATAAAAATATTCAGAGGAGCTTTGGCATTGTTTGAATTATTATTTTTAATTCAAACAGTGGCAAAAGAATTAAATAAAGAAAACAGAACAAAAATAAAAAAAAAGAGCAAAGCATCTTACCTGGCGCTTACCTGGTGGCCCAACAGGACCGGCCCAGCTCCCCCACCTGGCCGGCCCAGCCCACCTCCTCCCCCCTTGTCCTCTTCTTCCTCTGCCAGTAGGCAGAGGCGAGGCGTGGCGCGCGCCCGAAGAGCTCCGGCCACCTCCTGCTTCGCGCTGGAGGCCTCCCCCTTCGAGCCTATCCATGCGTGGAGACGCCACGCAGCCGCCGGAGCCGTCCAGCCCTCCCTCTCTTCCCCTGGACCCCGTTCCCTCCTCTGCTTCCCTCCCGCGCACACCACCGAGCGGAGCTCGCCGTCTTCGTCGCCGTAACCATGGCCACCAGCCCTCCCTCGCCCATCCAGCGTGCTTGAGAGCTCCGTCACGACATCTTCGACCTCCCCACCAAGCCATGGAACTACGGACACGCCACAACGTCGCCGGCATCGCCATTTCCATCGCCGGCCGCCGAGGATCTTCATCGTCAATTCACCACCATCGTCGCGTCCCCGAGCCGGCTAACCACCCCTACGGCACCGCTGTGAGCTCCTACGCCTCCCCTTCCTCTTCCCCCCTTCGATTGTGCCCTGTAGCCCCGATCCCACCGGAGCCGCGAGCTCGGCTCCGCCGGCGATGTCGCCGCCGTCTCTGCAGACAGCAAGGCTCGAAACCGAGCACGACACCGTGCTCCTAGCATCCTCAGGAGCTCGGCGAGCCCCTTAACCATCCCTCCCGTCCTCTGTGGCCTCGCCCCGCTCGAACCCGAAGCTCCGGCCGCCGCCTCGCTCGCCGCCGGCACCGATTCCGGCCGCCCCGAGCGCAACTGACTCCACCAAGAGCTTCGGCTCGTCCCCAGCTCCTCCTAGATGCCCTCCGCGGCCCATTTGGTCGCCGGAGTGGCCAAAACCACTCTCGCCGCCGCGTCGGGCTCGCCGGCGGCTAAACGCCGGCAGCCGACTTTGACTTTGACCACGGGTGGGCCCCGGTTGACTCTCCTGAGTCAATGACAGGTGGGGCCCAGCCCTGTTAACTATTAGGATTAGTTTAGTTAATTTTAGTTAAGCTAATCACACTGACATGTGGGTCCTAGTGTCAGGTTTGACCTGGACCCGGTCTGTTGACCTGCTGAGGTCAGCATGACGCAATGATGACGCAGATAATCATTTTCTAAAATAATTCAGAAAATCCAGAAAATTGTATAAACTTCTAAAATTCATAGAAAATTAACCGTAACTCCAAATTAAATAATTTATATATGAAAAATTATCAGAAAAATTCAAGGAATCCATCTGTACCATTTTCATGCATGTTAGAACAACTTATAGCTGCTGTTTAGCACAAATCATATAAAGGGCATTTAAATATCCACATATGGAGTTTGAATTTGAATCTTGGATTCAAACCAACTCCATTTAATCTGGTTTTAGTTGCATTAGCCCAAAACACATTCTTTTTGCCATGTCATGATCATGCATCATATTGTGCATTGCATTGATTGTGTTCCTTTCTGTGTTGCCGGTATTTGTCCCCTCTCGATAGACGTGATACCGATGATGTGATCGTTGACACCGATGAAGACTCAATGTTATCTTCAGAAGTGCCAGGCAAGCAAAACCCCCTTGTTCATTCCGATAAAATCCCACTCTCTCGCTCCTGCTCTCTTTTACTGCATTAGGACAACAACGACATATTTGATACTTGCTGCGGTAGCTGAACCCTTTATCCTTTGCATGACCTGTCATTGCCACAGTAAATAGATGAAACCCACTAGCATGAGTAGGAGTTGTTTGAGCCCTGTTGTGCCTACTCATTCATGTTTGTTTGTCATGCCTGCTACTGCTTAGAGTTGAGTCGGGTCTGATTCATCGGGGATGAATCAGAGGCGTGTGAACATGTCCTACTGTGTGTGAGCTAAGTGTGTGAACACGATTTGGTAAAGGTAGCGGTGAGAGGCCATGTAGGAGTACATGGTGGGTTGTCTCATTGCAGCCGTCCTCAGGAACTGAGTTCTGTGTTTGTGATCCATGACCAGCTACTACCACACATTGGAATGCTTAAGTGCCCCTCTCGGCTTATTAATCAACTTGATCTCTGTCCAGGAGTTGCAACTAGTTTCTGGTGTTTGTAGGTAGTGTTAGTAGTCTACCAAGTGGCACCCGGTACAGGTGGGCTTGGGACAGACTAGGCACAGTGGCCCGGTGTACCAAGTGGCACCCGGTTGGTGGGCTTGGGAACCCTGCACACATCGTTTGGGGCCGTAAGCGACACCCCGGCCGGATCTCCTTGCGGATGGAACCCGAATAGGCGATAAACCTGGACTAGAGACTTGTTCGGTTTGTCAGGTCGTGGCCGACTCCCTCGTCCGGCTTCCGCTTGAAGGTTGCCGAGGTACATGACGTGTACAGGGCGGTAAGTGGCGAGAGCGTGTGTGAAGAAGTACACCCCTGCAGGGTTAACATCATCTATTCGAATAGCCGGATTCCTCGGATATGGAAACTTGGACCCCTTGCATAGTTCATAGACAAGTGAAAGTGGATACTCTAAAATACGCAAGATAAGCGTGAGTGCTATGGATGGCGTTCTCGTAGGGAGACGGGAGCGGATCCATAGTGGTGTATTGATATGGTGAATATGTGGACTCGTGTGCGCCACCTCAAAAGAGTCGCTTGCAGTCGTAGTTAGGATAGCCACCGGGTCAAAGCTGGCTTGCTGCAGTTAAACCCCACCACCCCTTTGTTGATAATGATGCATGCGTAGATAGATCTGATGTAAGTCTTGCTGGGTACATTTGTACTCACGTTTGCCTATTTTATGTTTTTGCAGAGAGACTTCAGTCTCACTAGTAGTTCCGCTTGGACTTCGACGTTTAGCTTGATACCTCAGCTACGATCTTGTGCCCTCGGCAGGATCTGATAGATAGTCAGGCTTCTCAGCCTTTTTCATTTATAGATGTCTGTACCCAGACATGATAGCTTCCGCTTGTGCTTGATTTGTATGCTCTGAGTGTTGGGTCATGAGACCCATGTTTGTAATATCTCGCTCCTCGGAGCCTATTGAATAAACTACTTGAGTCGTAGAGTCATTTTGTGATGCCATGTTGTATTGCACATATCGAGCATATTGTGTGTATGTTATTGAAATGCTTGGTATGTGTGGGATCTGACTATCTAGTTGTTTATCTTTAGTAGCCTCTCTTACCGGGAAATGTCTCCTAGTGTTACCGCTGAGCCATGGTAGCTTGCTACTGCTCTGGAACACTTAGGCTGGCCGGCATGTGTCCTTCTTCGTTCCTGTGTCTGTCCCTTCGGGGAAATGTCACGCTTTGAGTACCGGAGTCCTGTTAGCCGCTACAGCCCGGTTTACCGGAGTCCTGCTAGCCCAGTGCTACAGCCCGGACCCACTTGCTGATGACCGACACGTTCGAAGCTGGGTCATGAATGCCTGTCCCTGTAAGTCTGTGCCACTTTGGGTTTACGACTAGTCATGTCAGCCCGGGCTCCTTATCATATGGATGCTAGCGACACTATCATATACGTGAGCCAAAAGGCGCAAACGGTCCCGGGCAAAGGTAAGGCGACACCCGTGGGGATACCGTGCGTGAGGCCGCAAAGTGATATGAGGTGTTACCGGCTAGATCGATGTGACATCGAGTCGGGGTCCTGACAGCGTTGGTATCAGAGCTTGACTGCCTGTAGGATTACCAAGCCAAACTGATCGAAGTTGAGTCTAGAAATTCTTTAGTTATATGTAGGGGAATTGATTGTGGGATGGAACGTAAGGCTCTTTTTACTCCTTATACCTCATGGCCTTCTGATCTGAGTCATCATCTTCTCTTCTACGGGGATTAAGAACTAGGCTTTCTCTTCTTTCTATCAGGATCACGTGTTACTAATCCGTAGACTTAAGATTGTTGATTCAAGCCTGAGTTCAGTTCCTACTATCTTCCGTATGTTAATTGTTGATCTCGAAACCTTGATATTGTGCTTCTGAGTGGTTATGCCACCATTTTTGTGAATGTCTCAAATCTTTTCTGAGCATTTACAGCCGTTATGCTGTCCGAGTGATCCCAGGTTTCTAAGTAGTCTGATGCATTTGCAAATCCTTTCTTCCCGGTTCAATGTTCCCATGGGCCAGATTAACCACACTAATCAGTGAGTTGAGGTACCCCGTTACCTTGACATATATGTTGGAGATATTATTATGACCCTAGGTGTCTTAGGGGATCATCTAGTAATTTAGCCATGATTTGTGTTCCCAGTGTGATGATTCTGGCCATCATTCTCGAAAGCATCCCGTGATGCTACTTAGTAGTAGGTATTCTAATCCTGGGTTCTTGAACCCGAGATTCACTCTACTTACTTCATGTCGATAGTAATTGCTAGCGCCTTTAGGATATTAGTAACCTTTGCGATAGTCCTCAAGGTCCGTGGTATATCCTTCTTCCAAATACCATGAACCACTTACGGCAAAAGTTTGTTGGATCAAAAGATCACAACAGGAGTGCTCTCTATGGGTTCTCCATTCATAATTGTGACTCTGCCAGTTCTACCTTTCCGCATGGATTGTCCGGAAGAAATATTTCCCAAGAACTATAATATTGGTCCCTCGATAACCGGTAAAGTGGATGTCGTGGCCAACACACCCAGCCGGAAGACCTATTATTGTAGTATCTTGTTTGAGGAAGTTGGCCACCTCCCCATAGGGATTTCGTAGGATTTACTCCCTAGTTGCCCCTATGGATTTTTGTGTTCCCGAAGTCCGACCTTTACTTGATGTTCTAGATACCAAACCATTTCAATGAATGGGATACGCTAGCACATCAAGGAGAACATTAGAAGCGGAGTGCTAAATGTCTCTCGGTCGATCATCCAGATTTTATTTCCTTGGCCCCGTCAAGGGTGAAATCTGAGAAGGTGTTATCTTCCTTTGCATCTGCATCCTCCATCACCATTCATCATGGTAGCAAGTTGTGTTGCCAGAATCCTTGACACGGATATTGGTGGAATCTTGATGATTGTGGAAATGCTCAAGTTCTTGAGAGCACGCACAAGCGCTACGTGTTATCATCGGCACTAACTGGGATTCCTCTCAGTTTCCTCGGCAATGCTATGACCCTTTCAAACAGTGAATCCACTCTCTTTTGTTGGGTTCTTCCCCAGTTACCAGAATCATTCCCAACATTTGCATTTTGTTCCCAGCTTGCACCGCCATTGTGCCCTTCTACCATGGATCTCTTCCATTTCCGGTGAGAAGCAAAATCATCCATTGCGTTGTCTTCAACAAGGTAATCCACATCATCCAAGTCCGAGTATGCCATTCTACCGACCCCCTCCAAACGATCGCTCGAGAATTGCCTTAGGATGGTTTAAAGAGTTTCAATGATCTCTGAATCAAAAGTAATTCTTTTTGCCACTTAAGGGGATATCTCTACGATTCACCTTCCCTAAGATGCCTCGTTGTGGTATCATGGCAATCCAACTCCTCGCTACCTTGACAATCGTTTACCACCTTCTTAGGTGTGGAATTGTTGTCTACCTAGTGAACCTTCGTCATCCGTTTCTTCCACCCCTCTTGATGTGTATCTCGTGTCTCAACCCGAGAGATGGTCCTATGTCTCATTCCGTGAGTTGTTCGATCTTCGAGAAGATCGACCCTTCTAGAGTCTCCTTCTTCCCTCCATGTCATGTTGGCAGGATTTCTCAGAGCAAGACTTGAAGACAATGATGGTGATCGAATCAACGTTCAACTGAAGCGCACCCTGGATCGTGAAGATTGTACTAGTTTGCGTTTCCCCTTCATCCTACCCTATGCTTGAATCTCGAGACGAGATTCTTGTTTAGTGGGGGTGAGTTGTCACATCCCTAGCTTCTGGCATTGCTCTAGGCTAGCTTCAGGTGTGCATCATGTCTATATTTTTGAAACTTGAATTGAGGAATATTGGAAGCCTCAAAACCCTAAATAAAAGAGGGGCAAAAACCCTAGAAATCTCATTCATTGCTCCAAAGTGCTCCTCTTAAATGTTTGATAATTTTTGGTAAGGGTTCTGGTCCCAACCAAAATATTGAACATTTTTAAGGATTTATTTTTGGGACTTTGAATTTAAATCACTAGCTATTTGAATTTGAATTATATTCATATAATTAGAATATAATTTAAATACCCCTGAAATATTTTATAAGCTTTTGGAAAAGTCCATCTAGCAATATAAAAATATTCAGAGGAGCTTTGGCATTGTTTGAATTATTATTTTTAATTCAAACAGTGGCAAAAGAATTAAATAAAGAAAACAGAACAAAAATAAAAAAAAAGAGCAAAGCATCTTACCTGGCGCTTACCTGGTGGCCCAACAGGACCGGCCCAGCTCCCCCACCTGGCCGGCCCAGCCCACCTCCTCCCCCCTTGTCCTCTTCTTCCTCTGCCAGTAGGCAGAGGCGAGGCGTGGCGCGCGCCCGAAGAGCTCCGGCCACCTCCTGCTTCGCGCTGGAGGCCTCCCCCTTCGAGCCTATCCATGCGTGGAGACGCCACGCAGCCGCCGGAGCCGTCCAGCCCTCCCTCTCTTCCCCTGGACCCCGTTCCCTCCTCTGCTTCCCTCCCGCGCACACCACCGAGCGGAGCTCGCCGTCTTCGTCGCCGTAACCATGGCCACCAGCCCTCCCTCGCCCATCCAGCGTGCTTGAGAGCTCCGTCACGACATCTTCGACCTCCCCACCAAGCCATGGAACTACGGACGCGCCACAACGTCGCCGGCATCGCCATTTCCATCGCCGGCCGCCGAGGATCTTCATCGTCAATTCACTACCATCGTCGCGTCCCCGAGCCGGCTAACCACCCCTACGGCACCGCTGTGAGCTCCTACGCCTCCCGTTCCTCTTCCCCCCTTCGATTGTTCCCTGTAGCCCCGATCCCACCGGAGCCGCGAGCTCGGCTCCGCCGGCGATGTCGCCGCCGTCTCTGCAGACAGCAAGGCTCGAAACCGAGCACGGCACCGTGCTCCTAGCATCCTCAGGAGCTCGGCGAGCCCCTTAACCATCCCTCCCGTCCTCTGTGGCCTCGCCCCGCTCGAACCCGAAGCTCCGGCCGCCGCCTCGCTCGCCGCCGGCACCGATTCCGGCCGCCCCGAGCGCAACTGACTCCACCAAGAGCTTCGGCTCGTCCCCAGCTCCTCCTAGATGCCCTCCGCGGCCCATTTGGTCGCCGGAGTGGCCAAAACCACTCTCGCCGCCGCGTCGGGCTCGCCGGCGGCTAAACGCCGGCAGCCGACTTTGACTTTGACCACGGGTGGGCCCCGGTTGACTCTCCTGAGTCAATGACAGGTGGGGCCCAGCCCTGTTAACTATTAGGATTAGTTTAGTTAATTTTAGTTAAGCTAATCACACTGACATGTGGGTCCCAGTGTCAGGTTTGACCTGGACCCGGTCTGTTGACCTGCTGAGGTCAGCATGACGCAATGATGACGCAGATAATCATTTTCTAAAATAATTCAGAAAATCCAGAAAATTGTATAAACTTCTAAAATTCATAGAAAATTAACCGTAACTCCAAATTAAATAATTTATATATGAAAAATTATCAGAAAAATTCAAGGAATCCATCTGTACCATTTTCATGCATGTTAGAACAACTTATAGCTGCTGTTTAGCACAAATCATATAAAGGGCATTTAAATATCCACATATGGAGTTTGAATTTGAATCTTGGATTCAAACCAACTCCATTTAATCTGGTTTTAGTTGCATTAGCCCAAAACACATTCTTTTTGCCATGTCATGATCATGCATCATATTGTGCATTGCATTGATTGTGTTCCTTTCTGTGTTGCCGGTATTTGTCCCCTCTCGATAGACGTGATACCGATGATGTGATCGTTGACACCGATGAAGACTCAATGTTATCTTCAGAAGTGCCAGGCAAGCAAAACCCCCTTGTTCATTCCGATAAAATCCCACTCTCTCGCTCCTGCTCTCTTTTACTGCATTAGGACAACAACGACATATTTGATACTTGCTGCGGTAGCTGAACCCTTTATCCTTTGCATGACCTGTCATTGCCACAGTAAATAGATGAAACCCACTAGCATGAGTAGGAGTTGTTTGAGCCCTGTTGTGCCTACTCATTCATGTTTGTTTGTCATGCCTGCTACTACTTAGAGTTGAGTCAGGTCTGATTCATCGGGGATGAATCAGAGGCGTGTGAACATGTCCTACTGTGTGTGAGCTAAGTGTGTGAACACGATTTGGTAAAGGTAGCGGTGAGAGGCCATGTAGGAGTACATGGTGGGTTGTCTCATTGCAGCCGTCCTCAGGAACTGAGTTCTGTGTTTGTGATCCATGACCAGCTACTACCACACATTGGAATGCTTAAGTGCCCCTCTCGGCTTATTAATCAACTTGATCTCTGTCCAGGAGTTGCAACTAGTTTCTGGTGTTTGTAGGTAGTGTTAGTAGTCTACCAAGTGGCACCCGGTACAGGTGGGCTTGGGACAGACTAGGCACAGTGGCCCAGTGTACCAAGTGGCACCCGGTTGGTGGGCTTGGGAACCCTGCACACATCGTTTGGGGCCGTAAGCGACACCCCGGCCGGATCTCCTTGCGGATGGAACCCGAATAGGCGATAAACCTGGACTAGAGACTTGTTCGGTTAGTCAGGTCGTGGCCGACTCCCTCGTCCGGCTTCCGCTTGAAGGTTGCCGAGGTACATGACGTGTACAGGGCGGTAAGTGGCGAGAGCGTGTGTGAAGAAGTACACCCCTGCAGGGTTAACATCATCTATTCGAATAGCCGGATTCCTCGGATATGGAAACTTGGACCCCTTGCATAGTTCATAGACAAGTGAAAGTGGATACTCTAAAATACGCAAGATAAGCGTGAGTGCTATGGATGGCGTTCTCGTAGGGAGACGGGAGCAGATCCATAGTGGTGTATTGATATGGTGAATATGTGGACTCGTGTGCGCCACCTCAAAAGAGTCGCTTGCAGTCGTAGTTAGGATAGCCACCGGGTCAAAGCTGGCTTGCTGTAGTTAAACCCCGCCACCCCTTTGTTGATAATGATGCATGCGTAGATAGATCTGATGTAAGTCTTGCTGGGTACATTTGTACTCACGTTTGCCTATTTTATGTTTTTGCAGAGAGACTTCAGTCTCACTAGTAGTTCCGCTTGGACTTCGACGTTTAGCTTGATACCTCAGCTACGATCTTGTGCCCTCGGCAGGATCTGATAGATAGTCAGGCTTCTCAGCCTTTTTCATTTATAGATGTCTGTACCCAGACATGATAGCTTCCGCTTGTGCTTGATTTGTATGCTCTGAGTGTTGGGTCATGAGACCCATGTTTGTAATATCTCGCTCCTCGGAGCCTATTGAATAAACTACTTGAGTCGTAGAGTCATTTTGTGATGCCATGTTGTATTGCACATATCGAGCATATTGTGTGTATGTTATTGAAATGCTTGGTATGTGTGGGATCTGACTATCTAGTTGTTTATCTTTAGTAGCCTCTCTTACCGGGAAATGTCTCCTAGTGTTACCGCTGAGCCATGGTAGCTTGCTACTGCTCTGGAACACCTAGGCTGGCCGGCATGTGTCCTTCTTCGTTCCTGTGTCTGTCCCTTCGGGGAAATGTCACGCTTTGAGTACCGGAGTCCTGTTAGCCCGCTACAGCCCGGTTTACCGGAGTCCTGCTAGCCCAGTGCTACAGCCCGGACCCACTTGCTGATGACCGACACGTTCGAAGCTGGGTCATGAATGCCTGTCCCTGTAAGTCTGTGCCACTTTGGGTTTACGACTAGTCATGTCAGCCCGGGCTCCTTATCATATGGATGCTAGCGACACTATCATATACGTGAGCCAAAAGGCGCAAACGGTCCCGGGCAAAGGTAAGGCGACACCCGTGGGGATACCGTGCGTGAGGCCGCAAAGTGATATGAGGTGTTACCGGCTAGATCGATGTGACATCGAGTCGGGGTCCTGATAGACAATCAATAAATAAAATTGTGCTCCGACTTCATCACAAAGCGGTTCACCATACGTGCATGTTACGGGAATCACAAACTTCAACACAAGCATTCTTTAAATTCATAATCACCCCAACTAGCATTGCTTTGATATTATCACCTCCATATCTCAAAACAATTATCAAGCATCAAACTTATCTTAGTATTCGCACTCAAAAGAAAGTTTCACATATCTTGAATACCAAGTATATTAACATTAAGCAAATTACCATGGTATTAACGACTCTCAAAAAAATCTAAGTGAAGCATGAGAGATCAATAGTTTCTTTAAAACAAATCCACCACCGTGCTCTAAAAGATCTAAGTGAAGCACTAGAGCGAAAATTATCACGCTCAAAAGATATAAGTGAAGCACTATGAGCAAAACTATCAAGCTCAAAACATATAAGTGAAGCACATAGAGTATTCTAGCAAATTCCAATTTGTGTATGGCTCTCTCTCATTAAAGAATTTCAGATCTTGATAATTTATTCAAACAGCAAGCAAAGCTAAAGAAAACTACAATGCAAGCATAGCACAATTCATGTGAAGAAGCAAAAACTTAGGCTCAACCGATACTAACTGATAGTTGTTGAAGAAGAAAGGTGGGATGCCAACGGGGCATCCCCAAGCTTAGATGCTTGAGACTTCTTGAAATATTATCTTGGGGTGCCTTGGGCATCCCCAAGCTTGAACTTTTGTGTCTCCTTAATTCCTCTCATATCATGGTTTCTCTTCTTTTTATCAAAAGCTTCATTCACAACGAACTCAACAAGGACTCGTGAGATAGGTTAGTATAAACCAACGCAAAACCTTATCATTTTCTACTGTAACAAATCCATTATTATTCAACATTGAATACTAAATGCCTCTGCATATTTAATACTCCTATCCTCAAATAGAATCATTAAACAAGCAAACATATGCAAACAATGCAACCGTAACAGCAATCTGCCAAAACAGTACAATCTGTAAGGAATGCAAGAGTATCAATACTTTCCTGACTCCAAAAATTATGAACTAAAATTCCCACTGTAATAAATTTATCAGAGTTCAATATGCAAAAAGATTCAACGCTATAACATTCTCTGACTTTTCCGAGGAATGTTTGCAACAGCGGTAAACTTTCTGTTTTCAAACAGCAACATGCAAACTAGCAAAATAAGCATGGCAAAGGCTATCCTTGACTTTTTTATTGAAACTAAAGAAGCAAAACATTATTCTAACCAACAGCAAGCAAAAACTAACAAGATAAAATGATGCTCCAAGCAAAACACATACCATGTGGTGAATAAAAATATAGCTCCAAGTAAAGTTACCGATGAACGAAGACGAAAGAGGGGATGCCTTCCGGGGCATCCCCAAGCTTAGTTGCTTGGTTGTCCTTGAATATTACCTTGGGGTGCCTTGGGCATCCCCAAGCTTAGGCTCTTTCCACTCCTTATTCCATAGTCCATCGAATCTTTACGCAAAACTTGAAAACTTCAACCACACAAAACTCAAAACAAAACTCGTAAGCTCCGTTAGTATAAGAAAATAAAACCACCACTTAGGGTACTGTAATGAACTCATTCTAAATTCATATTGGTGATAAACCTACTGTACTCCAACTTATCTATGGTTCATATCACTTAATACTAGCCATAGATGCATCAAAATAAGCAAACAACACATAGAAAACAGAATCTGTCAAAAACAGAACAGTCTGTAGTAATATGTATCAAACGTATACTTCTGGAACCCCAAAAATTCTGAAATAAATTTCTGGACCTGAGGAATTTGTCTATTAATCATCTGCAAAAAGAATCAACCTAAAATCACTCCTCCGTAAAAAATGGCAGCCATTCTCGTGAGCGCAAAAGTTTCTGTTTTCTACAGCAAGATCATATAAACTACACCCAAGTCTTCCCAAAGGTTCTACTTGGCACTTTATTAAAACAAAAGTTATAAAACATGATTACTACAGTAGCATAATCATGTGGACACACAAAAACAGTAACGATAAATATTGGGTTGTCTCCCAACAAGCACTTTTCTTTAATGCCTTTTTAGCTAGGCATGATGATGGCAATGATGCTCACATAAAAGATACGAATTGAAACTTAACGGGAGCATCATGAAGCATATGACTAGCACATTTAAGCCTAACCCACTTCCTATGCATAGGGATTTTGTGAGCAAACAACTTATGGGAACAATAATCAACTAGCATAGGAAGGTAAAACAAGCATAGCTTCAAGAATTTAAGCACATAGGGAGGAAACTTGATGTTATTGCAATTCCTACAAGCATATATTCCTCCCTCATAATAATTTTCAGTAGCATCATGAATGAATTCAACAATATAACCAGCACCTAAAGCATTCTTTTCATGATCTACAAGCATAGAAAATTTACTACTCTCAACATAAGCAAAATTCTTCTCATGAATAATAGTGGGAGCAAACTCAACAAAATAACTATCATGTGATTGAAAATTAAGATCAAGATGACAGGTTTCATGGTTATCATTATTCTTTAAAGCATACGTGTCATCACAATAATCATCATAGATAGGAGGCATGCTTTCATCATAGTAAATTTTCTCATCAAAACTTGGGGGACTAAAAATATCATATTCATCAAACATAGCTTCCCCAAGCTTGTGGCTTTGCATATCATTAGCATCATGGATATTCAAGGAATTCAAACTAACATCATTGCAATCATGCTCATCATTCACATATTTTATGCCAAGAATTCTATGTGATTCTTCTTCTAGTACTTGAGCACAATTTTCTTTCCATCATACTCACGAAAGATATTAAAAAGGTGAAGCGTATGAGACAAAGTCAACTCCATTTTTTTAGTTTTCTTTTATAAACTAAACTAGTGCTAAAACAAGAAACAAAAAGATTTGATTGCAAGATCTAAATATATACCTTTAAGCACTCACCTCGCCAGAAAATAGCTTAGTGACGGAGTGTGAGTACCCTTTACCTAGCCTCCCCGGCAACGGCGCCAGAAAAGAGCTTGATGTCTACTACAAAACCTTCTTCTTGTAGACGTTGTTGGGCCTGCAAGTGCACATGTTTGTAGGACAGTAGCAAATTTCCCTCAAGTGGATGACCTAAGGTTTATCAATCCGTATGAGGCGTAGGATGAAGATGGTCTCTCTCAAACAACCCTGCAACCAAATAACAAAGAGTCTCTTGTGTCCCCAACACACCCAATACAATGGTAAATTGTATAGGTGCACTAGTTCGGCGAAGAGATGAAGATACAAGTGCAAAATAGAAGTAGATATAGGTATTTGTAATCTAAAATTATAAAAACAGCAAGGTAACGAGCGATAAAAGTGAGTGTAAACAGTATTGCAATTATAGGAAACAAGGTCTAGGGTTCATACTTTCACTAGTGCAAGTTCTCTCAACAATAATAACATAGATAGATCATATAACAAGCCCTCAACATGCAACAAAGAGTCACTCCAAAGCCACTAATAGCGGAGAACAAATGTAGAGATTATGATAGGGTATGAAACCACCTCAAAGTTATCCTTTCTGTTCTATCTATTCAAGAGTTCGTAGTAAAATAACATAAAGCTATTCTTTCCGCTCAATCCATCATAGAGTTCATGCTAGAATAACACCTTAAGACACAAATCAACCAAAACCCTGATGTCACCTAGATACTCCATTGTCACCTCAAGTATCCGTGGGCATGATTATACGATATGCATCACACAATCTCAGATTCATCCAACCAACATAAAAGTACTTCAAAGAGTGCCCCAAAGCTATTACCGGAGAGTCAAGAACGTGTGCCAACCCCTATGCATAGGTTCATGGGTGGAACCCGCAAGTTGGTCACCAAAACATACATCAAGTGGCACATGATATCTCATTGTCACCACAGATAATCACGGCAAGACATACATCTAGTGTTCTCATAAAGACTCAATCCAATAAGATAACTTCAAAGGGGAAACTTAATTCATCACAAGAGAGTAGAGGGGGAGAAACATCATAAGATCCAACTACAATAGCAAAGCTCGGGATACATCAAGATCGTGCCATAGAGGGAACACGAGAGAGAACACGAGAGAGAGAGAGATCAAACAAATAGCTACTGGTACATACCCTCAGCCCCGAGGGTGAACTACTCCCTCCTCATCATGGATAGCGCCGGGATGATGAAGATGCCTCCGGTGATGGGATCCCCCTCCGGTAGGGTGCCGGAACAGGGTCCCGATTGGTTTTTCATGGCTCTGGAGGCTTGCGGTGGCGGAACTCCCGATCTAGGTTCTCTTCTGTAAGTTTTACGATACGTAGGTATATATGGGTGCAGGGGGTACGTCGGTGGAGCTACGGGGGCCCCACGAGGCAGGGGGGCACGCCCAGGGGGGTGGGCGTGCTCCCCACCCTCGTGGGCAGCCCGTATCTCCCTTGACGTGCACTCCAAGTTCCTTGGGTTGCTTTCCTTCCAAAAATAACTTCTCCAGTTGATTTCTTTCCGTTTTGACTCCGTCTGATATTCCTTTTCCTCGAAACACTGAAATAGGCATAAAACAGCAAATCTGGGCTGGGCCTCCGGTTAATAGGCTAGTCCCAAAAATAATATAAAAGTGGATAATAAAGCCCAATATTCCCTAAAACAGTAGATAAAGTAGCATGGAGCAATCAAAAATTATAGATACGTTGGAGACGTATCACCTTCTTAGGTAAACAGCCAATTCGGCGATAAAGAACCCGGACACCGTCAAGCGAGTCTGGAGTACTCCACAACAGGATCATCCGGCACGTCCAGAGCTCGACTAGCAACCCGTCCTCCGTCCTAGTCCCAGTCAAGCGGCGAAATTTGTGCCGCGCGTACACAACTACGCACTTAAAATACCCTGGACACACGCGGAGGCACGACCATGACACGGTCCACAATGCGGTTTGACCGCCCCAGGACCTACGCATCTTTGCACCTTTTTTCTTTTAGGTCCCTATCTTCAGGAAGCTCTTTCGAAAGACCGGCTATCAGCAAGATGGACACACCAGGAGGATTAGAAGCTTTTGCGTACAAGGGAATCCTTAGGTGGTCTCTGATAACGATCGTTATACCTGTTTTACATACCCGCATACAACCCACTCCTGGTCAAGATGTGTCAAACAGTCCCATTTTGCTTATCGCACTACTTGTATATGTACGCTTTGACATATCATTTGAATAACAAGGGAATATAGTGTACAGCGTCAGCTTGCTATTACGTTTATTTACCCCTTTCCTTTACTGCTTATTTATCATACCTGTGCATTTTGGCACGACTAGTTTGCCAGGGGCTTCAGTGTACCCCATAACCTAGCAAGAAAAGTCCAAATACTTTTGACAGTGCGGCACCCCGAACTTATAGCACTATATGCATCAGCTCCGAATCATGTCTTGGGTCAATAGTTGGGTTTGCCCGGCTCCTATGTTTTGGTACCTTACGTTCCGCTATATCAGCTAAGGTAGCGCAGGGAGAACTATTGCAATTGTGTCCCGGATCTTCCGGACGAGCACCTCAATAGAGAAAGCCGAAAACTGACTGTCATGATAAGGTGAGAGCTGGTCGCTGTTCGAGAGGTCTCAAATCCTTAAAGATTTTTTCCGCTTCATGCGAGGAATCGGCCTCGTCCTATTTAGCCATGTATAGCGCCCCGAGTCCGGCCTTCCGGATACTAGGGCTTCGCCACAATTTAAAATTGTAGACTTCTATAGCTAAGTGAGAGCGGTAAAGCCGTATAGTCCGATTGCCTCGTTAGCGGCGCTAAACACCTCCTTAAAAGGACCAAAAATTTGGATAAAGAGTGTTTATACTTATCCCGAAAACTCCAGTACTAGTTACATGGGGGCAGAAGCCGACGACTGGCAACTCTCAAGAATTTATAAACGGCCCCATCACCATTGGATGGCGGAAATGGTGGCGGTGGCGTCGTCGACGGTGGCAAGAGCAGCGCATCGGCACGGGAGGGCGTTGAAGGCGGCTTTGGTGGAAGTCAGGGCGGCGAGGGCACCACATCTGCACGTCAGATCCCGGCGGGGTAAGTTTTAGTCTCAGATCTACTCATGCTTAGTGGATTCAGGTAAGTTTTAGGCTAGCTTTGGTTCAATTGCTCATGGGAGATGGTATGCTCATTACTGTAGGATGGATCCAGAGGTTGCATTCTTTCTGTCTGTTAGAATGGAGACGATAGTTATCGTTTCTGCTGGTACGGAAAGAAAGGAGATCGGATTCACATTTCCATTAGTTGTGGATAGCAGTAGTAGGTCATTTAATGACCTTAGGGCTGCTATTTGTGCCAAGTATCCATGGCGATTGTTTGATGCTGTTGAAATTAGATATTGGGATAGTTTAAAGGAGTGTTGGAACCCTCTACAGTGTGATGATGAGTTAGGTGTGATGTTTGCAAGTAATGCAGAGACAAGGTCATGCAATCTGGAAATAACAGTAATTCAGAGAAAGAGAGGAGAAAGGTGTGAAAAAACTGCTGGAGGGATAGGGGGTAGAAAAAGGGGTAGGCCATGTGGATCCAGGACAACTGCTAGTACTCCTAGTGCTCCTAGAACTAGTGCAGCAAGTGCAAGTACCACTCCAGCTACTGCTGAATGTGGCACTAATAGACCAGAGGATCAGCCTGATCCAGTTGTGGAAGAGGCACTGCCTGATGCACCTATTTTATCTGATGAGGAGGATGAGAAACTTTACCCAGGTTATGTCCAGCACAACAATGATGAGCATACAACACATGAAGACTACATTCCTGAAGAATTTTCAGATACTGATGATGATGAGAGGCAAGAGGATAATGACATGGGAGCTTTTGAGGATGCAGATGAGGATAGACCTGTAATGATGTATGATAGAGATAATCCATCCATTGAGGAAGGTGTGGTCTTTCCTAATGCAGTTGATTGCAAGAATGCAGTTGGAACATTCTCAATCAAGTCTGAAACTGAGTACATTACACTTAAGAGTGACCCAACTAGGTTTACTGTGAAATTTGCCTATGAGAGGTGTAAGCGGAGGCTACATGCATCTCTGATGAGGAGGAGCACTCTGTTTCAGGTACTGTTTTAGTAATGTGTTTTTAATAAAATGTGCCTTTTTGTTTTACTAATATTATCCTGACTGATTATTTGTTTTATTTTCAGATCAAAGTGAATCCCCACCCTCACACATGTCCTAGTGTGAATAGATCTCAGAGACTGAGAGCTGCAAAAAGAAGGTGGATTGCAGATGCTTCTATGGCTTGGATCAGGAAAAATCCAGCGATTGGAACAAAGGAAATTCAGGGTAGGTTGTTAGAGAAGTATGGTCTTGAGGTGCCATACAACAGATGTTACTGTGGTAAGGAGATGGCACTTGACAAGATCTATGGTAAGTACAGTGATAGTTTCCAGTTACTTTATGCATTCAAAGCTGAAGTAGAGAGGGCATCACCAGGAAGTGTTGTTGACATAGACAAGCACACAGTGGAGTACAAGTTAAAAGGAAAGAAATTCTACAAGGAGTGTTTTAGAAGGGTTTTTGTATGCTTCAAAGCTTGTCAGAAAGGGTTCTTGGAGGGGTGCAGGCCATACTTGGCTGTAGATGCAACTGCATTCCATGGTAGGTTTAGGGGCCAACTTGTAGCAGCATGTGCTCTAGATGCTCATAACTAGTTGTTTCCTGTTGCATATGGTGCTCTAGATGTTGATCTATGCACTTGACTATGTGAACTTCTGAGTGCTTAATGTCTGTGCATTGGCTATTATGCACTGACTATTATGCACTTGCTTAATGTTTGTTGCTTGCTTAATGCACTGTTTGCTGCTTGCTGTTATCTCCTTTGTCCATCACTATTTTGTTGTTCAACTTCATGTTGATTTGTTGTCATCTACCATCCACGACAAATCTTCATCTACCATCCACATTTGGACTCATCTCATAAGATTTGTCGTCGACGTCGTCGACGACATCAGATAAAGTGACATCAATTCAACTACAACTGCAAAGTTACATCAAACAAAGTAGGGTTCCATCAACATCTTCACTTCAGATACATCGATAAACTACATCTACCATACCAGTACAACAAACATAACAATTCCAACTAACAGCAATGCCCACACCAGCAACATCTCATCTCTCTCTCTAAGTTTCTTCTTCAAAGCCCTGTTCTTCCTTGCCAGCTCCATGTTTTCCTTCTTCAGATGGTGACATTTGATCCAACTACCTTCAACCTCTGCGTGCAAGTCTTCAAAAGCAAGGGCAACACGCAATGGAGGAGCTGGGTCAACCCACACCACCCATTCACACTCTTTTGGTAACTAATTGCAAGTCAGAGTAATCAACATTAGAGAGTACAAATCAACAAAAACTAAATCTATCACAAATTCAAAAAAACTTACATCTAATGGACAACCTAAAAAACGGCGGCCACTGCTAGCTCCTCCCCATGATACACGGCGGGCAGGGACAAGGCCATGGCCAGGGCGGCGATGCTTTGACAAAAACTCCAAGCCGGAATAGGACTCGTCGGGAAGATAAAACTCCGACAAATGTTGCACAGTCCCGACCCCATCGACCTAAAAGATAGGTAAAATTTCCCCCAAATGTCACAAACCCTAGAAATCCCTAGATTCAAGTGGGATGGGGTGGAGGAGCACCAAATTCATAGATTCAAAGGACTACTTACCTCTCCGGTCGCCGGTGAGAAGGAGGACGATCCCGAGCTCGCCATGTGCACCGCTCCTTTCTCTCCCGCTTCCCACTTCCCGCTCCAAACTTGTCGTGCCTTCCCTCCCTCTGTTTTTCACGCGAGCTGGCTGAGGATGAAGGTGTACTGAGGGTTATCCGCAAGAGGGGTAAAAATGTCCAAAAACTACCGCCGGTAGCAGTCAAACGGCGCTGACTAGACGAAACCGTGCCGGAAGGGCAAAAGCATAAGAAAACCAAAGCGAGTTGGATAAGAACGAGTGTTTTCCAAAACTAGGGGCAAACCTGCCGAGTGTGACACAACTAAGGGTATAAAATCAATTTTCCCTATTTTAAATTAACAAGCGCCATCTAGCGCACATGAACTTGTTTTCATATTACAGAATGACACGAGTACATTCATTCAAATATTACATCCTTGGTACATTCATCCACCACAAGGCGAGCACCCTTAAATATGACATTGTCATAATATTGTTTGGGGTGGCGATGCTCCTTGCCCTTCGGCGGCCCCTCCGTCACCAGCTTCTCGGCGTCCATCTTACCCCAGTGCACTTTCGCATGGGCCAAAGCCCTGCGTGCACCCTCAATGCGGACAGACCGCTTAATGACTTCAAGCCGCGGAAAGGCATTCACTGTCCGCTTGACAAGGCCAAAGTAGCTGCTGAGCAGGGGCTCACCAGGCCGCAGCCGGACTATGAAGTCCTTCCTGGCCAGTTCGGCCTTGTGAAGTTCGACCAATTGCTTCAGCTGGTCGCTCAAGGGAATCGGATGTTCGGTCCCAATATACTGGGACCAAAACAGCTTATCCGTCGAGCTCCCTTCCTCAGCTCGGTAGAACTTTACGACATAAGATATTCTGTGCGGCAGATCTGCAAATGCTCCTGGAGAGCTTAGAATTCGGGTAAGTAAAAGGAAAGTATCCTTCACATGCCTGCTTTGCATAATGAAAGCCTTACCGGCAGCTATCTTCTTGGCCTCTTGAATTTCCTGGAGGGCCTTCTGGGCTTCGACCTTGGCATCTTGCGCGCTCTGACGGGCCTTCGCAAGCTCCAACTCTTGTGTCTTGGAGTCACGCTCCAAGGATTCAAATTTTTTGACAAAATCCTGGAGCTCTTGCTGGACCTCATCAACCCGAGCCTCTTGTTTTTCGCGCTCGGTGCGCTCCTTGGCCACTTTGCTTTCGGCCTTGGACAGTGCCTTCTTAAGGGCCGCCACTTCGGTCGTGGCCCCTACTAAAATTCATCATGCTTCTATTAGCATCAATGATTTTTTTCCTTTATAAAACATTCAGACGGGGTATTACTTACCTTTGTTCTCCTCGAGTTGCCTCTTCACGAGGCCGAGCTCTTCTTCGGCCCGCCCCAGGCTCTGCCTCAGTCCATAGACCTCCGCAGTGGCGGCGGCGGCAGCCAGCAGCGACGCCTGCTTATTCACATAGACATAATATGATTAGACTCCTGGGAATAATATTTGATCCTCTGTTTGGCCTTTCTTTCCAAACACCAAACAGAGCATCAGGGGCTACTGTCTATACTGTGATACTTTCTCACAATTTAAATTATTTACCTCAAAGCCTGTCAGGAGGCTGGCGCAGGCTTCGGTCAATCCGCTTTTGGCGGACTGAACCTTCGCAATCACTGTACTCATAAGAATACGATGTCCTTCATCAAGGGAAGCACTCTGAAGCGCTTCCACCAAGTTATTCGATGCCTCTGGATGGACAGAGGTCATCGGCACAGGTGGATCGCCCCCCTGGGTGAGGGGTTGCTTGCCTGAATCCGGAACCACTGGAGGTTCCGGCGCAGTATCCGGCTGGGGGCCAAGCTTACCGTGGCCCCACTCATCAGAATCGATGGGGATCTCCCCCCCCCCCATGAGCCCGGCATCGGGGGTTTCGCCTTGAGGCGCCTCCAGAACTATCTCTCCCTAGCCCGGTATCCTCTGAGATAACACCTCGGTGCCATCCGCGGGCCGGGGAATGGAGGCCGTCGGGATCGAATAGCTGTTCATCTCCGATGAGCTCAACGACCCATCCAAGGAGGATAAGTCGAAGTGGGCTTTGGACGGACTGCATAAATATATTTCGACATGATAAAGAAGCAATAAAGCTAAAACATGCCAGAAGTGTTATGGTGTCTGAATACTTACGACTTCGCCAGGGGCTTATCCCTGGGTAGCCACTCCTCATCGCTGTAGGCGGCTGTGGTGGAGTGGTCCGAAGGGAGGGTCCTTCCCTTCTTGGACCCTTCGGCCTCCCCGGAAGGGGCGGCCTTCCTTTTCTTCTCCCCTTGGTTTGGGGAGAGGGTTTTCCTCTTCCTCCTCCTCATTGTCGTTGGAGGGGTGCGCCTCGGTGTCTTCAAACGATGAGTCCGACACCACCTTGCACCGGAGACTTTTTCTGGTCCCCGTGGCCTTCTTATTGGCCTTCTTCTCCGGCACCTCATAGGGCACCAGAAATATCTTCTCTGTCAGGAGATCAGTTGCTGGATCTTCAGGCAACGGAGCTGGACAGTCGATCCGCTCCGCTGTCGCCACATAGTCCTGTTAAATCAGTATAATGGCTCAGATTCAACCCATGAATATACCGAGGAAAGGCACATCTGGTGAAATATAGAGTGCTTACCGAGTTGGCGTGGCGCTTTGCACTGAGTCCGTGGTCCTCGGTGGTGGGAGGAGGTACTTCGGCAGCCTTGAACAACACCTTCTAGACGTCTTTGTGCATTGTGTCGAAGAGCTCTCACAGCGTCTGGTGTTTTGCTGCATCGAACTCCCACAGGTTGAATGCCCGTATTTGACACGGGAGGATCCGGTGAAAAAGCATGACCTGGACCACGTTGACAAGCTTGATCTTCTGGCTTATCATATTTTTTACGCAGTTCTGGAGTCCGGTCAGCTCCGCGGGTGCACCCCAGGCTAATCCCTTCTTCTTCCAGGAGGTGAGCCACATGGGAATGCTAGATCAGAATTTGGGGGCCGCCGCCCAGTTGGCGTCGCGTGGCTCGGTGATGTAGAACCACCCCGACTGCCACCCCTTTATGGTCTCCGCATAGGAGCCCTCGAGCCAGGTGATGCTGGGCATCTTTCCCACCATAGCGCCTCCGCACTCCGCTTGCTAGCCAACCACTATCTTCGGCTTCACGTTGAAGATCTTCAGCCATAGACCGAAGTGCGGCTTGATGCGGACGAAGGCCTCACACACGAGATGAATGCCAAGAAGTTGAGGATGAAATTAGGGGCCAAATCATGAAAATCTAACCCATAGTAAAACATGAGCCCGCAGACAAATGGGTGGAGGGGGAATCCCACTCCGCGGACGAAGTGGGCGAGGAACACAACCCTCTCGTGGGGTTGTGGAGTCGAAACGATCTGCCCTGCGTCTGGGAGCCGGTGCGCGATGTCTGCGGCCAAGTGTCCAGCCTCCCGGAGCTTCATAATGTCCTCCTCCTTGATGGAGGAGGCAATCCACTTGCCTCCCCCTTCGGACATGTTTGGAATGGCTGTACGGAGAAGGTGAGAACCGGGGCGCTGGAGCTCGGGCGTGTGAGAATGGATGAATGGGGGAAGAAGAAGGCGTGGCTGAAAGAGGAGAATCCCTATCTCTTTATAAAGGCGGTAGAAACTGTGCGCCTCCCCACTCGCCCGTTAAAATCGCTTATTCCCCAAGCGCCACGATTGATGGCGCGGTTGGGTTACCCATGCTCGTATTGATGAGAATACCGTGATAAGGGGACACGATCTCTGCTTCGACAAGACGTGTCAAGGAAACCGTCTCGCATTATGTGCAGTTGCTGGTTGTGAAAAATGGTTCGAATAAAGACCTGGTCGTGGTGTGATGTCACGCTATGAAAAGTTGTCAGCAGATTAGATCCGTGGAATATTACGCTCTCTACGGTGGTATGTGGAATTTGTTTTGCAGAGCCGGACACGATTCTCGTGTTCAAAATCTTCTATGGAGTATTCGGAGAAGGAACCCGCCTTGCAATGTCGAAGACAATCTGCGCGCCGGACTCATCGTCATTGAAACCTGGTTCAGGGGCTACTAAGGGAGTCCTGGATTAAGGGGTCCTCGGACAGCCGGACTATATGCCTTGGCCGAACTGTTGGACTATGAAGATACAAGATTAAAGACTTCATCCCGTGTCCAGATGGGACTCTCCTTTGCGTGGAAGGCAAGCTTGGCAATTCCGATATGTAGATCTCCTTCTTTGTGACTGACTCTGTGTAACCCTAGCCCCCTCTGGTGTCTATATAAACCGGAGGGTTTAGTCCGTAGGACAACAACAATCATAATCATAGGCTAGCTTCTTGGGTTTAGCCTCTACGATCTCGTGGTAGATCAACTCTTGTAATACTCATATCATCAAGATCAATCAAGCAGGAAGTAGGGTATTACCTCCATCAAGAGGGCCCGAACCTGGGTAAAACATCGTGTCCCCTGCCTCCTATTACCATTAGCCTTAAACGCACAGTTCGGGACCCCCTACCTGAGATCCGTCGGTTTTGACACCGACACCGCCCACAACTCTTTGTGTTCTACTCGTGCATATCATCTACGCATAGACCTGGCTCGGATGCCACTGTTGGGAAGCATGCAATTTTATAAGAAAATCTATGCTCACACAATATCTATCTAGGAGATGCATAGTAATGAGAGGAGGAGAGTGTGTCTACGTACCCTCGTAGACCGAAAATGGAAGCGTTTGCCAACGTGGTTGATGTAGTCGAACTTCTTCTCGTTTCGACGGATCAAGCACCGAACGTACGCACTACAAAACAAATACACTTCCGTGATGATACATGTTTGTCACAGTAGGTCGCGTTTTCTGTCATGCATGTACATCCATAACAACTTTATGACAGAATCAAGATAGTCATACTCGTGCTGTCGTAGAAGTGTTCCATGACATTACCAAAATTATCATCACAGAAGTGTCCACTTCCATGACGATAAATCACGTGTCACAGAAGTGCTTTCATCAAGGGTGACCGACACGTGGCATCCACCTTAATGAAACGCCGTTAAGCTATCGGGTCGGGTTTTGGATCCGATAACCCGTTAACATCCCCGACCAATGGAGATTTTCCATGTGTAAAATCATCATTGGCTGGAGGAAACACGTGTCGGCTCATCGCTGGGACAGATGTCATCCACTCATTGGACAGAAGGCGCTTATGATACGTCGACACGTGGCACGGCCCAACAGAGGCCCATTCCTATGAAAAGGCCAGCCCATTTGACTTGGTCAAAAGGTGGCGGGCCGGCCCATGGAAAGCTTGTTAACGGCATGTTCGTATATAGCCCATTTACAGCCCGCTAACCCAAGGCCCGTTATGCCCTATTCGAATTATGCCGAGTAGCGTCATCTGGGCCATCCAATATGATTCCAGCCCGTTTTCACTTCTGGCCCATGTATGGCCCATGACGTCTTTCGGCCCATATGAGGCCCTATGTAACTCTTGGCCTATTAATGGCACGTGGTGAAACTGGCTCGTAATGAACAGTGCATCACTTTACACCCATTAATGGCCCGTGGTGAAACTGGTCATAAAGAACAGTGTATCACTTTATACCCATTAACGACCCGTTATTCCCGTTGGGCCGTTTCTAGCCCATGTTATCTTTCGGCCTTCTCAGAGCCCATTTATTCTTAGGCTCATTTCCAGCATTCGTTTACATACGGCCCGTTACTGTCATTTTCTGCTTGTGGGCCAAATTCAGCCCGTGGTTACAGTCGGCCCGTTTGTGGTCCGTTAATACGTTGGGCCGTTTTCATAGCATCATCAAATACGGCCTATTAACGATGACCCGTAATGGTCGGCCCATGAATGAACGATTCCAACTCTAGCTTGTTTACAGCCAGAATGCGGTCTATTTGGCCCATGTTTGGCCAATCGATCATACGGCCCGTATAAGGCCCATTGATGATACGGCCCGTAGAAGGCCCATTGTTTCTACGACCCGTAGAAGGCTCATTGGTTCTACGGCCCGTAGAAGGCCCACTGTTTCTATGGCCCGTAGAAGGCCCACTGTTTATATGGCCCGTAGAAGGCCCACTGTTTCTACGGCCCGTAGGAGGCCCAGTGTCACTACAGTAAATATTTGCCCATGGTTATTGTGGCCTAGTTTTAAAAAATAAGTTATTGCAGCCACTGGAAAACCACAGAAAAAGAACTGCACTAACTACAAGCAAACAAATAAACAAGACAACAAGGAAATAAATAAGCAAGCAACTTACACTAGGCTATCACGGCTATTACACATATTACATCCACTGGGCATCAAAGTTCGCCACCAGTGCAAATATAGGGAACATAACAGCATATAAACACCGCAGCAAAACAAGTCCAGAACTGAAACCACTTCAGAAGAGCTCAAGAAACAATATCCTGGGTACCCATAATTCTGGCAAGATGCTTAGAAAGCTTATTAACTTTCTCTTGTTTGGCGCTTAAGTCCTCCAGCGCTTGATGTTGCACCAGAAAGTATGCATCTGAATTCTGCAGGGACTTCCTCAGTCCTTCGGCTTCTTGTCGCATAACATCTGATCGATGTCTTTCAACTTGAAGTTGAGACTCAAGAAGCCGAACTGATTCAGGCAACGAGTTCGAAGAGCTGGTACCAGCAGTGGTAGCCAGTAACTCGAACACTACATCAAGATAGGACTTCGGGGTTGTCTCAGTGTCTTCAATATAGTTTTTATCAGCTTTCTTGGAGACCAATAGGGATGTCTCACTATCTTGAACCTTATCTGCATTACTTCCTTTACCATTGCATAACAGGGTACTCTTCTCCAATATTTTATCCGCGTTCTAAAAGAGAAAAACAAACAAACACATCTCAGGTTTACAATGTAGTATATGAAACTCATTTTGGTAAACCAGTTCAGTAGTAAGGTGGACAGGATAACAACATGAAACAAACATATATCTATGTAGTATGGTCACTGTATGGTCTATATCATTCTAGCTTATGTTGCCAAATCAAGATAGATACAGTTTGAATCATATCTATTTAAGACAAAGCAGCATAGACAGAATATAAGTGTGGGAAACTACACAGCAATACTTGTAATGTGCATGGCATGAGAGAACATAACTGTTTATTCAATTGAAACTGAAATCAACATAGAGCAAGTTACAACAGCAAACAGCCAAACATGTTGAAGAAACAGGTTTAAAACATACCTGTTGCGCCATTGGAGTTTCAATTGCATCCTTCAAATTTGAAATTAGTTGGTATCAGTAAATAGAGTGATGCAAGAGCAAAGTAGTATGAACCATAGCTACAGAACCTGACCTGAGAACAATTCTTCTTCTGCTTTAAGCGTTGACTTCGGGTACGGAGTGGTGGTCCTCGTGATTTGGGCACTACAGTTGCCTTACTAACTGCTCGTGTTTGGGTGCTCTGTGGTGGAGACGGTGCTGTGTCAACGGGAACTGGGTGTCTATCTGTTGGGGTTGGGGTTAGAAGGATGACATGATATAACTATACTATGTGTCTATTAAAGTGGTTGGCATGCCATAAATCACAAACATGCCATCGACGGAAACATGATGGCATGATATAATTCACGGATAGAATGACATAATTTAAAATATGATGACTATGTAAACAGGATGAGATGATATAACTATATTATGTCTTTAGAAAATGGGTTGGCATGCCATAATTCAGATACATGTTGTCTATGTAAACATCATGGCATGACATAATTCAAATATATGATTTATATACTAAGGAAGTGAGCAGAGGGCAATCGCATATATGATGTGTCAACTAAGGAGATGGCATTCAATATTGTGTATATGATTTAAAAACTAAGCATTGCAATAGAACATATGCATTATATGAGTAATATAACCCTGCCAAGTTTGAGCATACACCTCAGGGGGATAATAGGACTGGTCATCTGCCTCTGAATCCTCCTCTGAAGAGCTATCTGTAACCAGCAAGATATTTGCTTCAGCAGGTAGCATTGTTTGCTCTGAAGACCTTGTTTTCACTCCAGATTTCTCCATCACCAATTCAAATCGCTGATGCATAGGAAGAGAAGTTGAATATACAAACATTGTCGACAAAAGCAATGAGAAATACAAAAAAAGGATGGCATGATATAATTCACATATATGACGCTTGCTTAAACAGCATGGCATTGCATAATTCACATACATAATGCATTGCAACAAGATAACATTGCATAATTCACATATATAATGTCTTGCAACAAGATGACATTGCATAATTCACATATATGGTAATTAGACACTAAACAGGTGGCATTCACACAAAGCATGTCTAAACTAAGCAAATGACATAGCAATGCAAGATACCATACGCACGATATGAGCAACATAACCCTGCCAAGTTAGGCATGCACCTCGGGGGGGGGGGATATGACTGGTCATCTATCTCTGAATCCTCCTCTGAGGAGCTATCGGTAACCAGCAAGACATGCGCTTGTTCAGATAGCATTGTCTGCTCTGAAGACCTTGTTTCCACTCCAGATTTTTCCATGACCGTGCCGAATGGCTGATGCACAGGAAGAGTAATTGAATGTACTAAAATTATTGACAAATTTAACACGTAATAAAAAATAATGACATGATATAATTCTCATATAAGATGACTGGCTAACCAGGGTGGCATTGCAAATTCACATATATGATGCCTGGCTAGACAAGATGGCATTGCATGATTCACATATACGATAAAGAAACTAAACATATGGCATTAACACAAAGCATGTCTAAACTAAGCAGATAACATCTTTAATGCATACAGTAAGCAATGCAAGGCACCATATGATGATATTACCAACATCAGCATGCCAAGTTAGAGAGAAGACCTCATGGGGTAAATAGGAGTGGTCTTCTCCTTCTGAATCCCCCTCAAAACAGTTATCTTCCTCTTGATTACGATCTGAAATGGGTGGAGGGGGGCTGCCTTTGCGCCCACCATGGAACGACGTCTGCATGAAATTTTATTGCCACGCAAGGCTCGTCTCTTTTGCTCTACATGATCAGTTCCATTGTGTACAATAACTGGCATGCATAGGAATAAAACATAGTGAGATTATGTAAGGAGTGCATGCACAAATCCAGAGTGATGGTAGCAAACTATGGATAGACCCAAAACCAATGATAGCACACAGATAATAGCTTTAGTTAAAAAATACAGATACTGGCTCCTTTAATGTTTGTTTGCACCCAACATGAAACTCATAGTAGACACCAGAGATTAATCAGATAGTAGACAGATAGTACTGATTGCTGCCCCAATATGTACCCCACAACCATTTAAAAACTCAAGTTTCAGCATTAGTTTGGACCTTACTCAGAGTCTAATAGGTGAACACGATGATAATCTAGCATGTCATCATATTAAGCGACGCATAACGTAAGCAGACATGGAAGAGTGCGACCTCTCTTGCGGACCCATGTAGTCCTCAAGGTCATCTGCTCAGTTGATGATGGTAATGCAGTTGTCGTGGCTACCGGCGGCGGGGAAGAAGATCTAAGGTAGGGAAAGACAGTCTGGAGAGCGGATCCCTGTTGTGGTGAACCCTTCCGTCGTTGGAGCAGCTGAGCTGGGGTGGAACACAGCGCCGCAGGAGCAGGACAAACCACACAAGGTTTTCTTTGACACATATCTGTAACAGAAGTAATTGAGTAAGGGCTTGTTTGAATTTGAGGATTCTAACAATGTAGGGATAGGAAATAAACAGGAATAGGATAGGAATGCATGTGCAAAACAGAGAATTGAAAAACATAGGATTTCTGCCAATCTGGGTGTTTGATTCACAAAAAATGGAAGATCACAGGATGCAAAAAAACATGGTGAGATTAAGTCAAACCACAAGAAAATGTATGGTTATAATGCTATTATGCTACTATCTCTTAGTCTTGTGCTTGATGAATAGGAATATGAAAAGGAGGAGAAGTGGAAATTAGAATTCGTACGGTTTTTCTTTCAAGGAGACACTAAAGGAACAAATCCTATAGTTTTCCTTTGTTCCATTCCTTTGCACCAAATTCATGAAAAGTAGTACCATAGGAAACTTTCCAATTCCTATGTTTTTCATTCACTTTTCTTTTCAAGCATTGGCGATTCTAGTAGGCAGGCTTGAGCAACGAAAATCCTACACTAAAAAAATGTTTTTGTGCTACTTCTATTACTTTGGACCCAGTCCACTGCCATACTAGCTCAACTCCTAGGCCCATCGACAAATGCACAGCTCAAACACGCAGAGATAAATAATGATGGCGTTCAAGAGAGTCCATCACAGATAGCTAAGTTGCCTGGTACCTCACTGCTTGTCATATAGTAGGATAAAATAATCGTATTTCCTGTTACTACGAGTGCTCAGTGGACAATATATATAACATGTAGAGTAAAAAAGAGATGCAACAAGTGTACAACCTCTTTGGCGAAGCCATGTCGATCTCAGCGTGATTGGGTTGGCCGGTGAGGATGCTCCGGCTGACTTGGCTGTCGGAGGAGGGGAAGAATATCTTAGGCGTCTGGAGATGGAGCTCGAGGTACTGCTCCGCTGTGATAGAGGGTTTCATGGTTGGAGCAGCTCCGGTGAGTTGTACGACACCGAGGCTGAAGCAGGACAAGAGAGACAACAAACAACGTTAACCTGAGTGGAATTCTAATAGCATCTCCAATACATGATGTCAAATACATAACCACAAAGTTCTAGATGTAAAATATATCAGCCGCTCATCTCTGAACTTAACTGTCGAAACTGAACTTAACTGTCGAAACGGAACTTAACTGTCGAAACTGAATTTTGCTGTCGAAACTGAATTTTGCTGTCGAAACTGAACGCACTAGCAAGGTGAGGCTACACATCGGCCGACTAACTTTTTCATCTCTGGTTAGTCGATTTTGCAGCCGTTGGATACGAAATCATGGGCATGCGGTTCATCTTCAACCTCCACCCCCCTGAGCCGCCAGCCACCACCGGCCAAACAACAGCCCCCAGCCGCCCGCGGCCAGCGGTGCACTGCCCCGCCTGCCTCGAAAACACTCCCCACCGCATGTCCGCCGTCGCCCCGACCATCCCTCTAGGCCCCCCGTGCCGAGCTTTTTCTCTGGCGATCCCCACGCCACCGCCCCGCCAACGCCCCGCCACCGTCGGCGACCATCGCCCCCACCCTGAACCCTAAGATAGATAGTGGGGTACCTC
>NC_041387.1:633927542-633975060 GCF_002162155.2 Triticum dicoccoides
CACCCCGGCGAGCCCCCCCCCCTGAAAATCGACTGACCCAAAAGTCGATTCAGTCGACTGAAGTGTAGCTAAATCAGAGCAGCATTGCAAGCAAGAGCAAGAGCGAGAGCAGCAGCGCGAGCAAGAGCAGACCAGGCAGGGGACCGAGAGCAAGAGTAGAGCAGTAGTGCGAGCGAGAGCTAAAGCAGCAGCGGCTCCTACTGATGTGGACGTCGCCGCTGAGGGAGCGACGTCGTGGAGGAAGTGGCCGGTGACGCCGCCGTGTCGGCTCGTGACCGAGCGTCGACAGCACTGTGAGATCGAATCAAGAAGAAAATGCGGCGATTAGTGTACAACCTCTTTGGTGGCGCCGATTAGGCCGCAGCTTCATCCGAGGAAACGGTGATGATGATGTTCTTCCGGTGGTGCAGGTGAAGACGGCGATGTGGGAATGGAGGTGGCACGAAAGACGAGTGGAACATCGAGGCAGCTCCTTGGAGGTGGAGGACGGGGTGGCTGAACCGGCGGGACGATGAGATCGACGACGGATCCTCATCCGGTACGGTGGATGAGGGACGTCGAGGTGTTGCTGTGGACGATGTTGTCGGGGAAGAGGCTCCGGCTGGGTGACGGACGGAGCAGGGTGTGGTGTTTCGTTACGGGTTTTCGCGGCCTCGGTGTATGAATGGGTGGGCGGATGGGATGGCAGTGGGGAACCATGGCTTAGAGACGCGCTTGTCCGAAATGCGGGGTAAGTTACGAAAGTACCCCCACCGATTTGAGGCGGTTCTTTTGATTCAGGGATACCACGGGCATTTCGCATGTCGGGATTTCACAGGAGGTGGGAGTTTTTGCGCGCGTTGTAATTTTGGAATAGAAAGGCGCGGGTTGAGATGTAGGGAGTTGTCGGAGCACAACGAGACAAAGATATATCATAAATATTTCGGGCTAACAAGGCGCGGGTTGAAGACGTGGGAGTTTCGCAGCACGATAGACAGAGACGCTAGCTTGAATTTTCGGCATAACAAGGCGCGGCTTGAAATTTCGGAAGAACAAGCTTAACGTGTACCCAAAAAAAGACAATTTGCACCTCAACACGCACAACACACACACAAACACCATTTAGACTAGAGTAAGGTACACGTGCATTACACGCATGAGATTTGGCAACCAAATTATGAATAAATACCACATTATAGCATGCAAGCTTGAGTCATATATGCATGATGTAGATGTTCGTTTAATTCTTATAGTTCATTTCATTCAAAATCATCTAGTTTTATAAGAAAGCTAATCTATTTTAAGATTCATGGAATTGTGCATTGTAAGACATAAAGTAAAAAACAAATAATGGGAAATCATGTAGAAAAACATTTGGGCAATTCTGATACGGAAGATTCTAGAACAAATAAGAAGTGCTTGTGTTTTGATGTTTGTGCATTATGCTTAAGTTCAACCATGGAGTCTTCTAGATTATACATGTGGCGAAATCTGGTGGAATCTAGATGATATCCAACGGCCAGTAGTGCTCAAATTTGCCATCTTTGGACCATCGGATTCGCCTCATCAAACGACCATCTTTCAAAGTTAAAGTTACCCGCACACAATATAAAAAATATAAAATATAATATATATAGGGGTATAGATATAGATATGTGATGCGAAAGCCGCCCATCATCTCCAATTAGAATTGTGTGTCCATGCACGGATGCGACGTGGCCAAATGATGTCTGCCATCGGTATCTCAAATTCAAATCAGTCTGACCTTATTTGATGTGTATACATTACAACATGCTCGTTTCCAAACCACACCACGCAGATCTCCGTTATATCCATGCATGCATGGGTTTCAAACATCAGGATCTCTTATTCAAATATTTGAATTCAACTTTACATTGATTATGACTTCACCTATTCTTTTACACCCACACAATAGTCTTCTCTTTATAATTGTACCACTAACTTCCTCTCGTGCATGTATGCACACACACTACCTGTCGGCATTATCCATCGCATGCATGCAATCTTTTTCTTTAGGTCGGTCTCCCATGAAGGCACACACCCACACACACCCTCTCCATCATATCGGGCATTCTTTATCTCTCACGCGTGCATGCGCAATGATCGATGGGTTCCTCTATGTATGTGTGTATATAGCTAGGTCTTTCATAGTTTTCCACACAAACCGATCAATCGATATATCCAGTGTGGTCTCACCCTCTTTCCCACGTCCAAATCAATCAATCTATACCTCTCTATATAGGATTAACATATATAGCTAATACACCCACATTAATTATATATCCAACGCCCCCCTCTCATCATCCATGCCTTCCGCTTCATCTCTCAGACGCGTGCACAATGGCGAAGACAGGGGGCAGTAAGGCCCCCCCCTAACATCACTATATATCGAGGCTAATATGAATGTGATCATTAGACAATTGCTGCTAAAGATGGTTTAAGTTCATGAATTGACCCTCCTTGTAAAGGATTAGCAATGCTTGGCCCCCTAGCTCATTTATTTTTCATGGCTCCGCCACTGCGTGCAACGGCGCACGTGTTCGCCCCCTCTCTCTAAATATTGATCTCGCACTTGTGCATTCCTTCATAGTCTCCCTCCACTCGGCCCCTCGCACCATCTTCTAGCCCCCTACCGGATTTTGCCACATGTACAATCTAGCAGACTCCATGGTTGAACTTAAGCATAATGCACAAACCTTAAACCAACAGTGGTTCTCTTTTATTCTAGAATCTTCCGTATCATAACTTCCCAAACTTTTTTTCTAGTTGAATTGCCATTATTTGTTTTTACTTTATGCTTTACAACGCACAATTCCATGAATCATAAAGTAGATTAAGGGCTTCTTTGATTCAAAGGATTCTCAAAGGAATTTTGGAGGATTCTAATCATTAGGAATTTCTCCTATCTTGGTTGTTTGATTCGTAGGATTGTAAACCATAGGATTTTTTCCCATATGATTCATTTGCACTAGATTTCATAGGAAACATCCCATCCACTCAAACCTCTTTGAAAGAATTCTGCATTTTTTCTATGCACAATCAAACACTCGTACAATCCTGTAGGATTCAAGATGACATTCCACTATAATCCCATGTTTTTCCTATTCCCGCGTTCTTAGCTTTTTTATGAAAACTAATTGATTTTGAATGAGATAAACTATAAGAATTAAATGAAGGGCTACATCAGGCATATATGACTCAGAGCTTACATGCTATAGTGTGGTATTTATTCATAATTTGGTTGCAAAATCTGATGCGTGCAATGCACGTGTACCTTACTAGTACTTCGAGTATGTGCAAAACACGTAAATTAGAACACCAATGGCACGCTACACAGTGTCTTTCTTACAGTTCATGAAGCCACGTGGCACATGTGGAGGCATTGTCGCGACCTCCTTGCGTGGATTGATCACAGTGGCGTGCTGCTGGTTCCAGAAGAATGTACTCGTCCTCCCTGAGCCATAGTGGCGGTACATACACGAAGCGAAGATGTGCACGCACGCCACGCACGCACTCATTCCCTCGCACGCACACGCGGGTACACTGGCGGATGCGATTCTGTACCAAGATCCACCCCATGTGATAATTTGACGCGTGTAAATTCGTTCACTCCATTGATGGTCAATTAATACAACTCATGCAAATTGAGTGGACGTGAGGGCGGAAGAAAGACATTATTACTCCACTGCGCGCATGCGAGTAGTTAAATCGTGGGTTGCTAGTAGTACTTCCATTGGTCTCCTTCGTATTTTGTGGCAATTTTTGACAGTAACATAATATTTACGCATTTGAGCAGTGTAGTACTTGAAATTTATGTTCCGCTAAACTCATCGGGAGCTGTTTCAGGCCTCAAAACCAAAACCATCAATTAATCTTTTTTAGGGAACCATCAATTAATCTTTACCTTGTTCCCATCACATTCGAAAGCCTGCTCACACCTACTAGTACGTACCAAACCTGAACGTGTTCCCACTATGCAGGTATTAGTACTAGTGCTAGTACTTAGGTTATAAAAAGGGGAACTACCTAACCGAAAATTACTCTACCTTTCCTCCTCATAAGTGCTTCTTCTTCGTCCGTCGTTGCCATGGCCGGTGAGCAGAGCTCTAGGTAGAGAACTACTCGTAACAAGGGAGCGGCAACCAAGGCTACGGAAAAAAAGAGGGCTCACCGCCACGCAGACACCTCGAAAGATCTCTCACGGGCAGACGATGGCTCCCAGGAGCGCCCTAGCCGCGGAGGCGAACATGCCGAGTCGGCGGAGCTGGAGTCGTTATCCCTCGACAGCATGCCCGATCAGCTCAATAAGCACCTCAATAAGCAGAAGGAGTTCATCCAAGGCTTGATGGAGTTGCTGAAGGAGAGCCTCGACGACATGCCCGCTGAGCTCAATCAGCAGGGGGAGTTGACCACCGGCTTGGTGATGCTGCTGAAGAAGAGCATTGCCTCGGAGAAGAAGGCGACCGGCGAAATCCTGTGACTTCAGGAGGACAAGGCGAAGCTCTGCCACGAGATCGACCTGTTCAAGGAGAAGAACGCCGGCTGGAAGAAGCTGCATGAGAATAGTAGTTCCTCAATGAAGATATTGCAGGCCCTCTCATGGAACAGAAGGAGGAGTTCGCAAAGCTCCGCATTGAGTACCCGGCTGCTGTCAAGGTACGTAATGCGGCCGTGGAACAGATGATGAAGGCTCGCGTCGAGAAATCCTGCATCATGGACAGAATGAAGAAGATGGCGGAGGAGACACGCAAGGAGATGGAGGTCGTGGAGGCGATGAAGAAGTAGTTACGACTCCACGGTGAATTAGATCATTTGGGGTGATAATCTTCCTTCTTCTATTGCTCCTGTGTTTCATCTTTTGCTTCGGGTGTTTCGCCGCACGTGTCACGTTCTCTGTGAGGCATGAATAGAACAATGGTTTTTTTGAGGGAATGAATAGAACAATGCTAACAATGAGATGACTAGCAAATTAGATCATTTTTATCGCCATATGGCACTGGGCTACCGAGTTTCGTGCTCCTCCGTCGCAGTACTACCCTAGTGGAAAACTTGAGTATACCGCACGGTTCTTTGCTCCTCCTCGATCAGGTCTTCGGCGCATTTATACGAGCAGTCAAATCACAAGGCCCCGCCTTCTAGCAGTAATGAGCTGTCAAATCACAAAGGCCCTCGCTTCTCGTGAAACCGACCAAGCTAGACTACCCCGCCCTCTAACCTTTTAAAAAATGTATACTTTTGTACAGCAGTAGTATCGATGGATTGCGCCATGGGGCAAAACTTGAAATTGAAAAGAAGGTGGTACATATAGAGAGCGCTCGTCGCCAAATTATGCATATAGTACTATTAAAAAGGCTAGTCACAATAATGGTGTCCAGCACAACCCACCCCTCAAATAAAACTAAGCACCCTGGAATTGTTTGACAAAACTAAGCACCCTGAAATTCTTTGACAACTAAACTGCTGGCTATATGATGTTGGCCGTATATATTGTACGTATATAATGTGAAGAAACGAGTGGTATTACTATACCAACTAAAAGATGAAATGTAAGAAATACTAGTATGTACGTACTGAAGAGTTAAAGTAACAAGAAGAAACATAACATATAGTTCTGTTGGGGGCCCACCACAACACACCCCTCAAATTAAATTAAGCACACCTGAAATTAAACTTTTCAACTATTCCGGTAGACACTGCGTTAGAACCACCATGAGCAACGACACTGCCACCTTACTCGGAGTCCTCGTCCACGTCCTCGACTTCATCCTTGTCCCTCTTCCTCTTGGCCGATACTTCTTTGCTTGAACCGCACACTTGGCTGTTGCTCTTCATCCAACCCTTCTAGATATTGAAGCAAAGGTAGCCATCCATTGCAGCATAGTGGATGTGGTCTATATCTAGTACATTCCACTGCCATGCATGACGATGAAACTTGTATGGAGGTTTCTCCAGTTTACCATACGAAGGATGAACCATGGCTCCTGCGAGGGTCACCATTGAAGGCTGACGAGAGGACACCAGTCGATTCTTCTGGAGGTCGAAGGTGTTGCCTACAACGAGGCCTATCCGACGCAGGACTTCTTTGTCGTTACCAAAGTCTACATTAATGAATTTGACTAGGTTGCTCTCGAGGAAGTCCTTAAAATCCTGGCACTCAACATCGGCATGGCATATGTGGTAGACCAAGCATAAGTCATGCACGCAAACCTGGATCACGGCGGGCTTCTTCCTCTCTTCGTCCTTTAGATCCTTCTCTCGTCCCAGGACTGTGGTGTACTCAACATCTAGCCCAGCGACCCACTCATCATCTGAGTCTTCAAACATGCGTCTGAAGCGAGAAAGGCATCCTTTCACCGTCGCGAAAGAACGGGTGTAGATGACGTCGAACTCATCGTCGGTGATGGTTCTAACCTTGTAATCACCGCCGATCGTGGAGATTTGGGACGCCATGGATTTGGGAGGAGGGTTAGGATTAGTGGAACTGCCGTAATGTGAATGGACGGGACGACTAGGAGCGAACCACCGTAGTATTAAAGGATGTGCAGGGACGAGTAGGAGCGAACTGCCAGCGTGCGAACGGCATGGTAGTGGCTTCCATTCTCCCATTATACGGGCTTCCGAGAGCCCTTGGATCTGAGATCGAACGGTTGCATGGCGTGATTCTAGACCTATGGGTGAATATCCTATCCTGGAGGGTTATTCAGCAAATTTTCAGCAACTTAGCATGCGACCGTTTGATCTTAGATCCAAGGGCTGCCAGCAGCCCATATCATGGTCGCGCCTACCATGATCGTCGCGTCGCTCGCGCGGTCGTGCCCTTGGAGATTTAACATGATGCGTTAGGCTATCTGATGTTGGCATGTCATGCATAGTCATCAGTTAGTAAATCATACTACAATAAGGTTGGCTATAAGTGTATTTTTTACTTCTCTCTATCTCTTTCTTCATACTCCCTCCGTCCCATAATATAAGAACGTTTTTGACACTAGTGTAGTGCCAAAAACGTTCTTATATTATGGGACATAGGGAGTACTAGTATTTATTGCATTTGCCAAGGAGTGACCTCTTCCCATGAAATGGTGTTGCTAAGTTTGCTTCATTTAATTAGCTATAGACTCAAAATTGTCTTTTCACCTAGGTCCACGTGCTTAGCACCATTTCTTCCTTGGGTCACCAAACTAGTCTCTCTCTTCTTGATTAACTTGCCACATCAGACTTTATGCCTATGTGGCAAGCTTAGCACCTGTAGGAGCAAGTAAAAGTAAGTACAATAGTGCGCTTTACATGGCATTTTTGCATATGTGGAGGAAAGAGAGGCAAGGAAAAAGTGGAGAAGTGGGCTCTCATGCAAGAGACAACCTCTACTACTTGGTGGAGCATTGGGAGAGGCACCTGTATGGAGGTGGTCAGGAATCGGGAGACTCACGCCGGTCGTAGCGCCGCAGATAAAATGATAATGGCAAGTCAAATCACGGGGCCCCACCTGTCCAGCAGTAACTTGCTGTCAAATCACACAGCCCTACGTTTGCAGCAGTCTACTCCGTCGTCTTCTCGTGTCTCTGTCAAACCGACTAGGCGGAACTGCCCCGCCACCTACCGCGCAGGAAAAGCCCCGCCCTTGACTTTAAAATAGTATACAGTATACTAACTTTGTATCCATGGATTGCGCCCGCGCCATGGAGCAAAGCGTCTAGAAAACGGCGGTACACATGTACGGAGTATACAGCATGCCCGTCGCGTTCGCGTCGCACCCCAGACGGTCGGTCAGTCTGGCACGCTGCTCTCCAAATGGAACGCACGTCATATTGTGTTTGCACACACATGTGGGACAGCAATTGAGAACTGATCATAGGCACACTCCCCGGCCCCGCAAGTCGGGTGACTTAATAGAAGAGGAAGACGAGCGATAGTACTAGAGAAGTGTTGTACTACGTTGGTGCCTGGACGATCCCTGCAAGACACGGAAGATCAGTTCGTCCATGCATGTGACCAGACTCCAGCAGACACGCCTGGATTGGGTATCGTCTACATATCGTGCAGGCTGTGTTATACATGGCTGTAGTTGTGGTGAGAAACATAAAAAAGGTTTCTTGTCATCTCGCAAAATTAGGTGTCATGTGCTTCGGATCACTGCGAGGGTTAAACAACGACAACTGAGCAGGGCTAGTCATTGGGGGCACATGCACGAACGGTGACTGCTCGGCTGCCATCTAGGTCAAGCCGGCTACGTTAATTAGGACATCTATCCACGGACCCCTTTTCTACGAGTTTATCTTTAATTTGAGCTTTGTTCCTCGTCTAGTTTGTCCGTCGGGATTCATGTTGTCTCCTTTGGGCAGTGAGGTTATGATTTCTTGTCATGTGGCATTTTTTCATGTTATATGTTATAGTCCGGCGCTTCAGATCAAAATGACGACAACTGCGCCTCCGGGCCACGTGCATGAAGACTTCTCAACGGTCATTGACGAGGTCCAGCCGACTCCGGTAGACAAAAGAAAACTAGTACTACTCCACTATATAGGCAGGAGCCTCCGCGCTTGCTTGCTAGTGTTGCTCTCTTCACACTATCTCGGCCTCTCCAGATCTAAACACGACAGCGGTGGCCACACACCCTCTCTCTCTCTACTCACCGCTGGTCACAGATCCAGCCGGATCCTCTCCGCCGAGGAAGGTGAGAAGGTGCAACGTTCATGCGGTCGTCCTCGGCGACGGCTCTTACCCACTGCTGGGCGCGTCTCCATCAACCTGCCTTGCCGTTCTCTCCCAAGCACCGCTAGCGAGGGAGGGCCTCCGACCCCTTCTTCCTCACTGCCGTTGTGTGGGCAGATCCGGCCTCCCGCCACCCACCTAGCGACATCCCGGCGACCATCAGGTATAACTTCCTTCCAAACCGGCCTTGCTCTACTTCCTGAGCTCCTGATGTCGCTGCATTTGTATCTTTTACTATTTCTCAGCCCCCTCGTAGATAGGATCGATCGGCTATTCGAAAACCACCTAATATTTTTACGTTTAAGAGGTAGAACTAGTTCATGCACTCGAATCTACTACTACTTGGTTCAAACAAGGAAGAAAGGGGGTGGGGTGGGGGAGGATTTGTTACCTGAATCTAGGACTTGGTCGAAAGAGGAAATAATGGGGGCGAAAAGTAGCAGAGACTGGCTATCCAACTGGTCTCTAGGTCTAATAGGGAAATAAAGGGACAGTAGCAATTTCTAAAGCAGTGGCATTGCTTGATATTACATGCTTCATCACTTGTTAGTCACCCTCCTTTCCACCTTTTTTGTGCAAACAGAGATATAAATTTCACACTCGATCTTTGTTGAACTGCACAAATGATATCCAAATTATAGTTGAGCATTCCAGGAGCTTCACAACCAACCTTGATGTTGCTCAATTTTATTGCAACTAATGAAGAATAAGCTCTGTGGGTTTCGTTTTTTGATGGAAATGGAACCGGGGCTGGAGCCCTTTTCTTAAATTTTTTTTGAAGAAGAAGCTGCTAGCTCACGGGACATTGCTTCATTTTAGGTGAACTGCACCAAAAGGTCACATGAGTTGAATCATCCATGTTGGTGACTGAAAGATCCATCTTCAGCATCCCAGTCTAAGCACCCCCGGCATCCATCCTTGCGACGCACGGTACACCTCGTTTGCCACTTGCTTGACCCTAGTGTCACTGATAAAATGAAGAAATAATACAGTTAAAATAGAGCGAGTGTCATCTCTATCATTTCATTTCCAACGTAGATAAAGAAAGTGCTTCTCTTTGTTAATGTATGTTTCATCAACTAGTCCCATTGTTAATGTTTAAGCGTTTCTGCAAACTAGGGTGCTTAATTTTAGTTGATATGTACAAAAATAGAGATTTGAATGTCTCAAAGCCCCTCCATGTACTACCGCTGTACACTGATGTTCATCACTGGCAGAAGGTGTATCTGGGAGACTTGGGACGATGTCTAGTATGAGGCGTACCGTATGAGGCATCGCAGGGCCCATCTCGCCCTCGCAGCATGGCATACTATGATACTATCGCAATATTTTCTTCTATTTATTTTGTGTGTTTCATCAACTAGTGACACTATAATGTAATCACGCTTTTTCATTATCTGTGCAAACAGGGTTATTCAGCTGCATTTTGGTGGAACTGCACAAATGTACGTATGGAATCGGCATATATGCAGAGTGCGAGGTGTGCAAAGTAAAAATTACCGACACCAACCATGCTGCATGCACGCATTGGCATCCACCACCACCAGTGGGATGTGTGGCGCTCTCTGTGGACGGATCTTTCTCGGCAGCAAATCCTCTAACCAAATACTAGTAGCTTATATTGGCAGTTTTCTAGGGAGTACTCTTTTCTGAAAGAAGCAGCAATCTATTTTTCTTTATTTGTACACTATGTCACAACTTTGACCCAAAGGTCCAGAGCTATTTTAGGGTGATTGGCGTAGTACTCGGAGACTGATTTTAAGCATGATTTTCATTAGCTGTCACACTGATTGTAAGCATGAGCAGGTGGAAGATTAGGTTAGTGCGAAGCTTACCTTAAACCCTACCGCCGCCGTTGAAACAAGGCGAGCATCGAGGGAACCGTGGAGAACGACGGGGAAGCGACGTCGTGCCATCCGGCCTCCTCTTGCGGTGGGAGAACGAATACTCCTGTGGCTCCGGCTGGCTCTGCACCCTCATGAACAGCACACCATACTCGATCGATTCGTTATCCTCTGGGTGCTCGACCTTCGACCTGTACGCCCACCACCTATGCCTAACTATCGCCTCGGGCGAATCTGTCTGCTCCATCGCCCAGAGGAGATACTCGATGAACTCGGAGGACTGCGGCGTGACTGCCGCCGAGGAGTACATGTACATCGCCGCCCTCATCACCGCCGTCTCGCTCTTTTGCATACGTTGCCACATGGCCCGCACCATCCTTGAAATCTCCCACTCATTGTCAAACCAACTAAGGATCTCCTTCAACCTGGCTAACTTTGCCTAGTCACCGCCGGCGATCTGCCTGATTCGCTGCTACATCCTCTCCATAGATGTCCTTCTGAGTGGTCCGGTGCTAGCTTTGGAAGATGGGAGGAGAGACAGTGGTCTTGCAATAGAGAAGAGGGAGAGGCGAGACGGTGGTTTTGGAATGGAGATGATGGAGAGGAGAGGAGGTGGTTTTGCAATTGAGAAGATCAGAAGAGGGAGAGGCGAGATGGTGGTTTTGGAATGGAGATGATGGAGAGGAGAGGAGGTGGTTTTGCAATGGAGAAGATCAGAAGAGGGAGAGGCGAGACAGTGATTTCGGAATGGAGATGATGGAGAGGAGAGGAGGTGGTTTTGGAATGGAGATGATGGAGAGGAGAGGAGGTGGTTTTGCAATGGAGAAGATCAGAAGAGGGAGAGGCGAGACGGTGGTTTTAGAATGGAGATGATGGAGAGGAGAGGAGGTGGTTTTGCAATTAAGAAGAGGGAGAGGAGCGTGCGGCAGCGATTTAGGAATGGACGAGAGGGCCGGCGCATTGTGACTGGATCAAAATCAAAATCAATTTACCCTTCAATTAAGAAAGCGACCCCACATTAACTAGTCTCCCTTTTATTTTGGGTCATAATTAACCATGATTTTCGCACATAAAATATATGTTATACATTGCAAAAATAATATAATTTGAAAGTACATTCAGATATGAACCAAACGATACAATTTTTGGTGACATGCATTCACATTTTTCTTGTCAAATATAGTACGTGGTCAAACTTTGACCCAAAATACGCAAAACAACAAAAAAATACTTCCAAGACCAGCGCCGCTCTTCCGCTCTTCTCCTCTTAAACCACCGCCGCTCCTCTCCTGTTCCAATCTAAATCCAGCGCCACTCCTCTCCTCTTCCATTTCAAAACCACCACCCCTCCTCTCCTGTTCCAGTCCAAAACTAGCGTCGCTCCTCTCCCATTATAATCCAAAACTAGCGCTGCTCCTCTCCTCTTCCATTCAAAAACCACCATCGGTGAGTGAAGGTGCTGTGGAGAAGTAGATCAATGGAGGAGTACAACCGATACGTGAGGATCGCAAACGGCGACCTTGTGAAGCTAGCTAGGATGTTGGAGATACAGTCTTGGTTTGACAACAAGGACCAACTAGCAGCGATGGTGACATGCATGGCCAAATATCTGCAACAGAGCGAAAAGGCGGCGATACTCCCGGAGGGAGTCGTGCCGGAGTACATAGAGCTGCTCCTCTGGGCCATGGAGCAAATAGATTCACCGAATCCGATCGTGAGGGAGCGATGGTGGGAGTATCGATCCCAGATGGAGCATCCACCAGAGATTGAAGGATCGAGCATCTACAGGGTGCCGTTTGTGAGGGTGTCCTGCCAAAGCGAGTCGGTGGAGTCTTCGTCGATCGAACCCAACTTCAAGAGGAGAAAAGCAGTTGGTCCGACGATGCTTCCCCACCATCGTCTCCCTCACCGTTCACATCGTCTCACGGGGCGGCTGTCTGCCGCCGAGGAATAGGAGGGGGCTGCCCCCCCCCAGCCTACTAGTCGGGCAGGTTGTGAATTGTCAGGAGGAGCTTAGGATTGTCAGTATTTGCAGGTTGTGAATTGTGTTTTGTGTTGTGTATTTTGAGAGTACTTTCAGATATGAATGTCTTTTGAATTTCAGATATGCAGTATTGAGCATATGAAGTATTTTATGAATTCTATAGATCTATTTTTAGCACTTAAAAATGTAGTTTCGTAGGAGTATAAAAGTGCAGACAATGTGTTTCTCAGAGAAGAAACTGCAAGTTCAGTTTCAGATAAGAAACTGTAACTTTCAGAGGCAGAGCATTTATACTAACACGGCCTTTTCAAATAGGGTTAACATCATGTTGGAAGTTTTATTCATGATCAAAAATGGAACTACCAGCCAGTTAACATCATGCTGATCAACATTCATGCATAGCACATCTTCATATGATGCACAGTCAAAATGCCCACACAATGTCGAGTGTGCGAAACATAGAGAAAACGAGGGACGAAGTTTTAGCAAGTGTTGGACGTGGTTTTGGGTTGCCTCGTCTAGGCTTTCATTTTTAACATGCGCAGCCCACGACCTCGGATGGGAGGTCCATAGGCCTGTTTGTATTTTCTTAGGGCCGTCATGTATCGACCGGCCTATGGACCTCCCATACGAGGTTTTATTTTTGGCAGCCCAATTTATGTATTTTTTTAAGAAAACGTAGAGGTCTATTCTATTTTTCTATATAAGAATAGGAACGCCAGGTCCAACTTATGTTTCCCTTCTAAATATATTATATATACTTAAATTATTTTATATGTTATTATATATTATTTTTATTGTCATCATATAATTAACAGATACTTACATATGTAAGAAAACAATATCCACATCTTATTAACTTATAAAAATAATTTCTTAACAAATAAAATCCTCGATTGTTTTGGCACGAAAATTCTAGTGATTGTGTACAAAAGCTTGGTAAGATTTAAGGACGAATGTAATAATATCACTTATTATTTAAATATATTTATAACAAAATGTTCAGCCCCTTTTTATTTTTTGATAACATTGCTGGCCCAACCCAACATTATAATTAGAATCAGCCCAGCAAAATCGTGTATTTCGAGAAAGTGCAAATGGCCTATAATCTTTTAGGAAATAAAATAAATGGGCCGCATGGACGCTACATTATTTGTTCACCCAGCCCAGCTAATGGCTGTAATTCAAAAAAAAGATCAAATTGACTTAAAATTTTACCGCGCAAAAAAAAGACTGTAAATTCTGAAAAATGGGTTGAATACGTGCCACATTTTTGGAGGCTGAAATGTGGGCCAATAGGTCGAAGCCAATACAAGTCGTTGTCAATTTAGTCAACAAATGATTCTGACATGTTAGCCGTTGGATTTACATCCAACGACCGGCATCCATCTTCAATCTCTCGTCTTCTTCCTCCAGCGCCGCCGGGACCACCTCTTGCCTCCTGCTGCTAGCAGCTCTGCTTAGCACGCTTCGCTATGAAGCGCTACTCCACCATTAGCCAGGCCATCCCTCCACCCCTCCACCCCTCCCATTCTTCTCCACCGACTGTCGAACCACACTGCACTAGAACCAGTTAACCCTCATACACCTCTCTGTCTGCGACTCTACTCCCGTGTCTTCCCATCTCCGGCTCGTTGCTGTCCGGGGCCTCGCCGTCGTCCACCACCTTGGATGCGCTCGGCGCGGCGTGGTCAACGTGGTCAACGAACGACACCATCGGAAGTAGACTGTGAGTGAAGAGGCTGACAGCTGGGTCCACGGCCGCACATAAGGAAATGCCTCCTTATTACGCGCAAAATAATGATTCCTCCACCTGACATCTGGGACCCACCGGAAGGGCCTCTGTATTTCGCGAAAGAAACATGCCCCCCGCTGACATGTCGGACCCACCGGCTATCTTCGCACGCAAGGAAGTGCCTCCTTATTACGCATAAAAAAATGAATACTCCCCCTGCCAGCTGGAACCCAGAATAGTGGGAGGCTGACTTGTGGGCCTACCAAGTTAACGGGGACGGAGGGCTTTGTCAACTTAGTCAATATGAACGATTCTAGCTCCTGTTACCGTACGATGTTCATCCAACGGTCGTAGTGCTTCTTCAACCTCTGGTCTTCTTGCTCCAGCCGCCCAAACCAGCGTCGGTCATGCCGCGTGCTCCGGCCTCTCGTGGCCGGCTGTGATGCCGTGGAGGCCTCACCGCCCCCTACTACTCCCACCGCTGGCCAGGCCATCCCTCTACTCACCCACACCCCCTGTTATTCTGCGGCGACAGCAGCTTCACACTGCAACCGAACTAGTGAACCCTCGTACTCTTTGCATGGGCATCCACTGCTGCGTCTTCCCCGGCTCCGAGTCGTCCCCTTCCTAGGCCTCGCCATCATCCACCGTTGTGGTGCTCTCGGCGCGGCGTGGTCAACGTGGTCAAGGAACAACTTCCATCAGACGTGGACTGTACGTGGAGAGGCTGATAGCTAGGTTCACGGTCGCAGCAAGGAAGTGCCTCCTTATTACGCGCAAAATAATGATTCCTCCACCTAACAGCAGGGACCCACCGAACGGGCCACCGTATTTCAGGAAAAAACGTTTCCCCCTGACTGCTGGGACCCACAAGCTACATCTTCGCACGCAAGGAAGTGCGTCCAGGCAAAAAAACGATTCGCCCCCCTGACTGCTGGGACCCACCAGCTACATCTTCGCACGCAAGGAAGTGCATCCGGGCAAAAAAAACGATTCGCCCCCCTGACTGCTGGGACCAATCAGCTACATCTTCGCATGCAAGGAAGTGCGTCTGGGCAAAAAAAAATGATTCGCCCCCTGACTGCTGGGACCCACCAGCTACATCTTTGCAAGCAAGGAAGTGCCTGACAGTCGGGACCCACCTGGTCGAAGCGTACATAGTGTTGTCATTATGATCGCGAACGTGTACGTACATACTGGTCGATGTAGAGGCGCGCACGTGTCGTAGTAGAGGCGTGCACATGTCGTATGCTACGTCTTGAGCTAGCGTTGGTTTTTCCCGAAGAGGAGAGGGTGATGCAGCAAGTGTAGCGTAAGTATTTCCCTCAGTTTTGAGAACCAAGGTATCAATCCTGTAGGAGGCTCCTCAAAGTCCCATGCACCTACACAAACAAACTGAGAACTCGCAACCAACACAATAAAGGGGTTGCCAATCCCTTCACGACCACTTGCGAAAGTGAGATCTGATAGAGATAGTATGATAAGATAAATATATTTTTGGTATTTTATAATATAGATGCAAAAAGTAAAGATGCAAATAAAAGTAGATTGAAAGCAAATATGATAAGAGATAGACCCGGGGGCCATAGGTTTCACTAGAGGCTTCTGTCAAGATAGCATAAGTATTACGGTGGGTGAACAAATTACTGTTGAGAAATTGATAGAAAAGAGCATAGTTATGAGATTATCTATGCATGATCATGTATATAGGTATCACGTCCATAACAAGTAGACCGACTCCTGCCTGCATCTACTACTATTATTCCACACATCGATCGACTCCTGCCTGCATCTAGAGTATTAAGTTCATAAGAACAGAGTAACGCATTAAGCAAGATGACATGATGTAGAGGGATAAGCTCATGCAATATGATATGAACCCCATCTTGTTATCCTCGATGGCAACAATACAATACCTGTCTTGCAACCCTTTCTGTCACTCAGTAAGAACACCGCAAGATTGAACCCAAAGCTAAGCACTTCTCCCATGGCAAGAAAGACCAATCTAGTAGGCCAAACCAAACTGATAATTCGAAGAGACTTGCAAAGATAACTCAATCATACATAAAAGAATTCAGAGAGGATTCAAATATTATTCATAGATAAACTTGATCATAAACCCACAATTCATCGGATCTCGACAAACACACCGCAAAAAGAGATTACATCAAATAGATCTCCACAAGAGAGGGGGAGAACATTGTATTGAGATCCAAAAAGAGAGAAGAAGCCATCTAGCTAATAACTATAGGTCTGTGGTAAACTACTCACAACTCATCGGAGAGGCAAGGATGTTGATGTAGAAGCCCTCCATGGTCGATTCCCCCTCTGGTAGAGTGCCGGCGAAGGCTCCAAGATGGGATCTCGCGGATACATAAGGTTACGACGGTGGAAATTGTGTTTCGTGGTGCCCCCGGTTGTTTTCGGGGTACGTAGGTTTATATAGGAGGAAGAAGTACGTCGGTGGCCGCCCGAGGGGCCCACGAGACAGGGGGCGTGCCCTACAGGGGGGGCGCAGCCTCCTATCTCGTGGCTTCCTCGGCAGCTTCTTGACTTGCACTCCAAGCTCTCCGGATCATGTTCGTTCCAAAAATCACGCTCCCGAAGGTTTCATTCCGTTTGGATTCCGTTTGATATTCCTTTTCTTTGAAATACTTAAATAGGCAAAAAAACAGCAATATGGGCTGGGCCTCCGTTTAGTAGGTTAGTCACAAAAATGATATAAATGTGTAAAATAAAGCCCATAAACATACAAAAGGGGTATAATAGCATGGAACAATCAAAAGTTATAGATACGTTGGAGATGTATCAAGCATCCCCAAGCTTAATTCCTGCTCGTCCTCGAGTAGGTAAATGATAAAAAAGAAATTTTTGATGTGGAATGCTACCAAGCATAATTCTCAATGTAATTTTATTTATGTGGCATGAATGTTCAGATCCAAATGATTCAAAATAAAAGCTTATAAATCATAAAAATAATAATGCTTCAAATCATACTAACAAATAATCAAGTCCTATCAAAATAACATAGCCAAAGAAAGCTTATCCCTACAAAATTATATAGTTAGGCCATGCTTCATTTACATTACACAAAATACTCCCATCATGCACAACCCCGATGACGAGCCGAGCAATTGTTTCATACTTTTTAACGCGCTTCAGCTTTTTCAACTCTTACACAATACATGAGCGCATGCCATGGACATAGCACTATGGTGGTATATGGTGGTTGTGAGGACAAAAAGGGAGAAGATAGTCTCACATCAACTAGGCGTATTAACGGGCTATATGGAGATGCCCATTAATAGGTATCAATGTGAGTGAGTAGGGATTGCCATGCAACGGATGCACTAGAGCTATAAATATATGAAAGCTCAACAAAAGAAACTAAGTGGGTGTGCATCCAACTTGCTTGCTCACGAAGACCTAGGGTATTTTGAGGAAGCCCATCATTGGAATATACAAGCCAAGTTCTATAAATGAAAAATTCCCACTTAGTAAATGAAAGTGACAACATATGAGACTCTCTATCATGAAGATCATGGTGCTATTTTGAAGCACAAGTGTGGAAAAAGAGATAGTAGCAATTGTCCCTTCTCTCTTTTTCTCTCTTTTCATTTCTCTCTTTTTTTCTTTTTTTCTCTTTTTTTCTCTTTTTTTTTCTTTGGCCTCTTCTTTTTGGCCTTTCTTTTTTTTTCATCTTTTTTTATTTTTGTAAAGTCCGAAGTCTCATCCCGACTTGTGGGGGAATCATAGCCTTCATCATCCTTTCCTCACTAGGACAATGCTCTAATAATGAAGATCATCACACTTATATGGATTTACAACTCAAGAATTAGAACTCAAAGCTAGAACAAGATATGACTCTATATGAATGCCTTCGGCGGTGTACCGGGATATGCAATGAATCAAGAGCGACATGTATGAAAATTATGAAGGTGGCCTTGCCACAAATACGATGTCGACTACATGATCATGCAAAAGAGCAATATGACAATGATGGAATGTGTCATAATAAACGGAACGGTGGAAAGTTGCATGGTAATATATCTCGGAATGGCTATGGAAATGCCATAATAGGTAGGTATGGTGGCTATTTTGAGGAAGGTAAATAAAGGGTTCATGCTACCGGCGAAAGTTGTGCGGTAATAATAAAGGCTAGCAAAGTAAAAGGATAAGTGTGCATATGTCCATGGACTCGCATTAGTCAAAAAAGAACTCATAGACTTATTGCAAAAGTCTACTTTGCCCTCGAAGCAACGTACTACTATGCATGCCCCAAGAGGGATAGATTGGTAGGAAAAGACCATCGCTCGTCCCCGACTGCCACTCATAAGGAAGACAATCAAAAGAGAACCTCATGCAACAAATTTGTCACATAACTTTTACCATACGTGCATGCTACGGGACTTGCCAACTTCAACAAAAGTATTTCTCAATTTCATAACTACCCACTAGCATGACCCTAACATTACTACCTTTATGTCTCAAAACAATTATCAAGCATCAAGTTGATCATAGCATCCAATTCTTTTTCTATGATAGTTTTTATTATACCCAACTTCGATGCTCATCATTCTAGGACCAACTTTGTAACCATAGCAAATACCATGCTGTTCTCAGAGACTCTCAAAATAATATAAGTGAAGCATGAGAGACTAGAAATTTCTTCAAAATTAGTACACCACCGTGCTCTAAAAGATATAAGTGAAGCACTAGAGCAAAAACTATCAAGCTCAAAAGATATAAGTGAAGCACATAGAGTATTCTAGCAAATTATAATCAAATAGGCTTCTCCCAAAAGGGTGTGTACAGAAAGGATGATTGTGTTAAACTAAAAAGCAAAGACTAATATAATACACGACGCTCCAAGCAAAACACATATCATGTGGCGAATAAAAATATAGCTCCAAGTTAAGTTACCAATGAACGAAGGCGAAAGAGGAGATGCCTTCCTGGGGCATCCCCAAGCTTAGGATTTTGGCTATTCTTGAATATCTTGGGGTGCCTTGGGCATCCCCAAGCTTAGGCTCTTTCCACCCTTTATTCCATAGTCCATAAAAGCTTTACCCAAAACTTGAAACTTCACAACAAAAAACTCAACAGAAAATCTTATAAGCTCCGTTGGTGAAAGAAAACAAAACCACCACATAAGGTACTGCAATTAACTCATTCTTTATTTATTTTGGTGTTAAACCTACTGTATTCCAACTTCCTTATGGTTTATAAACTAATTTACTAGCCATAGATGCATTGAAATAAGCAAACAACACACAAAAACAGAATCTGTCAAAAACGGAACAGTCTGTAGCAATCTGTAAATAAAGCAAACTTCTGGAACTCTAAAAATCCTACAAAAATAGGATGTACTGGTCAATATTTTTATTGATTAGCAGAAAAAATAATCAATGCAAAATCACGTTTCTGTAATTTATTGAAGTTTTTCTCGTGAGCGCAAAGTTTCTGTTTTTCAGCAGAATCAAATCAACTATCATCGTAGGTTATCCTATAGGTTCCACTTGGCACAAACACTAATTAAAAGATAAAAACACATCTAAATAGAGAGTATATGCAAGATTTATTACCAAACAGGAGCAAAAACAAAAAACATAAAGAAAATTGGGTTGCCTCCCAACTAGCGCTATCGTTTAACGCCCCTAGCTAGGCATAAAAAGCGAAGATAGATCTAACGAGTATCATCTTTGGCACTAAATTCATAAGTAGCATGCATGATAGATTCATAAGGTAATTTGACTTTCTTTCTTGGAAAGTGCTCCATGCCTTTCTTTAAGGGAAATTGGAATCTAATGTTCCCTTCCTTCATATCAATAATCGCACCAATCGTTCTAAGGAAAGGTCTACCAAGAATAATAGGGCAAGAAAGATTGCAATCTATATCAAGAATGATAAAATCTATGGGCACAAAATTTCTATTTGCAACAATAAGAACATCATTGATCCTTCCCATAGGCTTTTTAATTGTGGAATCCGCAAGGTGCAAATTTAAAGAGCAATCTTCAAGATCATGGAAACCTAGAATATCACATAAAGTTTTCGGAATCGTGGAAACACTAGCACCCAAATCACACAAAGCAAAACACTCATAATCTTTAATTCTAATCTTTATAGTAGGTTCCCACTCATCATTGAGTTTTCTAGGTATAAAAACTTCCAAATTAAGTTTTTCATCATAAGATTGCATCAAGGCATCAACAATATGTTTGGTAAAAGCTTCGTTTTGACTATAAGCATGAGGAAACTTAACAACGGATTGCAACAAGGAAATACAACCTTTTAAAGATCAATCATCATAGTCAAATTCCTTGAAATCCGAGATAGTGGGTTCAACATTATTAGAAGTTGAGGATTCTCCAATCTCACTTTTACCAAATTTAGCATTAAGATCTAAAGACTCTGAATTCATGGGATGCCTTCTAGGCAAAGTTGATTCATCATCAGTCCTATAATCATCAAAATTCATATTGCAAAAACATAGATCTAATTGGAGACACATTAATAACTTTAAGATCCTCATCATTATTTTCACGAAAACTAGAAGAACACGCTTTTATAAAGCTTTCCTTTTTTAGCACGCAATCTAGCGGTTCTTTCCTTGCACTCGTCAATAGAAATTCTCATTACTTTGAGAGAGTCATCGATATCATGCTTAGGAGGGGAAGATCTAATTTTAAGAAAATCAACATCAAGCGAAAGTCTACCAACGTTCTGAAGGAAATATGCCCTAGAGGCAATAATAAAGTTATTATTTATTTCCTTATATCATGATAGATGTTTATTATTCATGCTAGAATTGTATTAACCGGAAACATAATACATGTGTGAATACATAGACAAACATAGTGTCACTAGTATGCCTCTACTTGACTAGCTCGTTGAATCAAAGATGGTTAAGTTTCCTAGCCATGGACAAAAGAGTTGTCATTTGATTAACGAGATCACATCATTAGGAGAATGATGTGATTGACATGACCCATTCCGTTATCCTAGCACTTGATCGTTTAGTATGTTGCTATTGCTTTCTTCATGACTTATACATGTTCCTGTAACTATGAGATTATGCAACTCCCGTTTACCGGAGGAACACTTTGGGTGCTACCAAACGTCACAACGTAACTGGGTGATTATAAAGGAGTACTACAGGTGTCTCCAAAGGTACATGTTGGGTTGGCGTATTTCGAGATTAGGTTTTGTCACTCCGATTGTCGGAGAGGTATCTCTGGGCCCTCTCGGTAATGCACATCACTATAAGCCTTGCAAGCAATGTGACTAATGAGTTAGTTGCGGGATGATGCATTACGTAACGAGTAAAGAGACTTGCCGGTAACGAGATTGAACTAGGTATTGGATACCGACGATCGAATCTCGGGCAAGTAACATACCGATGACAAAGGGAATAACGTATGTTGTTATGCGGTTTGACCGATAAAGATCTTCGTAGAATATGTGGGAGCCAATATGAGCATCCAGGTTCCGCTATTGGTTATTGACCGAGAGTAGTTCTAGGTCATGTCTACATTGTTCTCGAACCCGTAGGGTCCGCACGCTTAAGGTTTCGATGACAGTTATATTATGAGTTTATGAGTTTTGATGTACCGAAGGAGTTCGGAGTCCCGGATGAGATCGGGGACATGACTAGGAGTCTCGAAATGGTCGAGACGTAAAGATCGATATATTGGACGACTATATTCGGAGTTCGGAAAGGTTCCGAGTGATTCGGGTATTTTTCGGAGTACCGGAGAGTTACGGGAATTCGCCGGGGAGTATATGGGCCTTATTGGGCCATACGGGAATAGAGGAGAGAGGCCGGAAGGAAGGAGGCGTGCAGCCCCCCTCTGGTCCGAATTGGACAAGGGGTGCGGCCCCTTTTTCCTTCCTCCTCTCCCCCTCTTTCCCCCTTTTCCTACTCCAACAAGGAAGGAGGGAGTCCTACTCCCGGTGGGAGTAGGACTCCCCTTGGCGCGCCCCTACTAGGCCGGCCGCCCCCTCCCCCCTTGCTCCTTTATATACGGGGGCAGGGGGGCACCTCTAGGCACAACAACAATTGATCCCTTGGATCTCTTAGCCGTGTGCGGTGCCCCCCTCCACCAGAATCCACCTCGATAATATCGTAGCGGTGCTTAGGAGAAGCCCTGCGTCGGTAGTACATCAAGATCGTCACCACGCCGTCGTGCTGAAGGAACTCTCCCTCGACACTCGGCTGGATCGAAGTTCGAGGGACGTCATCGAGCTGAACGTGTGCTAGAACTTGGAGGTGCCGTAGTTTCGGTGCTTGATCGGTCGGATCGTGAAGACGTACGACTACATCAACCGCGTTGTGTTAACGCTTCCGCTTACGGTCTACGAGGGTACGTGGACAACACTCTCCCCTCTCGTTGCTATGCCATCACCATGATCTTGCGTGTGCGTAGAAATTTTTTTGAAATTACTACGTTCCCTAACAGTGGCATCCGAGCCAGGTTTTATGCGTTGATGTTATATGCACGAGTAGAACACAAGTGAGTTGTGGGCGATACAAGTCATACTGCTTACCAGCATGTCATACTTTGGTTCGGCGGTATTGTTGGATGAAGCAGCCCGGACCGACATTACGCGTACGCTTACGCGAGACTGGTTCTACCGCCGTGCTTTGCACACAGGTGGCTAGCGGGTGTCAGTTTCTCCAACTTTAGTTGAACCGAGTGTGGCTACGCCCGGTCCTTGCGAAGGTTAAAACAGCACCAACTTGACAAACTATCGTTGTGGTTTTTATGCTTAGGTAAGAACGGTTCTTGCTAAAGCCCGTAGCAGCCACGTAAAATTTGCAACAACAAAGTAGAGGATGTCTAACTTGTTTTTGCAGGGCATGTTGTGATGTGATATGGTCAAGACGTGATGCTATATTATATTGTATGAGATGATCATGTTTTGTAACCGTAGTTATCGGCAACTGGCAGGAGCCATATGGTTGTCGCTTTATTGTATGAAATGCAAACGCCCTGTAATTGCTTTACTTTATCTCTAAGCGGTAGCGATAGTCGTAGAAGCAATAGATGGCGTAACGACAACGATGCTACGATGAAGATCAAGGTGTCGTGCCGGTGACGATGGTGATCACGACGATGCTTCGAAGATGGAGATCACAAGCACAAGATGATGATGGCCATATCATATCACTTATATTGATTGCATGTGATGTTTATCCTTTATGCATCTTATCTTGCTTTGATTGACGGTAGCATTTTAAGATGATCTCTCACTAATTATCAAGAAGTGTTCTCCCTGAGTATGCACCGTTGCGAAAGTTCTTCGTGCTGAGACACCACGTGATGATCGGGTGTGATAGGCTCTATGTTCAAATACAACGGGTGCAAAACAGTTGCACACGCGGAATACTCGGGTTAAACTTGACGAGCCTAGCATATACAGATATGGCCTCAGAACACAGAGACCGAAAGGTCGAGCGTGAATCATATAGTAGATATGATCAACATAATGATGTTCACCATTGAAACTGCTCCATCTCACGTGATGATCGGACATGGTTTAGTTGATTTGGATCATGTGATCACTTAGATGACTAGAGAGATGTCTATCTAAGTGGGAGTTCTTAAGTAATATGATTAATTGAACTTTAATTTATCATGAACTTAGTCCAGGTAGTATTTTGCAAATTATGTTGTAGATCAATAGCTCGCGTTGTTGCTTTCATATGATTATTTTGATATGTTCCTAGAGAAAATTGTATTGAAATATATTAGTAGTAATGATGCAGATTGGATCCGTGCTCTGAGGTTTATCCTCATTGCTGCACAGAAGAATTATTTCCTTAATGCACCGCTAGGTGACGGGCCTATTGCAGGAGCAGGTACAGACGTTATGAACGTTTGGCTAGCTCAATATGATGACTACTTGATAGTTTAGTGCACCATGCTTAACGGCTTAGAATCGGGACTTCAAAGACGTTTTGAATGTCATGGACCATATGACATGTTCCAAGAGTTGAAGTTAATATTTCCAGCAAATACCCGAGTTGAGAGATATGAAGTCTCCAACAAGTTCTATAGCTAAAAGATGGAGGAGAATCGCTCAACTAGTGAGCATGTGCTCAGATTGTCTGGGTACTTCAATCACTTGAATCAAGTGGGAGTTAATCTTCCAGATAAGATAGTGATTGACAGAATTCTCTAGTCACCATCACCAAGTTAGTAGAACTTTGTGATGAACTATAGTATGCAAGGGATGACGAAAACGATTCCCGAGCTCTTCGTGATGTTGAAATCAACGAAGGTAGAAATCAAGAAAGAGCATCAAGTGTTGATGGTTGACAAGATCACTAGTTTCAAGAAAAAGGGCAAAGGGAAAGAAAGGGGAACTTCAAGTAGAATGACAAGCAAGTTGTCACTCCCATGAAGAAGCCCAAAGCTGAACCAAAGCCTGAAACTGAGTGCTTACACTGCAAAGGAAATGGTCACTGGAAACGGAAATACCCTGAATATTTGGTGGATAAGAAGGATGGCAAAGTGAATAAGGATATATTTGATATACAGGTTGTTGATGTGTGCCTTACTAGTGTTTATAGTAGCCCCTAAGTATTTGATACTTGTTCGGTTACTAAGATTAGTAACTCGAAACAGGAGTTACAGAATAAACAGAGACTAGTTGAAGGGGAAGTGACGATGAGTGTTGGAAGTAGTTCCAAGATTGATATGATCATCATCGCACACTCCCTATACTTTCGGGATTAGTGTTAAACCTAAATAAATGTTATTTGGCATTTGCGTTGAGCATGAACATGATTTGATCGTGTTTATTGTGATACGGTTGTTCATTTAAAGTTAGAGAATAATTGTTATTCTGTTTACATGAATAAGACCTTCGATGGTTATACACCCAATGAAAATAGTTTGTTGGATCTCGATCATAGTGATACACATATTCATAATATTGATGCCAAAAGATGCAAAGTTAATAATGATAGTGCAACTTATTTGTGGCACTGCCGTTTGGGTCATATCGGTGTAAAGCGCATGAAGAAACTCCATAAAGATGGATTTTCGGAATCACTTGGTTATGAATCATTTGATGCTTGCGAACCGTGCCTTTTGGGCAAGATGACTAAAACTCCGTTCTCCGAAACAATGGAACAAGCTACTGACTTATTGGAAATAATACATACCGATGTATGCAATCCAATGAGTGTTGATGCTCATGGCAAGTATCATTATTTTCTGACCTTCACTAGATGATTTGAGCAGATATGGGTATATCTGCTTGATGAAACATAAGTCTGAAATAGTTGAAAGGTTCAAAGAATTTCAGAGTGAAGTGGAAAAATCATCGTAACAAGAAAATAAAGTTTCTGCGATTTGATCGCGGAGACAAATATTTGAGTTACGAGTTTGGTCTTCAATTAAAACAATGTGGAATAGTTTCACAGCTCACGCCACCTGGAACACTACTACGTTATGGTGTGTCCGAACGTTGTAACCGCACTTTATTTGATGTGGTGTGATCTATGATGTCTCTTACTGATTTACCACTATCGTTTTGGGGTTATGCATTAGAGACAGCTGCATTCACGTTTAATAGGGCACCATCTAAATCCATTGAGACGACACCGTATGAACTATGATTTAGCAGTAAACCTAAGCTGTCGTTTCTTAAAGTTTAGAGTTGCGATGCTTGTATGAAAAAGGTTTTCAACCTGATAAGCTCGAACCCAAATCGGAGAAGTGCGTCTTCATAGAATACCCAAAGGAAACTGTTGGGTACTCCTTCTATCACAAATCCAAAGGCAAAACATTCGTTGGTAAGAATGGATCCTTTCTAGAGAAGGAGTTTCTCTCGAAAGAAGTGAGTGGGAGGAAAGTAGAGCTTGATAAGGTATTTTGTACCTTCTCCCGAATTGGAAAGTAGTGCATCATAGAAATCAGTTCCAGTGATTCCTACACCAATTAGTGAGGAAGTTAATGATGATGATCATGAAACTTCAGATCAAGTTGCTACCAAACCTCGTAGGTCTTCCAGAGTAAGATCCGCACCAGAGTGGTACGGTAATCATGTTCTGGAAGTCATGTTACTAGACTATGATGAACCTACGAACTATGAGGAAGCGATGATGAGCCCAGATTCCGCGAAATGGCATGAGGCCATAAAATCTGAGATATGATCCATGTATGAGAACAAAGTATGGACTTTGATTGACTTGCTCAATGATCAGCAAGCCATGTTAAATAAATGGATCTTCAAGAGGAAGACGGACACTGATAGTAGTATTACTATCTACTAAGCTCGACTTGTTGCGAAAGGTTTTCGACAAGTTCAAGGCGTTGAATACGATGAGATTTTCTCACTCGTATCGATGCTTAAGTCTGTCCGAATCATGTTAGCAATTTTCACATTTTATGAAATCTGGCAAATGGATGTCAAAAACTGCATTCCTTAATGGATTTATTAAATAAGAGTTGTATATGATGCAACCAGAAGGTTTTGTCAATCCTAAAGATGCTAACAAAATGTGCAAGCTCCAGTGATCCATCTATGGACTGGTGCAAGCATCTCAGAGTTGGAATATACGCTTTGATAAGTTGATCAAAGCATATAGTATTATACAGACTTGCGGTGAAGCCTGTATTTACAAGAAAGTGAGTGGGAGCACTACAGCATTTCTGATAAGTATATGTGAATGACATATTATTAATTGGAAATGATGTAGAATTTTCTGGAAAGCATAAAGGAGTGTTTGAAAGGAGTTTTTCAAAGAAAGACCTTGGTGAAGCTGCTTACATATTAAGCATCAAGATCTATTGAGATAGATCAAGACGCTTGATAAGATTTTCAATGAGTACATACCTTGACAAGATTTTGAAATAGTTCAAAATGGAACAGTCAAAGAAAGAGTTCTTGCCTGTGATGCAAGGTGTGAAATTGAGTAAGACTCAAAGCCCAACCACGGCAGAAGATAGAAAGAGAATGAAAAGTCATTCCCTATGCCTCAGTCATAGGTTCTATAAAATATGCTATGCTGTGAACCAGACCTATTGTATACCTTGCTCTGAGTTTGACAAAGGAATACAATTTTGATCTAATAGTAGATCACTGGAAAGCGGTCAAGCATATCCTTAGTGAGGACTAAGGAGATGTTTCTCGATTATGGAGGTGATAAAAGAGTTTGTTGTAAAAGGTTACATCGGCGCAAACTTTTACACTGATCCAGATGACTCTAAGTCTCAATCTGGATACATATTGAAAGTGAGAGCAATTAAGCTAGAGTAGCTCCATGCAGATCATTGAAGACATAGAATGTTTGCAAAATACATACGCTTTGAATGTGACAGACCCGTTGATTAAGCTTCTCTCACAAGCAAAACATGATCATACCTTAGTACTCTTTGGGTGTTAATCACATAACGATGTCAACTAGATTATTGACTCTAGTAAACCCTTTGGGTGTTGATCACATGACGATGTGAACTATGGGTATTAATCACATACAGATGTGAATATTAGTGTTAAATCACATGGCGATGTGAACTAGATTATTGACTCTAGTGCAAGTGGGAGACTGAAGGAAATATGCCCTAGAGGCAATAATAAAGCTATTATTTATTTCCTTATATCATGATAGATGTTTATTATTCATGCTAGAATTGTATTAACCGGAAACATAATACATGTGTGAATACATAGACAAACATAGTGTCACTAGTATGCCTCTACTTGACTAGCTCGTTGAATCAAAGATGGTTAAGTTTCCTAGCCATGGACAAAAGAGTTGTCATTTGATTAACGGGATCACATCATTAGGAGAATGATGTGATTGACATGACCCATTCCGTTAGCCTAGCACTTGATCGTTTAGTATGTTGCTATTGCTTTCTTCATGACTTATACATGTTCCTGTAACTATGAGATTATGCAACTCCCGTTTACCGGAGGAACACTTTGGGTGCTACCAAACGTCACAACGTAACTGGGTGATTATAAAGGAGTACTACATGTGTCTCCAAAGGTACATGTTGGGTTGGCGTATTTCGAGATTAGGTTTTGTCACTCCGATTGTCGGAGAGGTATCTCTGGGCCCTCTCGGTAATGCACATCACTATAAGCCTTGCAAGCAATGTGACTAATGAGTTAGTTGCGGGATGATGCATTACGTAACGAGTAAAGAGACTTGCCGGTAACGAGATTGAACTAGGTATTGGATACCGACGATCGAATCTCGGGCAAGTAACATACCGATGACAAAGGGAATAACGTATGTTGTTATGCGGTTTGACCGATAAAGATCTTCGTAGAATATGTGGGAGCCAATATGAGCATCCAGGTTCCGCTATTGGTTATTGACCGAGAATAGTTCTAGGTCATGTCTACATTGTTCTCGAACCCGTAGGGTCCGCACGCTTAAGGTTTCGATGACAGTTATATTATGAGTTTATGAGTTTTGATGTACCGAAGGAGTTTGGAGTCCCGGATGAGATCGGGGACATGACTAGGAGTCTCGAAATGGTCGAGACGTAAAGATCGATATATTGGACGACTATATTCGGAGTTCGGAAAGGTTCCGAGTGATTCGGGTATTTTTCGGAGTACCGGAGAGTTACGGGAATTCGCCGGGGAGTATATGGGCCTTATTGGGCCATACGGGAATAGAGGAGAGAGGCCGGAAGGAAGGAGGCACGCAGCCCCCCTCTGGTACGAATTGGACAAGGGGTGCGGCCCCTTTTTCCTTCCTCCTCTCCCCCTCTTTCCCCCTTTTCCTACTCCAACAAGGAAGGAGGGAGTCCTACTCCCGGTGGGAGTAGGACTCCCCTTGGCGCGCCCCTACTAGGCCGGCCGCCCCCTCCCCCCTTGCTCCTTTATATACGCGGGCAGGGGGTCACCTCTAGGCACAACAACAATTGATCCCTTGGATCTCTTAGCCGTGTGCGGTGCCCCCCTCCACCATAATCCACCTCGATAATATCGTAGCGGTGCTTAGGCGAAGCCCTGCGTCGGTAGTACATCAAGATCGTCACCACGCCGTCGTGCTGAAGGAACTCTCCCTCGACACTTGGCTGGATCGGAGTTCGAGGGACGTCATCGAGCTGAACGTGTGCTAGAACTCGGAGGTGCCGTAGTTTCGGTGCTTGATTGGTCGGATCATGAAGACGTACGACTACATCAACCGCGTTGTGTTAACGCTTTCGCTTCCGGTCTACGAGGGTACATGGACAACACTCTCCCCTCTCGTTGCTATGCCATCACCATGATCTTGCGTGTGCGTAGGATTTTTTTTGAAATTACTACATTCCCTAACACGTTCCTAGCCAAATCATCAACTTTAAGCATTTTTTCTTCAAGCAAAGCATTAAAATTCTTTTGAGAAATCATGAATTCTTTCACACTATTCTCAAAATCAGAGGGCATCTTATTAAAACTACCATAAGAATTATTGTAGGAATTTCCATAATTATTAGAGGAATTACTAGGGAACGGTCTAGCATTAAAATTTCCTCTATAAGCATTGTTTCCAAAACTATTCCTACCAACAAAATTCACATCCATAGATTCATTATTATTCTCAATCAAGGAAGACAAAGGCATATCATTAGGATCGAGAGGAGTATTTTTAGTAGCAAACATCTTCATAAGTTCATCCATCTTTTCATTCAAAACATTGCTTTCTTCTATAGCATATGCACTTTTTTACTAGAAGATCTTTCGGTGTGCCATTGAGAATAATTAGCCATAATATTATCAAGAAGTTTTGTAGCATCTCCTAATGTGATTTCCATAAAGGTGCCTCCCGCGGCCGAATCTAAAAGATTTCTAGAAGCAAAATTCAAACCGGCATAAATTTTTTGTATGATCATCCATAAATTCAAACGATGAGTAGGGCAATTGTGAAGCATCAATTTCATTCTTTCCCAAGATTGGGCAACATGCTCATGATCAAGTTGTTTAAAATTCAAAATATCGTTCCTAAGAGTGATGATCTTAGCGGGAGAAAAATACTTAGAGATAAAAGCATCTTTGCACTTATTCCAAGAATCAATACTATTTTTAGGCAAAGACGAAAACCAAACTTTAGCACGATCTCTAAGTGAAAACGGAAATAACTTCAATTTGACAATATTGTTATCCGTATCTTTCTTATTTTGCAGATCACACAAATCAACAAAATTGTTTAGATGAGTAGCAGCATCTTCACTAGGAAGGCCGGCGAATTGATCTTTCATAACAAGTTTCAGCAAAGCAGCATTGATTTCACAAGACTCAACATCATTAAGAGGAGCAATCGGAGTACTAAGGAAATCATTATTATTGGTATTCGAGAAATCACACAATTTGGTATTCTCTTGCGCGATGGCAACAAGTAATCCAACACACAAGCAAACAGAAAAACGACAAGCAAAAAGAGAGGAGGAGATTGGGAAAAAGAGGGTGAATAAAACGGCAAGGGTGAAGTGGGGGAGAGGAAAATGAGAGGCAAATGGCAAATAATGTAAATGCGAGGGAGATGGGTTTGTGATGGGTACTTGGTATGTCTTGACTTGAGCGAAGACCTCCCGGCAATGGCGCTAGAAATCCTTCTTGCTACGTCTTGATCTAGCGTTGGTTTTCCCCGAAGAGGAGAGGGTGATGCAGCAAGTGTAGCGTAAGTATTTCCCTCAGTTTTGAGAACCAAGGTATCAATCCAGTAGGAGGCTCCTCAAAAGTCCCACGCACCTACACAAACAAACTGAGAACTCGCAACCAACGCAATAAAGGGGTTGTCAATCCATTCACGGCCACTTGCGAAAGTGAGATCTGATAGAGATAGTATGATAAGATAAATATATTTTTGGTATTTTATAATATAGATGCAAAAAGTAAAGATGCAAATAAAAGTAGATTGAAAGCAAATATGATAAGAGATAGACCCGGGGGCCATAGGTTTCACTAGAGGCTTCTCTCAAGATAGCATAAGTATTACGATGGGTGAACAAATTACTGTCGAGCAATTGATAGAAAAGCGCATAGTTATGAGATTATCTAGGCATGATCACGTACATAGGCATCACGTCCATAACAAGTAGACCGACTCCTGCCTGCATCTACTACTATTACTCCACACATCGACCGCCTCCTGACTGCATCTAGAGTATTAAGTTCATAAGAACAGAGTAACACACTAAGCAAGATGACATGATGTAGAGGGATAAACTCATGCAATATGATATAAACCCCATCTTGTTATCCTCGATGGCAACAATACAATACGTGTCTTGCAACCCTTTCTGTCACTGGGTAAGAACACTGCAAGATTGAACCCAAAGCTAAGCACTTCTCCCATGGCAAGAAATACCAATCTAGTACGCCAAACCAAACTGATAATTCGAAGAGACTTGCAAAGATAACTCAATCATACATAAAAGAATTCAGAGAAGATTCAAATATTATTCATAGATAAACTTGATCATAAACCCACAATTCATCGGATCCCGACAAAGACACCGCAAAAAGAGATTACATCGAATAGATCTCCACAAGAGAGGGGGAGAACATTGTATTGAGATCCAAAAAGAGAGAAGAAGCCATCTAGCTAATAACTATGGACCCGTAGGTCTGTGGTAAACTACTCACAACTCATCGGAGGGGCAAGGATGTTGATGTAGAAGCCCTCCGTGGTCGATTCCCCCTCCGGCAGAGTGCCGGCGAAGGCTTCAAGATGGGATCTCGCGGATACAGAAGGTTACGGCGGTGGAAATTGTGTTTCGTGGTGCCCCGGGATGTTTTCGGGGTATGTAGGTATATATAGGAGGAAGAAGGACATCGGTGGCCGCCCGAGGGGCCCACGAGACAGGGGCGCACCCTACAGGGGGGGGCACGGCCTCCTATCTCGTGGCTTCCTCGGCAGCTTCTTGACTTGCACTCCAAGCTCTCCGGATCACGTTCGTTCCAAAAATCACGCTCCCGAAGGTTTCATTCCGTTTGGACTCCGTTTGAAATTCCTTTTCTTCGAAATACTAAAATAGGCAAAACAACAGCAATATGGGCTGGGCCTCTGGTTAGTAGGTTAGTCCCAAAAATTATATAAATGTGTATAATAAAGCCCATAAACATCCAAAAGGGGTAATATAATAGCATAGAACAATCAAAAATTATAGATACGTTGGAGACGTATCATCATAGTAGAGGCGTGCATGTAGCATGTATACGTACGTACAACGGCCAGGGTGCAAGAAAGCAAATACGGGCACGTATGTACATATGGGTGGGGTCTCGAACGCCTACTCGCGCATACGTACGGCCAGGGCTCGTGTATATGGCTGGGTCTGAACGGAGAAACAACATCGTCGTCGTGTTCATGGGGAGGCAACAGAATGCGTCGTGTTCATTTGGAGGCAACAGAATGTGTCGTGTTCATGGGGAGGCAACGGAATGCGTCGTGTTCATCGGGAGGCAACGGAACGCGTGGGAGCCAACCAGCTGGGTCGAAACGAAATGCGTGGTCGTGTTCATCGGGAGGGCTTGGACGGAACAGGCGATGGAAACAAGGCCGGGCGTACCGCACAACGGAGGAAATGGACCTCCTACATTTGGAACGGGGTCCTGTTGATCGGGAGGGGTGTGGCGTACCGCAAAACGAAGGAAGCGAACCTCCTACGGTCGAAACGGGGGTCATGTTGATCGGGAGGGGTGTGGCGTACCGCAAAACGATGAAACGGACCTCCTACGGTCGAAACGGGGGTCCTGTTGATCGGGAGGGGTGTGGCATACCGCAAATCGGACGAAACGAACTTATGTTGGAGCGCTACGATCGAAACGGGGGTCGTGTGTTGGAAATATGCCCTAGAGGCAATAATAAAAGGATTATTATTATATTTCCTTGTTCATGATAATTGTCTTTTATTCATGCTATAATTGTATTATCCGGAAATCGTAATACACGTGTGAATACATAGACCATAATATGTCCCTAGTAAGCCTCTAGTTGACTAGCTCGTTGGTCAACAGATAGTCATGGTTTCCTGACTATGGACATTGGATGTCGTTGACAACGGGATCACATCATTAGGAGAATGATGTGATGGACAAGACCCAATCCTAAGCATAGCACGAGATCATGTAGTTCGTTTTGCTAGAGCTTTTCCAATGTCAAATATCTCTTCCTTAGACCATGAGATCATGTAACTCCCGGATACCGTATGAGTGCTTTGGGTGTACCAAACGTCACAACGTAACTGGGTGACTATAAAGGTCCACTACAGGTATCTCCGAAAGTGTCTGTTGGGTTGACACGGATCGAGACTGGGATTTGTCACTCCGTATGACGGAGAGGTATCTCTGGGCCCACTCAGTAATGCATCATCATAATGAGCTCAAAGTGACCAAGTGTTTGGTCATGGGATCATGCATTACGGTACGAGTAAAGTGACTTGCCGGTAACGAGACTGAACGAGGTATTGGGATACCGACGATCGAGTCTCGGGCATGTAACGTACCGATTGACAAAGGGAATTGTATACGGGGTTGATTGAATCCTCGACATCGTGGTTCATCCGATGAGATCATCGAGGAGCATGTGGGAGCCAACATGGGTATCCAGATCCCACTATTGGTTATTGACCGGAGAGCCGTCTCAGTCATGTCTGCATGTCTCCCGAACCCGTAGGGTCTACACACTTAAGGTTCGGTGACGCTAGGGTTATTAGGAAGACTTGTATGTGATTACCGAATGTTGTTCGGAGTCCCCGATGAGATCCCGGACGTCACGAGGAGCTCCGGAATGGTCCGGAGGTGAAGATTTATATATGGGAAGTTGTCATACGGACAGCGGAAAGTTTCGGGGGCATATCGGTATTGTACCGGGGCCACCGGAGGGGTTCCGGGGGTCCACCAGGAGGGGCCACCCCTCTCGAAGGGCCACATGGGCTGCAAGGGGCAGGGAACCAGCCCCTGGTGGGCTGCCCCCCCCTTGGGCCCATGCACCTAGGGTTTGGGGGGGAACCCTAGTGGGGGCGCCCCCCTTGCTTGCGGGGCAAGCCCCCCTCCCTGGCCGCCGCCCCCCCTCTAGATCTCATCTAGAGGGGGCCGGCCCCCTTCCCCTTCTCCTATAAATAGAGGGGCGAGGGGAGGGCTGAACACCTGATCCAAGGCGCAGCCCCTCCCCTCCCCAACACCTCTCCTCCTACGTTGAGTGCTTGGCGAAGCCCTGTCGGAGTACTGCCTCTCCACCAACACCACGCCGTCGTGCTGCTGCTGGAGCCTTGTTCCTCAACCTCTCCTTTCCCCTTGCTGGATCAAGAAGGAGGAGACGCCGTCCGTTCCGTACGTGTGTTGAACGTGGAGGTGCTGTCCGTTCAGCACTTGATCATCGGTGATTTGAATCACGGCGAGTATGATTCCATCATCACCGTTCTCTTGAACGCTTCCGCACGCAATCTACAGAGTGGTATGTAGATGCAGTCTCTGTCCCATGACTCGTTGCTTAGATGAACTCATAGATGGATCTTGGTGAAACCATAGGAAAAATTTTAATTTTCTGCAACGTTCCCCAACAGTGGTATCAGAGCTAGGTCTATGCGTAGTTCTCTATTGCACGAGTAGAACACAATTTTGTTGTGGGCGTAGATCTTGTCAACTTGCTTGCCGCTACTAGTCTTTTCTTGCTTCAGCGGTATTGTGGGATGAAGCGGCCCGGACCGACCTTACACGTACTCTTACGTGAGACAGATTCCACCGACTGACATGCACTAGTTGCATAAGGTGGCTAGCGGGTGTCTGTCTCTCCTACTTTAGTTGGAGCAGATTAGATGAAAAGGGTCCTTATGAAGGGTAAATAGAAGTTGACAATATCACGTTGTGATTATTCATAGGTAAGAAAATGTTCTTGCTAGAACCCAATTGCAACCACGTAAAAGATGCAACAACAATTAGAGGACGTCTAACTTGTTTTTGCAGCAATTGTCATGTGATGTGATATGGCCAGAAGTTGTGATGAATGATGAATGATATATTGTGATGTATGAGATCATGTTCTTGTAATAGGAATCACGACTTGCATGTCGATGAGTATGACAACCGGCAGGAGCCATAGGAGTTTTCTTTATTTTTGTATGACATGCGTGTCATTGAAGAACGCCATGTAAATTACTTTACTTTATTGCTAAACGCGTTAGCCATAGAAGTAGAAGTAGTCGTTGGCGTGACAACTTCATGAAGACATGATGATGGAGATCATGATGATGGAGATCATGGTGTCATGCCGGTGACAAAGATGATCATGGAGCCCCGAAGATGGAGATCGAAGGAGCTATATGATATTGGCCATATCATGTCACTACTTTATATAATTGCATGTGATGTTTATTATGTTTATGCATCTTGTTTACTTAGAACGACGGTAGTAAATAAGATGATCCCTTATAATAATTTCAAGAAAGTGTTCCCCCTAACTGTGTGCCGTTGCTAAAGTTCGTCGTTCCGAAGCACCACATGATGATCGGGTGTGATAGATCCTTACGTTCACATACAACGGGTGTAAGATAGTTTTACATATGCAGAAACACTTAGTGTTAACTTGATGAGCCTAGCATGTACAGACATGGCCTCGGAACACAAGAGACCGAAAGGTCGAACATGAGTCGTATGGAAGATACGATCAACATGGAGATGTTCATCGATGATGACTAGTCCGTCTCACGTGATGATCGGACACGGCCTAGTCGACTCGGATCGTGTAACACTTAGATGACTAGAGGGATGTCAACCTGAGTGGGAGTTCATTAAATAATTTGATTAGATGAACTTAATTATCATGAACTTAGTCTAAAACCTTTGCAAAATATGTCTTGTAGATCAAATGGCCAACGCTCATGTCAACATGAACTTCAACGCGTTCCTAGAGAAAACCAAGCTGAAAGATGATGGCAGCAACTATTCGGAGTGGGTCCGGAACCTGAGGATCATCCTCATAGCAGCCAAGAAAGATTATGTCCTAGATGCACCGCTAGGTGAAGCACCCATCCCAGAGAACCAAGACATTATGAACACTTGGCAATCACGTGATGATGATTACTCCCTCGTTCAGTGCGGCATGCTTTATAGCTTAGAACCGGGGCTCCAAAAGCGTTTTGAGAAACACGGAGCATATGAGATGTTCGAGGAGCTGAAAATGGTTTTCCAAGCTCATGCCCGGGTCGAGAGATATGAAGTCTCCGACAAGTTCTATAGTTGTAAGATGGAGGAAAACAGTTCTGTCAGTGAACACATACTCAAAATGTCTGGGTTGCACAACCGCCTGTCAGAGCTGGAGATCAACCTCCCGGACGACGCGGTCATTGACAGAATCCTTCATTCGCTCCCACCAAGCTACAAGAGCTTTGTGCTGAACTACAATATGCAGGGGATGGTGAAGACCATTCCTGAAGTATTTTCAATGCTGAAATCAGCAGAGGTTGAAATCAAGAAAGAACATCAAGTGTTGATGGTCAATAAGACCACTAAGTTCAAGAAGGGCAAGGGTAAGAAGAACTTCAAGAAGGACGGCAAAGATGTTGCCGCGCCCGGTAAGACAGTTGCCGAGAAGAAGTCAAAGAATGGACCCAAGCCTGAGACTGAGTGCTTTTATTGCAAAGGGATGGGTCACTGGAAGCGGAACTGCCCCAAATACTTAGCAGACAAGAAGGCCGGCAACACTAAAGGTGTATGTGATATACATGTAATTGATGTGTACCTTACCAGTACTCGTGGTAACTCCTGGGTATTTGATACCGGTGTCGTTGCTCACATTTGTAACTCACAGCAGGAGCTGCGGAATAAGCGGAGACTGGCGAAGGACGAGGTGACGATGTGCGTTGGGAATGGTTCCAAGGTCGATGTGATCGCCGTCGGCACGCTACCTCTACATTTACCTACGGGATTAGTTTTAAAACCTCAATAATTGTTATTTACTGCCAAGTTTGAGCATGAACATTGTATCTGGATCTCGTGTGATACGATATGGCTACTCATTTAAATCCGAGAATAATGGTTGTTCTATTTATATGAGAGATATGTTTTATGGTCATGCCCCGATGGTCTGTGGCACTGCCGCCTTGGTCACATTCAAGCGCATGAAGAAGCTCCATGCTAATGGACTTTTAGAGTCTCTCGATTATGAATCATTTGACACATGCGAACCATGCCTCATGGGCAAAATGACCAAGACCCCGTTCTCCGGAACAATGGAGCGAGCAACCAGCTTATTGGAAATCATACATACTGATGTGTGTGGTCCAATGAGCGTTGAGGCTCGCGGAGGATATTGTTATGTTCTCACTCTCACTGATGACTTTAGTAGATATGGGTATGTCTACTTGATGAAACACAAATCTGAGACCTTTGAAAAGTTCAAGAAATTTCAGAATGAGGTAGAGAATCAATGTGAACGAAAGATAAAATTCTTACTATCAGATCGTGGAGGAGAATATTTAAGTCACGAATTTGGTACACACTTAAGAAAATGTGGAATCGTTTCACAACTCACGCCGCCTGGAACACCTCAGCGTAACGGTGTGTCCGAACGTCGTAATTGCACTCTATTGGATATGATGCGATCTATGATGTCTCTTACTGATTTACCGCTATCATTTTGGGGATACGCTCTAGAGACAGCTACATTCACTTTAAATAGGGCACTGTCTAAATCCGTTAAGACGACACCGTATGAATCATGGTTTGGGAAGAAACCTAAGCTGTCGTTTCTAAAAGTTTGGGGATGCGATGCTTATGTCAAGAAACTTCAACCTGAAAAGCTCGAACCCAAGTCGAAAAAATGCGTCTTCATAGGATACCCTAAGGAAACCATTGGGTATACCTTCTACCTTAGATCCGAAGGCAAGATCTTTGTTGCCAAGAACGGATCCTTTCTTGAAAAAGAGTTTCTCTCGAAAGGAGTAAGTGGGAGGAAAGTAGAACTCGATGAAGTACTACCTCTTGAATCGGAAAGTAGTGTAGCTCAGGAAAATGTTCCTGTGGTGCCTACACCGACTGGAGAGGAAATTAATGATGATGATCAAGGTACTTCGGATCAAGTTGCTACTGAACTTCGTAGGTCCACAAGGACACGTTCCATACCAGAGTGGTATGGCAACCCTGTCCTGGAAATCATGTTGTTGGACAATGGTGAACCTTCGAACTATGAAGAAGCGATGGCGGGCCCAGATTCCAATAAAATGGCTAGAAGCCATGCAATCCGAGATAGAATCCATGTATGAACACAAAGTATGGACTTTGACTGACTTGCCCGATGATCGGCGAGCGATAGAAAACAAATGGATCTTTAAGCAGAAGACGGACGCGGATGGTAATGTCACCATCTATAAAGCTCGACTTGTTGCTAAGGGTTATCGGCAAGTTCAAGGGATTGACTATGATGAGACTTTCTCTCCCGTAGCGAAGCTTAAGTCCGTCCGAATCATGTTAGCAATTGCCGCATACTATGATTATGAGATATGGCAAATGGACATCAAAACGGCATTCCTTAACGGTTATCTTAAGGAAGAGCTGTATATGATGCAGCCGGAAGGTTTTGTCGATCCTAAGAATGCTAACAAAGTGTGCAAGCTCCAGCGATCCATTTATGGGCTGGTGCAAGCATCTCGGAGTTGGAACATTCGCTTTGATGAGATGATCAAAGCATTTGGGTTTATGCAGACTTACGGAGAAGCCTGCGTTTACAAGAAAGTGAGTGGGAGCTCTGTAGCATTTCTCATATTATATGTAGATGACATACTTTTGATGGGAAATGATATAGAATTCTTGGACAGCATTAAGGCCTACTTGAATAAGTGTTTTTCAATGAAGGACCTTGGAGAAGCTGCATATATATTAGGCATCAAGATCTATAGGATAGATCGAGACGCCTCATAGGTCTTTCACAACGCACATACCTTGATAAGATTTTGAAGAAGTTCAAAATGGATCAGTCCAAGAAAGGGTTCTTGCCTGTATTGCAAAGTGTGAAATTGAGTACGGCTCAATGTCTGACCACGGCAAAAGATAAAGAAGAGATGAGTGTCATCCCCTATGCCTCAGCCATAGGATCTATTATGTATGCCATGTTGTGTACCAGACCTGATGTAAACCTCGCCGTAAGTTCGGTAGGAAGGTACCAAAGTAATCCTGGCAAGGAACACTGGACAGCGGTCAAGAATATCCTGAAGTACCTGAAAAGGACAAAGGACATGTTTCTCGTTTATGGAGGTGACGAAGAGCTCGTCATAAAGGGTTACGTCGATGCTAGCTTAGACACAGATCTGGATGACTCGAAGTCACAAACCGGATACGTGTATATGTTGAATGGTGGAGCAGTAAGCTGGTGCAGCTGCAAGCAGAGCGTCGTAGCGGGATCTGTTGGGGAACGTAGCAGAAATTCAAAATTTTCCTACGAATCACCAAGATCTATCTATGGAGAGACCAGCAACGAGTAGAAAGAGAGTGCATCTACATACCCTTGTAGATCGCTAAGCGGAAGCGTTCAAGTGAATGGGGTTGATGGAGTCGTACTCGTCGTGATTCAGATCACCGATGATCAAGTGCCGAACGCACGGCACCTCCGCGTTCAACACACGTACAGCCCGGTGACGTCTCCCACGCCTTGATCCAGCAAGGAGAGAGGAAGAGGTTGAGGAAGACTCCATCCAACAGCAGCACAACGGCGTGGTGGTGGTGGAGGAGCGTGGCAATCCAGCAGGGCTTCGCCAAGCACCATGGGAGAGGAGGAGGAGGGAGAGGGGCAGGGCTGCACCAACGAGAGATCTAATTGCGTGTTATGGGCAGCCCCATGCCTCAATATATATAGGGGGGAAGGGGGCTGCGCCCCCTTTAGGGTTTTCCCACCCCCTAGGGGCGGCGGCCAGCCCTAGATGGGTTTTGGGGTGCGGCCAAGAGGGGGGGGAGGAGTCCATCCTCCCCAAGGCACCTCGGAGGTGCCTTCCCCTTTGAGGACTCTTCCCTCTTGGGTTCCCTAGGCGCATGGGCCTCTTGGGGCTGGTGCCCTTGGCCCATTTAGGCCAAGGCGCACCCCCTACAGCCCATGTGGCCCCCCGGGGTAGGTGGCCCCACCCGGTGGGCCCCCGGGACCCTTCCGGTGGTCCCGGTACAATACCGATGACCCCGAAACTTGTCCCGATGGCCGAAACAGGACTTCCTATATATAAATCTTTACCTCCGGACCATTCCGGAACTCCTCGTGACGTCCGGGATCTCATCCGGGACTCCGAACAACATTCGGTAACCACATACAAGCTTCCTTTATAACCCTAGCATCATCGAACCTTAAGTGTGTAGACCCTACGGGTTCGGGAGACATGCAGACATGACCGAGACGTTCTCCGGTCAATAACCAACAGCGGGATCTGGATACCCATGTTGGCTCCCACATGTTCCATGATGATCTCATCAGATGAACCACGATGTCAAGGACTTAATCAATCCCGTATTCAATTCCCTTTGTCTAGCGGTATTTTACTTGCCCGAGATTCGATCGTCGGTATCCAATACCTTGTTCAATCTCGTTACCGGCAAGTCACTTTACTCGTTCCGTAACACATCATCCCGTGATCAACTCCTTGGTCACATTGCGCATATGATGATGTCCTACCGAGTGGGCCCAGAGATACCTCTCCGTTTACACGGAGTGACAAATCCCAGTCTCGATTCGTGCAGACACTTTCGGAGATACCTGTAATGCACCTTTATAGCCACCCAGTTACGTTGTGACGTTTGGTACACCCAAAGCATTCCTACGGTATCCGGGAGTTGCACAATCTCATGGTCTAAGGAAAAGATACTTGACATTTAGAAAAGCTTTAGCATACGAACTACACGATCTTTGTGCTAGGCTTAGGATTGGGTCTTGTCCATCACATCATTCTTCTAATGATGTGATCCCGTTATCAACGACATCCAATGTCCATAGCCAGGAAACCATGACTATCTGTTGATCACAACGAGCTAGTCAACTAGAGGCTCACTAGGGACATATTGTGGTCTATGTATTCACACGTGTATTACGATTTCCGGATAATACAGTTATAGCATGAATAAAAGACAATTATCATGAACAAGGAAATATAATAATAATACTTTTATTATTGCCTCTAGGGCATATTTCCAACAGTCTCCCACTTGCACTAGAGTCAATAATCTAGTTTACATCGCCATGTGATTAACACTCACAGGTCACATCGCCATGTGACTAGTACCCAAGAGTTTACTAGAGTCAGTAGTCTAGTTCACATCACTATGTGATTAACACTCAATGAGTTTTATGTTTGATCATGTTGCTTGTGAGAGAGGTTTTAGTCAACGGGTCTGAACCTTTCAGATCCGTGTGTGCTTTACAAATCTCTATGTCATCTCCTAGATGCAGCTACCACGCTCTATTTGGAGCTGTTCCAAATAACTGTTCTACTTGGAGCTATTCTAAATTGTTGCTCCATTATATGTATCCGGTATCTCTACTTAGAGCTATCTGGATAGGTGTTAAGCTTGCATCGACGTAACCTTTACGACGAACTCTTTTACCACCTCCATAATCGAGAAAATTCCTTAGTCCACTAATTACTAAGGATAACTTTGACCGCTGTCCTGTGAGCCATTCTTGGATCACTCTTGTACCCCTTGACTGACTCATGGCAAGGCACACTTCAGGTGCGGTACACAGCGTAGCATACTGAGGAGCCTACGTCTTAAGCATAGGGGACGACCTTCGTCCTTTCTCTCTATTCTGCCGTGGTCGAGCTTTAAGTCTTAACTTCGTACCTTACAACTCAGGCAAGAACTCCTTCTTTGACTGGTCCATCTTGAACACCTTCAAGATGATGTCAAGGTATGTGCTCATTTGAAAGTATTATTAAGCATTTTGATCTATCCTTATAGATCTTGATGCTCAATGTTCAAGTAGCTTAATCCAGGCTTTCCATTGAAAAACACTTTCAAAATAACCCTATATGCTTTCTAGAAATTCTACATCATCTCTGATCATCAATATGTCAACAACATATACTCATCAGAAATTCTATAGTGCTCCCACTCACTTCTTTGGAAATACAAGTTTCTCATAAACTTTGTACACACCCAAAATCTTTGATCATCATCAAAGCATACATTCCAACTCCGAGATGCTCACTCCAGTCCTCAGAAGGATCGCTGGAGCTAGCATACCTTTTAGCATCCTAAGGATCGACAAAAACTTTCTGATTGTATTACATACAACCTTTCATTACGAAAAACTGGTAAGGAAACTCGTTTTGACATCCGTCTGCCAGATTTCATAAATGCAGCTAATGCTAACATGATTCCGACGGACTTTAAGCATCGCTACGGATGAGAAAATCTCATCGTAGTCAACTCCTTGAACTTGTGAAAAAAAAACTCTTTGCCACAAGTCGAGCTTCATAGACGGTGACATTACCATCCACGTCCGTCTTCTTCTTAAAGATCCATTTATCTTAATGGCTTGCCGATCATCGGGCAAGTCCATCAAAGTCCATGCTTTGTTCTGATATATGGATACTATCTCGGATTTCATGGCTTCTAACCATTTGTCGGAATTCGGGCCCACCATCGCTTCTCCATAGCTCGTAGGTTCATTGTTGTCTAGCAACATGACCTTCAAGACAGGATCACCTTACCACTCTGAAGTAGTACGTGTCCTTGTCGTCCTACGAGGTTTGGTAGTGACTTGATCCGAAGTTTCATGATCAATATCATAAGCTTCCACTTCAATTGGTGTAGGTGCCACAGGAACAACTTCCTGTGCCCTGTCACACACTAGTTGAAGAGACGGTTCAATAACCTCATCAAGTCTCCACCATCCTCCCACTCAACTCTTTCGAGACAAACTTTTCCTCGAGAAAGGACCCGATTTTAGAAACAATCCATATTGCTTTCGGATCTGAATTAGGAGGTATACCCAACTGTTTTGGGTTTCCTATGAAGATGCATTTTATCCGCTTTGGGTTCGAGCTTATCAACCTGAAACTTTTTCATATAAGCGTCGCAGCCCCAAACTTTTAAGAAATGACAACTTAGGTTTCTCTAAACCATAATTCATACGGTGTCATCTCATCGGAATTACGTGGTGCCCTATTTAAAGTGAATGTGGTTGTCTCTAATGCCTAACCCATGAACGATAGTGGTAATTCGATAAGAGACATCATGGTACGCACCATATCCAATAGGGTGCAACTATGATGTTCGGACACACCATCACATTATGGTGTTCTAGGCGGTATTAATTGCGAAACAATTTCCACAATGTCTTAATTGTGTGCCAAAACTCGTAACTCAGATATTCATCTCTATGATCATATCATAGACATTTTATCCTCTTGTCACAATGATCTTCTACTTCAATCTGAAATTACTTGAACCATTCAATAATTCAGACTTGTGTTTCATCAAGTAAATCATCTACTCGAATCATCTGTGAAGTAAGATCATAACGATATTCACTGCATGCCTCAGCACTCATTGGACTACACACATCAAAATGTGTTACTTCCAACAAGTTGCTATCTTGTTCCATCTTACTGAAACCGAGGCTTTTCAGTCATCTTGCCCATGTGGTATGATTTGCATATCTCAAGTGATTCAAAATCAAGTGAGTTCAAACGATCCATTTGCATGGAGTTTCTTCATGCATATATACCAATAGACATGGTTCGCATGTCTCAAACTTTTAAAAAATGAGTGAGTCCAAAGATCCATCAACATGGAGCTTCTTCATGCGTTTTATACCAATATGACTTACATGGCAGTGCCACAAGCAAGTGGTACTATCATTACTATCTTATATCTTTTGGCATGAAAATGTGTATCACTACGATGAAGATTCAATAAACCATTCCTATAGGTGCAAGAGCACTTATTCAGGTTTAATACTAATCTTGATGGTAGAGGGAGCGTGCGATGTTAGATCACATCAAACTTGGAAACACTTCCAACACATATCGTCAGCTCACCTTTAGCCAGTCTCCGTTTTATTCCGTAGCTTTTATTTCGAGTTACTAACACTTAGCAACCGAACCGGTATCTAATACCCTGGTGCTACTAGGAGTACTAGTAAAGTACACATTAACATAATGTATATCCAATATACTTCTATCGACCTTGCCAGCCTTCTCATCTACCAAGTATCTAGGGTAATCCTGCTCCAGTGGTTGTTCCCCTTATTACAGAAGCACTTAGTCTCGGGTTTGGGTTCAACCTCGGGTTTCTTCATTGGTGCAGCAGCTGATTTGCCGTTTCATGAAGTATCCCTTCTTTCCCTTGCCCTTCTTGAAACTAGTGGTTTCATCAACCATCAACAATTGATGCTCCTTCTTGATTTCTACTTTCGCGGTGTCAAACAACGCGAATATTTCAAGGATCATCATATCTATCCCTGATATGTTATAGTTCATCACGAAGCTCTAGCAGCTTGGTGGCAATGACTTTGGAGAAACATCACTATCTCATCTGGAAGATCGACTCCCACTCGATTCAAGTGATTGTTGCACTCAGACAATCTGAGCACAAGCTCAACGATTGAGCTTTTCTCCCTTAGTTTGCAGGTTAAGAAAATCGTCGGAGGTCTTATACCTCTTGACATGGGCACGAGTCTGAAATCCCAATTTCAGCCCTCGAAACATCTCATATGTTCTGCGACGTTTCGAAAATGTCTTTGGTGCCTCTACTTAAACCATTTAATTGAACTATCACGTAGTTATCAAAACGTGTATGTTCGATGTTCGAAACATCCACAAACGACGTTTGGGGTTCAGCACACTAAGCGGTGCATTAAGGACATAAGCTATCTACTGTCTGCATAATCGCTACTTTCAACTTTCAACTATATTTTCTCTAGGAACATATCTAGAACAGTAGAACTATAGCGTGAACTACGACATAATTTGCAAAATGTCTTTTGACTATGTTCAGGATAATTAAGTTCATCTTATGAACTCCCACTCAGATAGACATCCCTCTGGTCATCTAAGTGATTACATGATCCGAGTCAACTAGCCCGTGTCCGATCATCACGTGAGACGGACAAGTTAACGTCGGTGAACAACTTCATGTTGATCGTATCTACTATACGACTCATGCTCGACCTTTCGGTCTCCGTGTTCCGAGGCCATGTCTGCACATGCTAGGCTCGTCAAGTTAACCCTAAGTGTTTTCGCTGTGTAAAACTGTCTTACACCCGTTGTATGTGAACGTAAGAATCCATCACACCCGATCATCACGTGGTGCTTAGAAGCGACGAACTGTAGCAACGGTGCACAGTTAGGGGAGAACACTTCTTGAAATTTTGTAAGGGATCATCTTATTTACTACCGTCGTCCTAAGTAAACAAGATGCATAATCATAATAAACATCACATGCAATTATACAGTTGTGACATGATATGGCCAATATCATACAGCTCCATTGATCTTCATCTTCGGGGCTCCATGATCATCTTGTCACCGGCTTGACACCATGATCTCCATCATCATGATCTCCATCATCGTGTCTTCATGAAGTTGTCACGCCAACGACTACTTCTACTTCTATGGCTAACGCGTTTAGCAATAAAGTAAAGTAATTTACATGGCGTTGTTCAATGACACGCAGGTCATACAATAAATAAAGACAACTCCAATGGCTCCTGCCGGTTGTCATACTCATCGACATGCAAGTCGTGAATCCTATTACAAGAACATGATCAATCTCATACATCACATATCATTCATCACATTCTTCTTGGCCATATCACATCACATAGCATACCCTGCAAAAACAAGTTAGACATCCTCTAATTGTTGTTGCATGTTTTACGTGGCTGCTATGGGTTTCTAGCAAGAACGTTTCTTACCTATGCAAAACCACAACGTGATATGCCAATTTCTATTTACCCTTCATAAGGACCCTTTTCATCGAATCCGTTCCGACTAAAGTGGGAGAGACTGGCACCCGCTAGCCACCTTATGCACCAAGTGCATGTCAATCGGTGGAACCTGTCTCACGTAAGAGTACGTGTAAGGTCGGTCCGGGCCGCTTCATCCCACAATACCGTCGAAACAAGATTGGACTAGTAACGGTAAGCATATTGAACAACATCAACACCCACAACTACTTTGTGTTCTACTCGTGCAAAGAATCTACGCAATAGACCTAGCTCATAATGCCACTGTTGGGGAACGTAGCAGAAATTCAAAATTTTCCTACGAATCACCAAGATCTATCTATGGAGAGACCAGCAACGAGTAGAAAGAGAGTGCATCTACATACCCTTGTAGATCGCTAAGCGGAAGCGTTCAAGTGAACGGGGTTGATGGAGTCGTACTCGTCGTGATTCAGATCACCGATGATCAAGTGCCGAACGCACGGCACCTCCGCGTTCAACACACGTACAGCCCGGTGACGTCTCCCACGCCTTGATCCAGCAAGGAGAGAGGGAGAGGTTGAGGAAGACTCCATCCAACAGCAGCACAACGGCGTGGTGGTGGTGGAGGAGCGTGGCAATCCAGCAGGGCTTCGCCAAGCACCATGGGAGAGGAGGAGGAGGGAGAGGGGCAGGGCTGCACCAACGAGAGATCTAATCGCGTGTTATGGGCAGCCCCATGCCTCAATATATATAGGGGGGAAGGGGGATGCGCCCCCTTTAGGGTTTTCCCACCCCCTAGGGGCGGCGGCCAGCCCTAGATGGGTTTTGGGGTGCGGCCAAGAGGGGGGGGAGGAGTCCATCCTCCCCAAGGCACCTCGGAGGTGCCTTCCCCTTTGAGGACTCTTCCCTCTAGGGTTCCCTAGGCGCATGGGCCTCTTGGGGCTGGTGCCCTTGGCCCATTTAGGCCAAGGCGCACCCCCTACAGCCCATGTGGCCCCCCGGGGCAGGTGGCCCCACCCGGTGGGCCCCCGGGACCCTTCCGGTGGTCCCGGTACAATACCGATGACCCCGAAACTTGTCCCGATGGCCGAAACAGGACTTCCTATATATAAATCTTTACCTCCGGACCATTCCGGAACTCCTCGTGACGTCCGGGATCTCATCCGGGACTCCGAACAACATTCAGTAACCACATACAAGCTTCCTTTATAACCCTAGCGTCATCGAACCTTAAGTGTGTAGACCCTACGGGTTCGGGAGACATGCAGACATGACCGAGACGTTCTCCGGTCAATAACCAACAGCGGGATCTGGATACCCATGTTGGCTCCCACATGTTCCACGATGATCTCATCAGATGAACCACGATGTCAAGGACT
>NC_041387.1:633975196-633978163 GCF_002162155.2 Triticum dicoccoides
GGAGTGACAAATCCCAGTCTCGATTCGTGCCAACCCAACAGACACTTTCGGAGATACCTGTAATGCACCTTTATAGCCACCCAGTTACGTTGTGACGTTTGGTACACCCAAAGCATTCCTACGGTATCCGGGAGTTGCACAATCTCATGGTCTAAGGAAAAGATACTTGACATTTAGAAAAGCTTTAGCATACGAACTACACGATCTTTGTGCTAGGCTTAGGATTGGGTCTTGTCCATCACATCATTCTTCTAATGATGTGATCCCGTTATCAACGACATCCAATGTCCATAGCCAGGAAACCATGACTATCTGTTGATCACAACGAGCTAGTCAACTAGAGGCTCACTAGGGACATATTGTGGTCTATGTATTCACACGTGTATTACGATTTCCGGATAATACAGTTATAGCATGAATAAAAGACAATTATCATGAACAAGGAAATATAATAATAATACTTTTATTATTGCCTCTAGGGCATATTTCCAACAGGATCTACATGTGAAGCGGAGTACATGGCAGCCTCGGAGGCAGCGCATGAAGCAATATGGGTGAAGGAGTTCATCACCGACCTAGGAGTCATACCCAACGCGTCGGGGCCGATCAAACTCTTCTGTGACAACACTGGAGCTATTGCCCTTGCCAAGGAGCCCAGGTTTCACAAGAAGACCAGGCACATCAAGCGTCGTTTCAACTGCATCCGTGAAAATGTTCAAGATGGAGACATAGATATTTGCAAAGTACATACGGATCTGAATGTCGCAGATCCGTTGACTAAACCTCTTCCGCAAGCAAAACATGATCAACACCAGAACTCTATGGGTGTTCGATTCATCACAATGTAACTAGATTATTGACTCTAGTGCAAGTGGGAGACTGTTGGAAATATGCCCTAGAGGCAATAATAAAAGGATTATTATTATATTTCCTTGTTCATGATAATTGTCTTTTATTCATGCTATAATTGTATTATCCGAAAATCGTAATACAAGTGTGAATACATAGACCATAATATGTCCCTAGTAAGCCTCTAGTTGACTAGCTTGTTGGTCAACATATAGTCATGGTTTCCTGACTATGGACATTAGATGTCGTTGACAACGGGATCACATCATTAGGAGAATGATGTGATGGACAAGACCCAATCCTAAGCATAGCACAAGATCGTGTAGTTCGTTTTGCTAGAGCTTTTCCAATGTCAAATATCTCTTCCTTAGACCATGAGATCGTGTAACTCCCGGATACCGTAGAAGTGCTTTGGGTGTACCAAACGTCACAACGTAACTGGGTGACTATAAAGGTGCACTAAAGGTATCTCCGAAAGTGTCTGTTGGGTTGACACGGATCGAGACTGGGATTTGTCACTCGTATGACGGAGAGGTATCTCTGGGCCCACTCGGTAATGCATCATCATAATGAGCTCAAAGTGACCAAGTGTTTGGTCACGGGATCATGCATTACGGTACGAGTAAAGTGACTTGCCGGTAACGAGATTGAACGAGGTATTGGGATACCGACGATCGAGTCTCGGGCATGTAACGTACCGATTGACAAAGGGAATTGTATACGGGGTTGATTGAATCCTCGACATCGTGGTTCATCCGATGAGATCATCGAGGAGCATGTGGGAGCCAACATGGGTATCCAGATCCCGCTGTTGGTTATTGACCGGAGAGCCGTCTCGGTCATGTCTGCATGTCTCCCGAACCCGTAGGGTCTACACACTTAAGGTTCTGTGATGCTAGGGTTATTAGGAAGACTTGTGTGTGATTACCGAATGTTGTTCGGAGTCCCGGATGAGATCACGGACGTCACGAGGAGTTCCGGAATGGTCCGGAGGTGAAGATTTATATATGGGAAGTTGTCACACGAACACCGGAAAGTTTCGGGGGCATATCGGTATTGTACCGGGGCCACTGGAGGGGTTCCGGGGGTCCACCGGGAGGGGACACCCCTCTCAGAGGGCCACATGGGCCGCAAGGGGCAGGGAACCAGCCCCTGGTGGGCTGGGCGTCCCCCCCTTGGGCCCATGCGCCTAGGGTTTGGGGGGGAACCCTAGTGGGGGCGCCCCCCTTGCTTGCGGGGCAAGCCCCCCTCCCTGGCCGCCGCCCCCCCTCTAGATCTCATCTAGAGGGGGCCGGCCCCCTTCCCCCTTCCCCTATAAATAGAGGGGCGAGGGGAGGGCTGAACACCTGATCCAAGGCGCAGCCCCTCCCCTCCCCAACACCTCTCCTCCTCTGTTGAGTGCTTGGCGAAGCCCTGTCGGAGTACTGCCTCTCCACCAACACCACACTGTCGTGCTGCTGCTGGAGCCTTCTTCCTCAACCTCTCCTTTCCCCTTGCTGGATCAAGAAGGAGGAGACGTCATCTGTTCCGTATGTGTGTTGAACGCGGAGGTGCTGTCCGTTCAACACTTGATCATCGGTGATTTGAATCATGGCGAGTACGACTCCATCATCACCGTTCTCTTGAATGCTTCCACACGCAATCTACAAAGTGGTATGTAGATGCAATCTCTCTCCCATGACTCGTTGCTTAGATGAAATCATAGATGGATCTTGGTGAAACCGTAGGAAAAATTTTAATTTTCTGCAACGTTCCCCAACATCCTGTTCATCGGGAGGGGTGTGGCGTACCGCAAAACGGGACTCCACGGGATACTGTTCATCTCCACTGTCGACCTTCTCCAGCCTCCACGGGCTACCGTCGACCTCGTCCAGCCTCCACGGGCTCCTGTTCATCCAGCCTCCACCGCGCGCTACTCCACCGGCTACTGTTCAATCACCCCTCCACCATCTACTGTTCATTCAGCCCTCCACCACACCACGGGGTCCTGTTCAACCACCCCTCCACGGGCACCCCTCCACCGTCTACTGTTCATCCAGCCCTCCACCACACCATGGGGTCCTGTTCAACCACCCCTCCACGGGCACTCCTCCATCGTCTACTGTTCATCCAGCCCTC
>NC_041387.1:633978399-633979348 GCF_002162155.2 Triticum dicoccoides
TTAGCAGCAGTAGTGAAGGAATCACTCGATCGGGTTCAGTTAACAGCCATCGATCGATCGCTCAGGTTCAGTAAAGCGTAGCCTGCAGTGCAATCGCTCGGGTTCAGTTAGAGCCCAACGCCTCGCTCGGGTTTAGTTAGAGCCAACGCCTCGCACACATGCGCGTACGTGTACGAGAGAAACGTGCATCGCTCGGCCCCCGACCTCCCACCGTAACCGGGAACTCCCCAAAATTTTCCTCGCCCTCGCTTCTACCATGGTTTTTTCCGTCATGGACGGCCCAAAGAATGTCATGCAGCTGCGTCTCCGACCCGCCCAGGATGAAAAGCCCATTTTCTGTCATGATTTTTTGTCATGGAAGTAGGATCCCACCACATCTATGATGATACCGGGTTTTGTCACAATCATCGTCATAGAAGTGTCATATGTATGACAGAAAAAAATTCGTTCGGCCCAAAATGTCACGGATGTGTCTTGTTTTTGTAGTGACGGCACCTCCAAGTTCTGCACATGTTCAGCTCGATGACATCCCTCGAACTCTTGATCCAGCAGAGTGTCGAGGAAGTAGATGAGTTCCATCAGCACGACAGCGTGGTGACGGTGCTAGTGAAGTTATCCGCGCACGGCTTCGCCTAAGCAATACGAGAATATGACTAGAGGCGTAAACTGTGGAGGTGGGCGCCGCACACGGCTAACAATCATTGGTGTGTGTTCGAGGCGCCCCTCACCATGTATATATAGGTAGGAGGGGGAGAAGCCTTGGGGCGCCCAAGTAGGAGGACTCCTACTTGGGCTCCCTAGTCCAATTCGCCCCCCCCCCCCCGCCCCCTTCGTTCTTTTTGCCGGAGAGAAAATAAAAGGGGGAAGGAGAGAAGGAAGGGGGGTGAACCCCATTTCCTCCTTCTCCAATTCGGCCACATGCCTAAGGGGGGCGTGCCACCCCTTGTGG
>NC_041387.1:633979828-633994828 GCF_002162155.2 Triticum dicoccoides
GGAACACTTCCGGTGTCCGAATACTAACATACTGTATATCAATCTTTACCTGTCGACCATTTTGAGACTCCTTGTCATGTCCGCTACCTCATCCGGGACTCCGAACAACATTAGCTCACCAAATCACATAACTCATATATACAAAATCGGCATCGAACGTTAAGCGTGCGGACCCTACGGGTTCGAGAACTATGTAGACATGAGCAAGACACCTCTCCGGTCAATAACTAATAGCAAAACCCGGATGCTCATATTGGCCCCCACATATTCTACGAAGATCTTTATCGGTCGAACCGTTATGACAACATACGTTATTCCCTTTGTCATCGGTATGTTACTTGCCCGAGATTCGATCGTGGGTATCTTCATACCTAGTTCAATCTCGTTACTGGCAAGTCTCTTTACTCGTTTCATAATACATCATCCCACAACTAACTGATTGGTCACTTTGCTTGCAAGGCTTCTTATGATGTGTATTACCGAGAGGGCCCAGAGATACCTATCTGATACTCGGAGTGACAAATCCTAATCTTGATCTATGCCAACCCAACAAACACCTTCGGAGATACCTGTAGAGCATCTTTACAATCATCCAGTTATGTTGTGACGTTTGATAGCACATAAGGCATTCCTGCGGTATCCGGGAGTTGCATAATCTCATAGTCGGAGGAATATGTATTTAAACATGAAGAAATCAATAGCAATAAAACTAAACGATCATAATGCTAAGCTAACGAATGTGTCTTGTCCATCACATCATTCTCCTAATGATGTGACCCCGTTTATCAAATGACAACACATGTCCATTGTTAGGAAACTTAACCATCTTTGATCAACGAGCTAGTCTAGTAGAGGCTCACTAGGGACACGCTGTTTTGTCTATGTATCCGCACATGTATCAAGTTTCCGATTAATACGATTCTAGCATGAATAATAAACATTTATCATGAAATAAGGAAATATAAAATAACAACTTTATTATTGCCTCTAGGGTATATTTCCTTCAGTCTTCTTGGTGGCACCACCCTCATCTCACTTGCCTCCTCCCATCCCGAGTGTGTTCATGACAACATCCTTGGCATCCGTAGCGGCACCCACCATATTCCCGCCAGCCTGGAAACAAACAAAGACACATTCATTTCAAAAAATTCAGCATGAATAGATTAAATGGCCACAAAAAGAATTCGTTGACATGGTTAATTTTTTGTTGTCTTTGAATAGTTTGCAAAGTGATCGATTCACCTGTTGGAAGACATTTTCCTTGGGGGCGACCGGGGCCTTCGCCATGGCCTCGCCACTCATCTTTTTGGCTGCCTCCGTAGTCTCGGAGGCAGCCTTCGTGACAACTTCACTCTTCTCGCCAAGGAAGCTGCCGGTCTGGTCTTTTGCCTCGACGGCGCGGTCCTGGATGGACTGCCCCGTCTTGGATGCCATCTTCGTGGCCTCGCCAGACTTCTCTTGAACCCAGCCAGACATTTTTGAAGTCGATGGAGTGTTGGCATGTACTAATTTGTGTTCTTCTTTTCTTGTGCTTGTGGTGGAGAGACGTGTGTTCTTCCTTTATATAGGCCATTTGACCCATTGCCGAGGTTGATACTGAAGAGAATACATCGCTTTCCAAGTATGTTGGCATTATATGAGATATTTTTGTAGCAAGGGTATCTCATTGTGGCCACTTGTCCACTCAGCTGTATATACGCACAACGGTATGTCGGCACAACACATTTGTGTAAGATCTGTCCATTAATATGTGCATTTAAGACATGAGACCCGCTTCGGTAGACCCCCTCACAAAGCGTATAAAAGGCAATATAGACTTTCGAACCCGCAACCTGGCCATGCCTGCAACTAATGCTAACCAGACGACATAGTGACTGACGAGGGATTAAAGGCAGCGCTAACTTTAAAGTACTAATTAGAGCTGCAAATCCGGGTTTCTTTCAATACTTTTACAAAACAATGTGAACAAAATTTCTTGAGAATGCCAACAATGTTTCAAAAGCAGAAAAAAAATCTATTATTATTTTCCTAAATGCGAACAATTTTTTTAAAAGTGAATTTAAAATACACACCAATCATTTTCTTAGTATATGGTGAATTTTTTCAAATACAAAACTGAACTTTCTTGAAACTATATGCTGATTTTTGGAAATGCACGCTGAATAAAATTTGTACACAGCATGAACACTTCTTATACACAGTGAACATTTTCCCAATGTACGGTAAACTATTTCTAACATGAATATTTTTTGGAAAATGAAAAAATTGGGATTTTGAATTTTTATTGGAATTTGGAATTCTGATATTTTTTTTGAAACATGAATACATTTGAAAAACATGAACAATTTTTGAATATGTGAAGAAAATTTGGAATTTCAATCATTTTTTGAAAGTTTTAATTTATGGAAAACAAAAAGGAAACAAAAATAAAAACAAAATAAGGTAAAAAGAAAAGAAAAGAAAAGAAAAGGAAGAAATAAGCAGAAAGAAAAAAATGAAAAATAAAAACATGAAGAAAGAAGGAAAAATCTCATGGAACCTTTTAAAAGGTTCCCAAAACCGGTTGCTCGTTCAAAGTGAGCCGACTCGTATCATGCCGGTCGCTCGATTCGCTTCAATGGGCCGCGACGGTTTGACACCCACGGGCGGCAAATAGGGTTCGTCGTTCGGGAAGTACAGTCATATAGATGGTGCCACGCACAGGACGTTGCCCGACTGGACCCGCCCATTATCGCACGTGAAAACAGGGAAAATATATCAAAAATGAAATAGTAGTGCGAGGGATCGAACCCTGTAACTCTCACTACCAACCGCTCGTCACTAGGTACACGAGCTGATAAGCTTCATTGTCTAACTACAAAAACGCAACCTACTAGAACTATCCTTTACTGACTATCTTACTGTAGCAAAATACACTTTTTGCACCATTTATTTCTCTTTTCTGATAATAGTTTTTTGTTACTTTTCCATTTTCCATTTTCCTTTTTGTTTCTTTTTTATTTTTCAAAAAATGCTCATCTTTTAAAAACTTGTCCAAAATTTTTAAAAAATTTGGTTTTCAAATTTTGTTCATAAATTAAAATATTTGCATTCTAAAAACTTGTACAAACATTGAAATGACCGCAATTGTGAAAAAAAATGTACAAACATTAATAAAATACAAGGCTTCATCTCATAGCGTGTTATTTTTCGACATCCTTGAAATGACCCCAATTTTTTCATGTGGCTTGTATGTCCAAGTTAAGGCACCATGCCAAGTTGTTTTGATTTTCGACAAATTTTGTATTTTCTTGAGTTTTCCCAGTAAAAAAAATGGTCGATAAATGGCCGGACGTGTCGCAACTTGCACATGGTGTATGAAAATCATTCAAACCTGGCGTGGATGACTACCATGGGCGCGCCTACCTGCATGCTTATCAAAGTTAGGGCCAATCCTGAGATTTCCAAAAATTATCATGTTCAACGGAGATTGTTCGGGTAGGCCAAAAAAGTTTTAATTTTAATTTTGCTAAACGAATTTTAAAAAGAATATTATAAACCAAAATTTCGATTTCTACCGAATGCCACCTTGTATTCCAAAAAAATTTAAGAATACATTTTTAAATTTTTGAACAAATTTCAAAGAACATGTTGACCTGGGCTCCTGTTCTAGTGAAAAAAATTACCATGTTGACCTGGGCCCGGGCCTGGTTGGCACCCCCTGTCTCCACCGCTGTCCGCCTTTGCATACGAGAAGTCGAGAATGCACACGGTATATGAGTTTAATAAAGTGCGCCAAGTAGTTTTCAAAAAAAAAGTTGAGTTTAGCTTACCGAAGCAAAACTCTTAAATTTAGACCATGCATAGAAAATGCCTTGGTCAAGCCCATATATTGGATCGGACGAATTCACACCGTACCACACACGTGTCTAAGTCAGCCGATGTTGCCCTGTGCGGGTTATTGTGACGGTTTAATCAGATTTTTAACTAATTAACCGGACAACTCTTTTCTTTATTAATGAGATGAGACAAAACTTTTGCCTCCGTTTTTTTTAATAAAAAGTTCACAAATCTCCCCTCCAGCATTGCCAAAAAACGTGAATCTGCACATGTGCAAGCTCTCCATATATCGGACCCACAAAGACCAAGCATGGTGCAGATACATGCATAAGAATATAACAGTAGTGGAGAATAAAACTCCTGCTAAAAGCGGCATCATTTTTGTATGGCTATAACATTTAGCAAAGGCCCACCACCTCAACCAAAAATTGAGCCCTTTAGCTTGGCATCCGAGCCATGCAGCTAGCTAGTGGTCGACATGGATCGCCGACGTCTCCCGGCACCGCTCGTCCCGTGAATTCTGGGCGTAGCACTGGACAACATGTGGGTGACATTTGCATGGTCGACATGGAGGGCCGACGTGGGAGGCATCCTCTCGTCTCCCGGCACCACTCGTTCACGTTGGCCGTTATCGGTCCGGACACATGGTGAGATAGGAACGGGCCACTTGGACGTGGCGTCGCGTACGCGTCGCCGACGTGACTGCAGGCAGCTCGTTCTGGCCAAGGTGGTCCAACTCCAAACGGCCCATGCCCGTGTGGTTCGTCAAGACAGTACAGGGCAAGGGATTTAGGATAATACCAAGCTTATAGTCTACATGAGCTCCCGACTAACTGGGAGCACGATTCAACCAACATAAAAATCATAACGAACTTACATGCAAACATCGTGCACCCTTCTTCATAAGAAAAATCGTACACCCTCCTGTCCCCGGAATTACATGTGCCGCTCTCACCAAAATCACCAAATAAGTAAAGAACCGAGAATTCAAAGCCTAGTACTCGTGCTCCAAAAACCATACACCGGTTATGGATAAAAATTATTGATTTACCTCATATAAATCTGCAGGTATTTTTCCTTAGCGTATCTATATAAGAGAAAACAAAGTTTTAAAAGTGGAAGATAAAAAAGGGAAGGTGAATTATGGTTCACCATTCCAATGAATAACTCTCTGTCAGGAAAAGACTCAAATCAGTCTTCTAATATATAACATTTGAGTTTAACGTCGGAAAGTTAAAATCATCTAAAGCCTTCATAAAGTGCACACCAGGCAGACGAGCCTTCACCTGGTTTTGACATGCCACTGTTCCTCAGCTATGATGTTTGGCATCTTCCAATTCACGGTTTAATGAAAAGAAAACACTTGAATAGGTAATGTGAAGAACAGTAGGTTGTGACAGTCATACATAAAAAGAGAACCAAAGAGGAAAGGCAGATTATACAATGCAAGTAATTGACATTTTCTTTGTTGAGGGGAAGCAGTGGACAATCAATTAGCTTCTAGAGCACAGACCCATTAACCACGTAATATTACAACCAACCACTAAAGCAAACATTTTGATACATGCACAAGGGCCCCAATTTCATTCATAATGTATCATTTTGTCTCAAGAGATGTGGTAGCTGAACTGGAATGCAATCAACATGCTCGAGTGAAACAAACCAAAAGAAGACTACAAAGAGGCGACCACTTTGCTCTATTTTCTGTAAGACATCCCATTATATAAAGCTAAAGACATCATCATAAATATGCCACTGACAACATCCTAGGATCCTTCGTGTTGCGCAATCAAGTACTTTGGTACTCTTGATGTATCCTAGTATCATGTATAGCAAAATGAAGACTATGATGACCTAGATTCGGTTCTTTCATTTAATCATTTATCAGATCAAGATCATCAGCAAGACTAAAATAACTATTAGCATGCATAATGCACAACCTTAGCTGAAAATAAGTGCATATGGAGACTAATAGTAGGAGGACCTCACTCTAATAGGTAGTACTCCCGCCAATCCAAAATAAATGTCGCATGTTTGAACTAAGTTTAGCTGAAACTTAGTTCAAAGTTGCGACACTTATTATGGTTCGGAGGGAGTAGCGTTTTATGAGAGAAGACTGGCACTCTGGAACGAAACCTGTACGCACAAAATGATTTCATATCCAAACTAATAAAATCTGCATCTTCTAATCACAATCTAGCCTATCAAAGATTTGGAATTTCATCGAGCATGGCATTAAAAAATAATCCTAACTGGGAAGTTGCCATGGCTCTGTAAAATCGAGCATTTCACTCTGACCTAGTAATGTTAAATCTGAAGAAATACCTTTGCTACTGGAGTTCATGTTATCCAAAGATGCTTCACCCTTGAGCAGTCTAGCAAAAGGATGCAGCAAGATCTCTTGCCATAGTTATATCCTTATAAAAAAATTCTGGGTGAGAACCTAATGTGGTATCTAGAAGAACTAAAAAAAATCTGAACTTCAATGCAGAATTAACTCTATTGTAGTGAAAGTAGAATCTCGATGACCAAATCTGTTTATCAAACATAGAGGAAGAAGCCTAGCAGGGTCTTAAATGAAACTTATAACTTACAAACAAATTAGTAGTATTCTTAATGTAAGTGTACATTTGAACCATTTTTTACACTTTCTCGGCTCAAGTGTTTCCTAAGGAAGGAACATAAACTAGTATTATTGAAAATACATGTTCAAATGGATTATGCATCTAACGAAGCTCAAACAATGTACAAAAGAAAGGGAACCTAGAAAAAAACACATGCAATCCGTTGATGTTCAGATTTTACTGTAATTGACAACTAAATTCCATAAATTACTTACGGTTTTCAAGACTAATCCTGAATAATTGGAGGAATGTTTATTGAATTATTAGCTCCAGATCACAGAAAACAAGTGCACAAGTTTGTGCAATAAAGGTACGTGAGACTAATGGCTCCAAACCATATATATGTGTCATCTATATGATGTTTGACAGATTTATAATTTGTAGTAAAAAAGGTGGTACCAGGAAGATACGCAGGAATTTCAGAAACTGCTAGCATATGTCACATCAAGTGAGTGTTCTTGTGGGCATGAACTGTTCTAACATGATATCACTCCATTGTTTTACTGCGTCATGTTTCGGTTAAAAGCAAGACTCCAGGGCAAATAATAGATAAGCTAAAAATCATGAGTCTACACAATGGTGAGCAAAAATGATTGGACCTTGGTGCTTACATAAGATTCAAGAAAAAAATCTTTGTTGTTCTTAGATGGCCTGTCCTCCCTGATCAATATGACAACTTAATTTGGACCTTAGAATAAAAAAAATATCTCTGAATCTTTTTTGTTTGATTTGCACCTTGGAGGCATTCCTTCAGGCTCCTGTTCTCCATCTGATCCACCAGAAATCTGTAATGTCGAAGTTAATATGAATTAACCAATATCAATAATCCAGGTGAATAAAAAATATAATTTGCACAAAAGGGGCCACCACAGATAAGCTCTTCAATCATCTTACTCCAAGGATGATATCTGGTGTAGTTTTTTGGGCATGCCGATCTCATATCTTGGGTAGTTCACATTGATCCATTTCTTGCAACAGCATCGGGAGAGGATATATGTAAATTCTGCAAGACGTGTCAATCCAAAAATACAGTATAACTGTAATATGTCATTCACATGCAATTTCCTCTTCGAATAGACCTCGTAATCATAAAAAAGTGGGTTTTCCTGGAGGGGGAACTCCGGGAAGATATAATAAATTAAGATTAAGTGGTACCTATCAACGAACGATCGAATATTCCCATATTCCTTCTTATTTTAACTGATTGTATTCCATCTAGCCTTGTAAGAATTAGAATTGTCGTAGCAGTAGGTTCATTTCACAATTTCACAATGACATAGTGAAATGGAATTATAACTTAAGCATACAAACATAACATCACCAATCCATTGTCAATTCCACATTCTAGAATCATATCCTCATTTATTAATGAAGGGCAGACCATAATCTATGAACCAAGAGAAACTAGTAACCTTAAAGTTTTATCTGTAACCACATATTAACATGCTGCTCATATGCTTTTTTGGCATGAACCTGGCATTCCCCTCAACATTAGCGAGGTGCATATCTACTTAGTTCTTGCCACAAATAAAAATTGGATATTCATTTGTGGGGATGTTAGCAAATAAAAAATGGTAACTAAGAAAGCAATGCCCAAACAGAGTGATAGATAGATGCATTATCCAGCTATAAGTGGTAGGATAGAAATAAAAATCCAATGTTGGGAAATACAATTTCAACCTCAGCCGAGGGAGTTTGTCTTTTAGATTATGGACAGAGAGGAATCATGCGCGCGGATTAGGTCAAGGGTGGCATACTTAATAGTTAAGACGGTTAGCGGTGGCTACCAGATCAATTCGGATAATGTCTCGATCTCTTGGGAACTACTACCTCCGTAACTTTTTATAAGATGTTTTTAGAGTCTATGACAGTGCCAAAAAAAGTCTTATATTAAGTTACAGAGAGAATAACTCTCAAGAATTTCAAAATAATCACCATCCACACATCCACACCAAACACAATACCACCAATTTAACCTTTAGAAAGAACACAAATCCAATAAATGTTTTTTTGGCCATTAATATGACTGAGCCAAGATGGAGCATAATTTCATGTTTTAGTTTCCTACACACCCAAAAACAGTACATTATGCTCTACAATGACTTGTCTAAGGAACTTGACTTCTATCAGGCTCATCCATGCCCCTAGTATTCCAGAATAATCGAATCATCACAAGTCACACTTTTTTTATAATCACTAATATCTCATCTACTTCTATAGTTAAAAGTAGGGCCTTTACTTCTAATCTTAAAACTAGATGCCTAGATCAGTTATTTCTCTAACAACACTAGAAAATTCAGTATCACTATCATCATCACAGTCATCTTCTAAATGTTTCATAGCATTAATAGAATTACTAAATTCCACCTTAGTATTTCCTAGCTCTACACCTACTTTGTTAGAGAAGTTTACTCGAGTAAGATGGGCAGTATTTAAAACATTAGGAATATCAGGTTTAGTAGACATACTATTGACTGCTTTTAAATTCTTCACCTTGGCTCTGTCCATTGCTCTCTCCATAATGTGCTGATCTGAGATGTACCTAGCAGTCATTCTCCTTCTCATTCACTGCAGTATCTTTGCCTTACTGATGTTCTTAACTTCCTCATCCAGACACTTTCCTTGCCAGAAATATCTGGTCATTGTTAATAACATCATTGTACCGACTCCCATTTTGTAACTTTTTAACCTCCAATGTTATATCCACCATCCGCCTGCTGATTTACTTTATTAATCATGTGAGTGCTCAACCCCAGGCCTCTCTAGCAAACGCCTCTGGATCTGCATCATCTGGCAATTGCTGAGAAGTGCTAAGCCATGTCCCCACTAGAGATGCTATGACTACTGCTTGTGTCAGAATATTCCATTTTATCAATCATACCGGCATCAGCAGCGAATGTCTTGTTAATCTCAGCAACCCCAGATAGTACTTGTGCTCTATCTTAAAACCTCAAGGGTGTGCAATAAAGAAACCCCGGGGTCTAAAAGAACAAGACACTGAATAAGGAGAATAAATGAGATATTAGTCACCCCTGTTGGTGATCTTATTAGTTGTAGAATGCGTTTGTGCACGATCAGGGATTAGTTGGTCTGCTTCCTATTTCCGAACTCTGTAGCATGTAAATGTAAGAAAAACCTTATATGTGGCTTATAATTTAGTGTTGCTTTAGGGGATGAAATCGACCAAGGTGCTGAGGAAGGATCGTTGAATCCCAAACATACGTGCGTCACAAGAGCTGGCTTTGCTTGCTCTGTTCGATCAACGTCATACACCAAGACTACCAATTTCATTTTGTAATTGGACATGAGTTCTTCTTACAAGCAACACAACGGCTTCGAAAGAAATGATGCAAATAATGTACTCAACTACAAGTATCTATTGAACAAATACAACATGGTGGTGAAGTGCATTGAGGAGGGGGGGCATATGCCCCCTGTCCATGTTTTTTTTTTGTTTGGAAAATCCATTTTTTTGCAATTTATTTAAGTTGTAGATATATTGGGCCCTTATTTAAGATGGGCCCTAGGCCGCCGCATCTTTTGCCATGGCTCCCCCCGAGAATTTCTCCCAATAGCATCTGCATCGCTCCGTGAAGACAGTCCCGAATGCAGCGAGGATGAGCCCGCCTTTGTTAGGGTGCACCGCCGCAAGGAGGGTCAGCGTTACCGCCGCGCTAGCCGTAAGGCTGCGCATGGCGGCTGAAACCAGGCTGCGGCGCCGCTGCAGGAGCCGCCGCTACTCGTTAAGTGATGCATCTCCTCCAGCTTCCATCACGGCTTCTCCTCTCGCTTCAGATCTTCAGCTGCAAAACCCAAGCAACAAACACAAAGTGCAGATCAGAACAACTCAACCCAAGAAACCAAGAAGAACTGCATATCTGAAGCTGCAAAGACCACACAACAGCACAAGCTCCACCCAAGCAACAAACTGCGCCCCAAGAGAAGCAGAAGGTGTCTCACCTCACCTGGCGAGAAAGGGAGGGACAAGGCGAGAGAGAGTGAAGTGTAGGGAGGGATGAGGCGAGAGAGAGTGAGTGCAGGGAGGGACGAGGTGCGAGAGAGTGAAGCGCACAGAGGGAGGGAGGGAGCAGAAGAGAGCTACTAGCAGGGTATAAATGGGACTGGCTTCGCGGCAGTCGCCTGATTTTGGGACTGGGTCAGTAGATTTGTATCCACTCGACTGAACCAAAATTAAGGTCAGTCAATTTCATCAGTATTGTAACACAACTTAAGCCTTTTTTCCACACGAAACCAACAGAAGCCCACATTTCTTGGGCCAAGTCTTTGTAGATGGCCTATGAATAGCCCTTAAAAACACACGAGAGTGTTTGATTGGGCTTTTTCTGGCTGCAGCTGCGGCTTCCTGCTTCGAAGCCAAAAGCTTCTATTTAGTGGCTTCCGGCTGCAGCTGTGGCTTCTGGCCGATGCTTCAGTTGCATGCAATGGTTAGTGGCTATATGGGCAATTTCACACATGTTTATTTATTTTTATACATGTGCAATCTCACCGATCAATAGCATTCCCACACATGTTTATTTTTATATGTACATATATTTGGAAAATGTGTTATTACTATGCAAAACTGAGCATATTATAGTGAGATTTCCTCAAAAAAGAGTGTTTTCTTAAAAGTAATGGATCAATGACATCCGTATTACCCTTACAAAAGAAAAGAAAAGAAAACTAAAATAATGTAAAAAAGGATCGCTGAATCCCAAACGTACGCGCGCATGCGTCACAAGATCTGGCTTTGCTTGCTTTGTTCGATCAACGTCATGCACCAAGAGGAATACCCTACCAATTTCATTTTGTAATTGAACACGAGTTCTTCTTACAAGCAACACAACGGCAACGAAAGGAATGAATAAGCTCCCTCCGGGCTCTCCCTTCGGAGTTTCACGCCAGTGGAACTCACAAAAGTAGCGCAGCTAATGAATCAATGAATCCGTGGGCAAATCGTTGTGTCCATACATTTGATGTGCCTTTTGAAAGTCGCATTTGTTTTCAACAATCGGAAATGAGAATATTCCATTCCATGGCATAGTTCTCAATGTTAGTAAACAGAGTGCGTTATCAACTGAATAATAAATCTCCCCTACACCGTAACCAGATTACATTCATTCAAGTTGGCAATCCCCTGATCTTTGCTTCCGGTGTGCGATCCGAATTGACATATAATGACCGTAGTTAGCAGGCAATGGCCAAGGTCAGTGCATCTCGAACTAGTGGGTCACTATATCTAAACTATCTAATACAACTACGGAATGCGCTTTGAATTGCACTTCTGCTCGTAATCACTACGAACCGAAAAGGAAGGAAGCAGCTTTAGAGGAGGGATGCCGTCAAACAAAGGATTTTTTATATGCTAAAGATACCGGTTCAATATGTCATTTCCGAAACCGAGGACCACACCGCTGGGAGGACAACTCAAGCACCAAAGACAAAGGTATCGCTCGTAAAAGTGATTTTCATTGTAGTACTCGCTCTAGCGTTAGGTTCAATGCAGCGTGTAAATACCTCTAGCCCTAGGGAAGGGGGCGTGTCGTTCCCAATGGTGGAATTGCTTCTTGTCTGCTTTGCCGAGGAGAGCGCTCGCTACCCGATCCCCCTAAGCTAATGTAGTTCCCAGGTTGCCTACTAGATACTGTTTACGGCTATATCCGTGTAGGAAGCCAAGGAAAGAGATAATTGATAGTTGCCAAAACCACGTAAAAGAAATGAGATTGAACATATTTCAATTCAACAAATTCTGATTGTTTCATTATCAAATGCAAGGGATGTGGGACCAGGTTCTATTATTGGAGTTAAGCGGTGTAGGAGCCGTGCCGTTCCTGTGTATTAGCTCGTTGTTAGCAGCCCCGAAGGGCGTAAAGGGGGTAAAAGATTTCTCGGAAGCAGCTCTTCGCCTGTGGGAACTTGCTCTTTTCTTTTGTTTTAAAATGCAACCTATGCTGAAACAGCCGAATAAAAACCAAAAAGTAAAGAGGTGGATCAGTTGATCCTTTTCTCGATTGAATGCGCTTTCTATCTATCTATACCGGTACCAGGAAAAGCAGAATAAGCAGTTGAGCACCAAGAAATTCCTATTTCAAGTAAGTACGAAGGGGCAAGAGAGACTGTCATAATATTACTATGGGAGACGGATCATGTTAAGTCAGTACGAATGTGATACGAAAAATCCTCTTCCATTCTTTCCGGCTGGGCAACATGACTGATGGGAATGTTCGCTACTGCTTCGGCGTCCATCTCATACATATGTTCTCTGACGACCTCCATATTCCACGGCCTGGTTGCAGCATGGATAAGATCCGACACAAACATAGGTGGATCATTGGACCGCGGGCACAGCGGCGTCATAACATCTTGTTTCTCAAGAGTACGTAGCAATCGGTCCTTCTTGGAGTTCAACAAAATGAACAGTAGCTAAATTGGAACTAAGGTGACCGATCATCCACCGGTGGGTAGAAATATGAATGTTGACTAGGGTCCCCTGTGCTCATTTAATTCTGAGTCGGCAGCATATCAAGCTCCTAGCCCCGCCTTAACAACCCTCATAGTGTTATGTCCCCCGATCGATAGCTTAATACATTTCAGTATTTGGCTTGCTTTCTTCATTTTCCATAGGTTTATACGGAGTTGAGTCGTAACCAGCCCGCTTCACAATTTTTGGGGTCTACAAAATAGTGCGTGCTACCACTATCAACCAAGGCAATCACTGGCACTCCGTTTACCTGGTATCTCTGTCCATAGTCGTCTCCTATTTTGGAAGACTTAGACTTGCGACATAGCAGCAATATTATTCAAATAACATGTCATTCAAACACAGCGCGCCTTGTTAATTGCTCGTCACGTAAGTGAATTTACGAATAGGGAGCCCAGGTGCCCAACAAGTGAACTATTTCCTCCTCCAGGATTGTTGCTTTCCTTCTATAGCCTCACGTATGAAAAATGCGTGCCTTATAGAGGGCTAGGCCACAAATACATAGCATAGATAACAAGGGTTTCGCCAAAGTAGACGCTCAAGCGAAACATTCCACTTATCGAAGAAGGGATATAGGTATTTCAAGTTCAAGAAGTAGGCATTGATCCCAAAGAATGTATTGAAAATCTAGGCTAGGAGGAATGCGTCAGAGCCGAGGTCAGGCAAAAGGTTGCTGGATCTTTATGTTGGACGGAAGTTATTTCTTTTCAATGAGGTTCAATGTTCTCTAGATTGCTTAGAAGTAGCATGCCTTACTCGAGCCAACTAGGATCAGAAGGTGTTGATAGGGCTAGACTTTCTCTCATGGGCGTGACCATATTAGATAAAGGGTCTTTTCATCACTTTGGCCTGGAGCCGAGTAAGTAAGGACTTTGCCAGGTTTGAACTCCAAAGTCATTTACGGCCAGTATTTCCTTTGATTCTTATAGCCTTCGTGTCAAGGAGCGATGCGAGCGGTCCAATTGCACATCAATAGCAGCTGCTTTTATCTCCGCATTCACTAAATGAAATGCTGAACCCATGTTGGTAATTCCCTCTGTGCTCTACTGTCTTGAACTATTTTCTTTAGTTGACATGGAGGCTTCAGTGCCACGTTCAAGCTAAAAGCTGTGAAAGCAAGTCAAGCAGTGCCAGATGATGATAAAATAGCGGTGCATCCTTCTTTTGAAAAGTGACCAAACGGGACTTTTCAGCATAGTATCAGATGCCTTATTTTGTTAGTTAGGATCTCCTTCTCACTCCAAAGTATGGCTGGTGTATACTCGGCCTTTCCCACTGTAGTTTGGAGCTCACCCTTTATTTACACCGACCCAATCTACAATCAACAAAATGTAATTTTATAAGAAAGAAATCAAGCGAAAGCTAACTGTCAACTATAAATAAATGCTTTTGCTTTCTATCCAGTAGCTGATGCTTTATGTAGTAAAGAAGGAAATTCTTGGAGTTAGCACGGTACTGAGGTCTCTGGAGCGAGTGACGGATTATATCTTTTGGAACATTAGAGGTTGTGGACAGCACTCATACCTCCTCTATTTCTCAAGGGTCTATGCTTCCTGTTTGCACTCTTTCTGGATCCAATGCGATAGAGAAGCAGGCAGTGAACAGATTCATCCTGCAAAAGTGGCCATACTAAGAGCTCTGGCTAGTCCTTGCTTCATGAGGTACATACTTCTTCCGGTCTGCTCTGTTGCCGAGCTTCCATTCGCGGACACCTACATTCCCAAAAGGCTAGGGCAGGGCAAATACATGAAGTCGGAATGATTCCCACACCTGGATTGAATGCTCTGCCAAAGTAAACCTAAACAATTAATTGAAGGAAGTGTAGCCCGGCATCGATTTCATGTGTCGGTTGCCCAACCCAATAAGTAGTAGTTTTTGAATGATTCTCGTTAGCCGGGAGTTAGAGATGTACTTTCTATTTCAATGAAGTAACCAACCAAAAGAGAGTGCTAAAGGAGTCATTCAGAAGTGAGTGAAGGGGCGCAGAAAAAAGCTGGTGAGCAAAGAAAGCTCAAATTGTTAATTAAACGGGCCCTGTTAATGAAGTATTTCGTTACCTTCCTTTATTCTGATTTT
>NC_041387.1:633999828-634018319 GCF_002162155.2 Triticum dicoccoides
GACAGGAATTTCCTTGTTTGTTTCAGCCTAAGATTGGGATTGGCCTACTCTTCTTCTATAACCGGGATCTTACGACTCTCGTGCTTAATAAGTTGGCACCTCGCATCCTGCCAAAACCTAATCCTCTTATTCTCTAGCTAGAGTTGGGCTCCTTAAGAAGGTATGATACTTCTACTTTTGACACCCTTTTTTTCCTATTTTTAAACTCCAATTGATAAAGCCACCTGGCGAGTAGGAATAGTTTCGAGTTTCTGGTCTGTTTTCTTTTGAGAATCAAACCTCTAATGGGTTTTTGCTACTAGGAGAAGGGAATGGCCATGTTGATGGGGTCTATCTAAATAGAGAGGAACCTACAGGGCTGATTACTCGATCACTCCATTGTGATGACAATCACACCCATATTCTTTATTATTTCTAAATATAGATAACTGCCATCTCCCGGCATAAGAAGGAGTGACCCTAACGACAGCCCCTATAATAGTAGACAACACGTTTTAAATCAGACTGGACTGAACAAAGAAAGATCTTTCCACACAAGAGTGGAAGGGATCCTTTAGAAATAGTTCTTAGCTCCAATCAAGCTTTCTCTGTCTGTCTAGGATCGTTAGTGCTATAGTGGAGACACTTTTCTCAAATAAGAATGGTGGTCACATTCCCTTTCTGGTGGTAGTCATTGAGGATCTCAAAAACAGGGATCGCAAAGACGTGTCAATAATGACAACGCTGGGCGAAAAGGCTAAAGAAGAAAAACATGTAGATTTGAATGCCACTTCCTTTGCTAAGATAGCTAGATTTGGATGTCCATTCCATAAGGTATAGCTGCATCTGACACTAAGTAGAAGTTACTAGCAGGATAGACAGGAAGCTCTGAAGGATGTACAATGCTTGGAGGGACAGAAGTTTCAAGAGAAATGGTCTCTTTTGATGGGCATTTGTAGATGATGGTTGATACTGCAACAATGCCTTCTTGACAGCTCTAGCATCACCAGTTATCTATTAAGCATAAAGATACATTAAAGATAACAATTAGTGGAATATAAGAAACAAAGAATAGATATTGAATAAAGAAAAAAGAGAGCAGAGCCTCATAACCGTCCTAATAGAGATAATACCACGTTCGTCTTGTTCTTTACGCCGATCCAACTTGTGCTTTTTAGGATGGAATTCACACGGAATCAAGGGAGGTGCGGGATACGACCCATATCACATTCCTGTGCCATAGCTTGCAAAATCAAATAAATCTATGGAAGCTAGGGTGCCAGGCCTATAAGAATCAGAAGAACAATCCACACTAATGTAACCGTAAAGAAATGGCGGCTCTAACATAGATTTTTCTCAATATGTCATGTTGTTGAAAAATCCTGTGGTAGCATGGGATGATCGGCACTTTAGTTTTAGTTATTGATTTACGCATCATGCATTAACTAATATTTATGGGACTGGAGACTTCGCTAAAGCATGCACATAAATAGATGAATGAGAGATTACAAGGCAAGGAGATACAGATCTGGGGGTTGACTCAGAACTTGTACATAGGTCAGCTCACTAATGCTTAATAACCAATAAATAGTCAATCAAGAGATATGCACCAGCAAACAACATTATACTGAAATAGTGTATTAGGCGGAAAATGGCATAGAAGAGTTTAGACGATAGATTCTCTACAACAGGTAGGGATCGGGGGTTATACTCTCTTTTCTATAAACAAAGTAGGCTTGTGATTGTCCGCATCCATCACTCAATCATGCAATTCAAAGAAATGGTTTACTTATCTTCTTCTAAAGGATGGAATTGCTAGATTGTCAGTAATATCAATTGAGGAAGAAGCTAGTCCCACTTAAATTCGAAAAGAAGACCTCTATTGTGACAGAAGATTCCTCACCCACAGCATCTCACTTATTGATTGTGACATAGCTCTCTATCTCCGCTCATAAGAAAATAGCGTTTCATTCACTCGCTCTACAAACCATAGGAGCTACTATTCCAAAGTTTATTAAGAATGGGCACTCACTGGTTTCAGGCTTCCACCATTCTAGCTTCTCTTCGTAGTTCACTAGAATGTATCGAGCATGTTTATCCGGATCAGGAGGCTTTACATAAATTGCTACGATTGCCAAGTCGAAAAAGAACTGGGCATGAAAGTGAAAGTGGAAAGAGAAGGGAGCGTGATTTGTTTCAAGAATTGGATGCCCTTGTTAAGGAAATCTAGTATAAAAGGAGAAATTGGGCCTATTTATAACTTTTGGTACCTAACCACCTGAACTGGGAATAATGGCTAAAGATTGAAGGTTCTAAGCCATGTATCAGAGCCGGTTATTTGAGTATCGATGTTGTTGGAGTCTAGCTTCCGACCAATCCACTTCACTTCGGAGGACATAACAGCTTAAGAAGAAATCGAGAGCAGGCCAGTGGAAAGCACACACACACGCCTGGGGAATGAATCCACTTTTGCATTCTCAATACTAGGGGGAGCTTCTCCGATCGATTGCTTTAACTGTTATTCCCCAGATTGACGAAATGACCTTTCGTCTTGCTTCCGTAAAATAATAAAATGTGCTTTCGCCAGAAGAAGATAAAAGAAGATAGCTCAGTAAATGGCATTCAAGTAAAGTCGAGAAAGTGGCCTTGCTTTCGCACAGGAAGGAAAGAATTGACTCAAGTAAGTAAGCCCTATTGGGGGATTAAGGGCTCGAGTACGATTAGAGCGCCTTTTTTTCTACTGCGCAGGCTGACCATTTTAAATAGGGGGAAACAGGAGACTATAGAAGATGAATATGGCTAGTCTACTGCTACTGTTTGATTGGCAATCCTTAGACTATAGGGATGAAGCAAAGGAGCATAACCTACCTGCAACTATGCTTTAAAGCAAAGAAATCTATCGAAATTCTCATTCCAGTCTGAGGGGATATCTGAAGCTACCAATCCGGGATCTCACTCAAATCCAAACCTAGCACTTTTGTATTTATTGCTTCTCCTTTTAGAAGGTCCGTAGCCGAGTAGAAGAGAAGAAAAGAGATTTCCTTATCTACATGCCAGCTTTCATTCCTACTTTTGATGAAAGAAAGGTCAGTTGCTGCCGACAAGTCGACTAAACTTTCACAACTGTCACCTATCTTTAAGCACCATCTAGGCCGCTTCCCAACCTAATGCATTCAAGTCTGCCTTCGGTACTGGTACTTCGGAATCAAGGGCCCAACAAGCGATATCAGGAGTCTTTGGCCGAAGAACTCGCGGATAAGAAGGTTATTCCATAACTATATAAAATCCATAGTCACGCTCAACATGCGAAAGCTTGTAAAAATGACATCCCCTGCGAAAACCAATAGGATTTGTTGGGCCATCGAACACTAGTTTCTGGTTTCTCAAGACCTTGAGGCAAGGGCAGTTACGCAACATTTTCTCAATATTGAATGTGCATTTTTCCCGCATTTATCGATTCCACTTCTGTATCAGAAATTAGTGTCAAGGGATGGAGTTCCTGTTTCGTTAACTAAGTCTCGCGTTGTTTGCTTGAGGAAGGGACGGTCGTAGCTCAATTTCCATTGCTAATCTTACATGTTCCCACAAACAATAAAGAAAAGAAGAAAAGGCTATTCCTTAGACACAGAGGTGGGATTAAGGCGTCATGCGGAACTCCAACAACATAGACCAAATGACTTATTTATTGAAAATAGGTTTAGGTGCCTGATCCTGGAGCTGAGCAAGCATGGGCGCGATCCACATCGAGTGGAACTACTATCACTATATCTGTGGAAGGAAGGTGGAACCTTCACCGAATCATAGTTAGGTGGCACCCATTCCACAGTGGGCCAACGTCACACTGTTGCTTCAATAGCTAGCGGGTAATAATCAGAAAGTGAATCATCAACCACTCATTTAGAAGCCGCTCATGCAACAACGTTTAAGTAAATCCTTCCGCCCTTGTTTTCTTTAGTCTAGTTGTTGGAGGAAATGCGCCTTGAACACATTACGTATACTAGCTGAGCTTTGTCCCTAATCGTGACTAGTTGTTATTAGTTTCGATCAAATTCCCCCCCAGCCGGCAATGCCTCAGCTTCTAAAAATCTAGGAAGCTCTGAAAAAAAGTCATCATTATGAAAAGATACTAGCGCTACTAATAAGGGAAGGGACTTTTTTCTAAGAAAGGAATAAAGCAGAAAACTAAAGAAAGAGATCTTAAGTGGGTCCCGCGAGTAGTTTGTCTTGTTTAAGTCCGTACAAGAAGATACTTTCAGGGTTGCCCAAGAAGGGACGGGCCTATCTATTGGTGGTACTAGTTCCGCGGGAGGGGCAGGATTTCGGTGCCGTCAGCATGGGTCCGGCTATCGATCACAAGGGTCTAGATACGGGTCTCAAACAGAAAAGTATGCTACATATTGCTCTGCTCCAGTTCCCTCTGCTTACACCTGGTCAATTCGATGATCGCCCCTTTTATTTCTGATTTTCAAAAGGGCCCCTCTCTCGTCTCTGCTGACGAAGCCTTTATCTCTGTCTCTGTTATCCTCGTACCTGCTGATCTCTTCGACTGATAGAGTCTATGCTATTGGTGAAGCTGGTTCTACCTCAACAACAGGATCTGCAAATGGATTTTCAACTAACAGCCTCTGCTTCAATTTGTGATGAAAGGTCGACTAGTTTTCACCGAATCTTCAATTACGCACCGGTAACTTTTTCCATTTCCGAGGTCCAGAGGGGAAGACGAAGTACAGCCTAGTTCAGAGAGTCACGATTGAATCCAGGTTAATTCAGTAGCAGCTAGAGCAATACTCTGATATTGATTTGATTCTCCGCTACCCACCAAGGTAGAAGACTGCTTGATCCGCAAAAGAAGTATGCTTTATTTGCTTATAGAACAAAAGTATACGCTTTTTCAGGGAAAGATAGATGGAATAGGGCATTCAGCAGTTTGAAGAGGTAGCCTTTTTCAGTAGCAGTCTTGTAAGCAAGCGCCATACGTTCAATCTATACTGGCGAGAGTCTTTCCTCTTATAAAGCCTGAGCGCGTTGCATGACTTAATGCCAGCTCTTTATCATACATCTTCTGTAGAACCAATAAATATAAGGGATATGTGTTAGCACATCTTGTTCGTGCTCTACACCACGTTTTTCCTGTATACTGGCAGCTAGCATCCCATCAGTAACCTACGGGCGAGATTTCTTGAGGGGGGCTGGCCATGGTTTTTTAACCCACCCTTTCATTCACTTAAGACCCAAAGCAGAAAAGGTTTCCGATCCATATACAGGAATTTGGTTCCACCGAAGTACAAGGACTAAACTGGTCGACTCCACCGCAGGGTGCGAGATGTTGAGCTTCCTCGACGCCTACTCTGGGTATCAGCAAGTCTATATGGCTGAGGAAGACAAAGAAAAAACGAGTTTGATCGCCCCTTCCTTCTGCTACAAGCGTATGCCCTTCGGTTTGATAAATGCCGGCGCCACATTTAAGCGCCTAATGAGCCTCATCCTCAGGTCTCAGTTGGGTCGTAATGCAGAAGTGTACGTTGACGACGCCGTCATCAAAAGCCGCTTGGCAGGGACTCACCCCAAAAACACCTCTTTTTTTGCATCTGCTGAGCAGAACCAATTACTAGATCCTACTTCTAAGATCTATGCTCTACTTCGGCCTTGCTCTCACTTATGGGTAGGAAGGAAAATAAGCAGGAATTCATGTTGGCTAACTATTCTATCCAGGCGGAAGTTGTTTTTATAGGAAAGACGGAAGGTTTTGCGCGTTGGTTGTATCGAATTTCCCTTTCTAATAGCATACACAAATAGATAAGAAAGTTACGACGATGATAAGGTAAATGAAAACCTTTGATTTACCTTACCATCAGTTCTGTCTTATCTCTGTGCCTCCTCTAGCCATTTCATAATTGGATATCGTCATTCAAATCTGTTATGACAACTGTTTGGTAAGCAGGGATTCGAATCAAACAATAAATACCAACTCTAAGTGTGATGGATAGTACCTGGTGCCTAATTTCATGGTATCTTTCTTGGCGCCTACCACAGGAAAACCCCTCCTTCTTTTGGGAGGAAATCAAATGAGTAAAGGTTTCTGCCGACTCCCCTCAAGGAACCACTCACTACTCAACTTGAAACCACGGACCTACCTCCTGCTTTTTACTTTCTTCTTTGTCCCAATTCATATCGAGCATGTCTTTCTCCATCTATAGATAGGGAGAATATAGGATAGGGGCGCTCAAAGCAAATAGGATTCTGTATCTAATACTAATAGGTACTAACCGCATTCAAGATTGACTTGACCTCTTATTTTGGATAGGCAGAAATGCTTACGCCCTAGGGGTTTAAAGGGCCCACTCCCTTTGGTTGACTCATCAGGCTCACCACTTTTTGGAGCTCATCCAACAGTCAGTCTACTTAATCATAATCATAATCAATCCGTTGCTATTGCTATCTATCGCCATACCCACAAGAGGGTAATTTATCCAACTCCCCGTGCGAAAGCAAGTCCCGCGTCAACAGTGATTCGAGTTGTTCCTTGAGAGCAGGCTTATGGCATTCCAGGTAAACATAACAATATGAGAGAGAACTCCGTTCGGCTTATAAGTACTCGATTGAACCAATTGTTTTTTCATTTCCCAGTAGGTCACCTTGGGCCAGCTGCTGACTTTCTAGAAAGAGACAAGGAAGTCGATTCAACATAAGGGAAGAAAGCATATTTTAGGTTTACTCCTTCCATGTCTAGTAGGAGTGCGTGCTTCTTATTGCCTTTTGAGCAGTAGTTGTATACATTCCTCACTCAGTCTAATTAATTATCTTTCTCCCTACCCAAATACCAAGGGAGGTTTATGAGTCGTATCCTCCTTACGAGATAGCGGAAGTAGCATTAGCGGGAAAAGTAAGCTCCTTTTCAAGCCTTCTCTTTCGTAACCTTTGATTAGTTCCTTAGATGCCCTTAGCAAGAATGATGCAGGAGCAAGAAAGTCTATTTCCTCCGCCTTTCCAGAATCTAGCTATTCAAATAGCACAGTATAAAATGCAATCCATAAGTCATGCTAGTCAATCAATGACAATGATAAGCTCTATAAAAAAAGAGTCTATTGCTCTTCGACACGTTTTATATCTACTTCAGTCATGCTTTATTGGAGTTATCTGACGCCAAGGAGGAAGGAATAGAGATTAGGATCCTAGCCTTGTTCTGTTTGAAGTTCCTAAGAGAGGTTACAAAAGAAAGGGATGCTCAAACCAAGGATTTGGAGTCTTATTAGTGCATCAATCTACAGAAAGGTAGGGGGGCATACCTGTGTGAAAATGGATTGTAAAGCATATTCTAGATATTTCACTTCGAATTTCTTCCTCTTAAAAGAGTCAAGTCCGCAGGGTTCCCTAAATTCCCCAGGAATCAAGTGGGACCGGGAGATCATTGTTCATTCGGTGGTTGGCCCTCCCCCTAATAAGTACCTACCAAGAATTGGGCCAGATAGTTCAAGCGGTACCGAATCACAAAGAACAGTTGAGTTTTCTAATTCATCTATTATTCTATTTTTTGCATTTCTAGAATAGCGTTGGAGCCGGGACACACATTTCTGCCCGAGTTCCAACAGCAAACCAAATACGTTATCGTGGAAAACGAGTTTCGCCAACACAGAAGAGTTTGTGTGCTTTTTATTTTCACATGAGTTTCACATATGTGATGGTTGGTTGGGAGGGTACGGCAAATGACTCTAGAATCTTTCTGGATACAACCACTGAACCGGAAAATGGCCACTATCGTCACCGAGAAAATACTATCTTGTGGACTCAGGCTCTACGTTTATGCCTTAAGGTCTTTCTCCTTACCGTGGGGAGCGGTACCACTTGCGTGATTCTAGATAAGAAGGCGGTGTCCCGACCACAAGGCGGTTAAATTCCACTGGTGCTTGCTAGCCAGTCAAGAACGACTCGAAGACCGTGGGAAGGTCTTCACGCTACGTCGAAGACGACGATGGCTCCATACCGGGTGGTAATACACAGGTATAGGATTTCCTGTAATGATGTGAAACTGTATATTTCAGAGAAATAGCTCAGTTCAAGAGGAAGGCGGAAATAGTTCCGATTTTATTAACCTGATTCCTATTCATTTACCGGTAAAGGAAGGAATTCTTATCTATTTCTCGAGGCAATTATACTCATATCAACAATATGAACTGCATGAGAATTAGCATATAGAAAGAAAGCTTTACCGAATACAGGTCTAGTAGGTATAGAGCCGTAAGCGTGGTGGGGGTGCCGGTGCTTAGGCAGATGCCCCATTGTTCATGATGTTGCAATGAATCCAGTGGATCATCCTCATGGAGGAGGTGAGGGGCGCACGAAAGGAGGTAGACCTTTGGTGTCACCTTGGGGAAAGCTCACCAAAGCAGGATTTCGGGCGGTAGTAGGGGTGGTGAAACTTTAGATGTCAAATGCCACCAATTTTTCTGCTCAAGTTAGAACTTAGTTTTTCGAAGTGAATTGGCCGGTTCCTTTTAAAAGGAGACTGGTTTCTTTTTATAAGCGATTGGCTTCACTTTAGATTTTTTATCGTAATTTCTCTTTGATTTATGGGTTGTTATTTATTCTTTCAATTTTTGATAAACGAAATGAATCCAAGCCCGACAAGTAGAATTCCATTCGGTACCTTTGGGGTTTTCTTTTTCCTTCTGGATGACGACGTCACCGCGTCTCCTTATTGTTATTGCGATGGTGACGAGGAACAAAGGGCCGGGGAGATCATCGAAATTACCTCTAGCCCGGAGCCAGAGGGGGTCGTCGACACAACGCCAACCCTGGTGGTGGGGCACTTCGAAGGTCTGGAGACCCTCCTTGAGATTCCCCCTTTACCGGAAACGCCACCCGCAGGTCCTTCCTTAGCTCCTGAAGAAAGGGAGCAAGCCCCCTCTGTTGGCCTAAACCTCGATCCATCCCAGAGTAGCCGCCGGCTGGACGGCGGCGAACGGGGGGCAAACTCCTCAAAACGAAGTTCTGCTTTGTCTTTGGAAGAATTGGAAGAATCGGACTCTAAGTTTAAAGTAGGAGTAGAGTCTTTAGAGGCTCTCTTAGAAGGAATAAAGAGAAAAAAGCAACTGCAAGCGTTCGGGGCTTCTCCTTTTGAGACCGCGAAAGCAGAGCTGGTTACGTCCATTGGGGAAAATTCTCAGTTTCGTGTGGGACTGCTTTTGTCTCTGGATGTCAAATGCCCCTTGACGGGCAAACGGGAGGCTCTCAGAAAGACGATAGAGGCCATCTTGAAATGCCAAGGGAAGCCCACAGACTCCCAAGCGTCTCTACTCGACCTAAAATGCGATCTTGAGGACCCCGAAAAACTCGAGACCGCTCACCGTCCATATTTAGGACGGTTAGGGCGATTTTTTAAGAAATAAAAACCTTCTGTCGATTTATCCACACTTCCATGACTTCTAGAGGAAAGCTAACTGCTTGCTGGCTGGGAGCTGTATGAGCGGTAACGTCCACGTACGGCTCCGTGAGAAGGTGGACGGAAATGGCCTTGTTGTACCTCACTCCCGTCTTCAATGGGGTCTGCTCTTTTTTTAGGAGAGTATGCCAATATGATCTTAATGAGGTGCGGGGCTTTGCATCTGACATTCGTTGGGCTTTCCTCTGCGGGAGCCCGCGTCCCGGCCTTTTTGTGCAATAAACCCCTCCGGCCGAAGACTAGTGATAGGTGGTCCCGCGGAGCTTTCGGAGAAGGGTAGCCTAGTGTGTAAGCACAGCAATGAACCGCGGCGAACCCTCAGACGACCCTTCTAAGATAAGGGGGGAGATCCTCAGTAGTGGTGACCCTTTGACTCTTCCACTGACTTATATATGTACCGAATGCTCATACGGGAAAGTGAACTCTTGGGTCTGGAACCTGGGGGGGTTGCTCCGATAAAAAATCCTTTCTTTCTCGTCCACTCTAGGGGGTGTGGACACACCTGCGCGGATTACAGGTGACGGTTACAAGAATGGCGGGGAAGTGAAGAGTACCCGACGACATTCAGGGATGAATGTAGACCCATCGGGCGGGGATAATCATTCCGGTCCTGGGAGAGGTGGCGACACCAGTCTGAGTTGAGGGAAGCCAGCCAATTGAGTCACTGAAACGACCGCAGGAGGCGCACCCTAAGCCCAGCTTCTCGGAGCTGCTATTGCGAAATACGGCTTCCTTAATATCCAAATTTCAACAAGGGGGCTGGGCTGCTCGCCTTCATAGAAAGGCGACCCGGCCTAGATTAGATGTTCGCCTTTTTATAGAATAGAAAGAGAAGGTAAGGGGGGGGGGGTTGGAGATTCTTTCAAGAATGCATGGCTTCCTCCTATTCCGCTTCAACAGAAGCCCTTAAAATCCTGCTGCTCCATGTCACTAGTGCTTCCCTGGGCTCTAACGCGGCACGTCAGCGGAGCCTGCCTGATTGCCAGGCCGCGTGAGCCGGGCGGAACCGGGAGGCGAGGATCCAGAGCATCCCGAGTGCCGACCAGGGCCGGCCCTGTGGGGGGGCAGGGGGGCGGCCGCCCCGGGCCCCCAAAATCTAGGGGCCCCGAAGGGTATGTACGTAGCCTATAGGCCTATGGCCCATACAGGCAGGCGCGCGCTAGGGAGCAGCAGGCCAGCAGCCCGATCTCCTCGATCCCCAGCGATCGAGTGTTTTGAGCGATCAGCGGTATTTCCTTTCACGTAAGAAAAAAGCGATCAATCAGCGGCCTGGACCATTCCTTTCCTGTTCTGTTAGACTCTTTCATCACGCGGAGTCACGCAACACCCAGGTCCCAGCGATAGTTGATGTCCGCCGACGCCGCCGTACACGCACGCTGCACGCACGCACTCCCGCCTTGCCGCCGCCTGGTAATTTCCTTCGTAATCTGTATATGTTCGCCACTGATTTCAATTCCGGGGCCCCCTTTCGCATCTGCTCAATTGTTCTCTTCTCAATCCTTTGCAAACTCTAGGCGCTGTGCAATCCCCTGTGTATTGTATTGTATATATACGCGCACGCACTGAAGTTTGACCATCACTCCATCACGTATTGAGGTATATTGATATAATACTGATACAAGAAAAATCCTTTGATGGATAGCCGGCAATGTTCAACAATTGATAGAACAATTTTTTTTATTTTCAGCATTTTGTGTGTGTTATTATGAAGTCCTCCAGTAAGAGGAATTATCCATCAGGTAGCAGCAAAAGGAAAAAGAAGAAGTGGAGAAATTGACACACACAAAACGCTGGTGTTTAAAAATATATTCAGATTTTTATTGAGCTCGGGCACTCTGAAATCATTAAGTGACAATGAACTTGAAGAATGTTGCACAAAATTTGCAGAAACTTTCTCTCTTAATGATTCATCTCATGTTGAGGTATACGATCTTATTTCTGAATTAAAGATTATGATTATGAGATTAACTTTGCCAGATGGCGTAATGTCTGCTATGAAGATTTTCGGGCATGTGAGAGAAGTCAACTGCTATCCTAATATCTCTATTGCCTCGCATCTTATGTACTGTGCCTGTGACGGTCGCATCGGCCGAAAGAAGCTTTTTGAAGTTGAAATTATTAAAGAATTATTTGAGGTCAACAATGACTTAAGAGAGGTTAAATGGTCTGGCTATATTATGCATCGAGAAGAAATTATTGGATGATATTAACGTCGACCCCATCATAAGCGACTTTGCATCGAGGAATGTTAGAAGAAAATTTTAAGGTAATATCTATAAATTATTTGATACGCATACTGATTTTAGATGCATTGAAGTGTTACTGATAGTAATTTATATATACACTATTTTTTAGATAAATTTATATATATACGTATATTATAATGACTTGTATATTAAGGGCTCCCAATTTTTAGTTCGCCCCGGGTCCCTGAAATCTCAGGACCGGCCCTGGTGCCGACACGGCGGCGAGAGCGCATGCCGTCGCGACGGTGCGCGACAAGGTACACTATGCACACGGTGACCCCTGGGTCGCAGTAGTTGTGCTGCATGGCGAACTGGTCAACGGCGAGGGCGGCGCACGCTGAGCCGAAGGTGAAACACACGACGACCCACTCGACGGCGCGATGAGGTGGGCTCCCAGACTTCGGAAGACAGCCACACTTGCCCACTTCATCTGTAACGCCAGCAGCGCCGCACATCAAAGCCCACCACATCAACCTGGCCAACATGCACCTACCACCCATCAGAGAAAGCATGGACTGGCCGGGCTAGCAGCGATCAAAATCAAATTAAGCAGACAGCAAAAGAAGAAGAAATCAAATTAAGCGTGGACTCAGCTGGACACCGACCGGTAGAGAAGCAGAATTGTCATTGATGCTTTGATTGGCAACAGCTTTGCCGTGCCTGCCATGGGTGCTTTCGTCGATTTGGAAACTTGATAGAGGAAGAGAAGTGGTGTCGTCTTGCTTGCTAGTAGATGACCACGCAGTAATGGGCTTAGCCGTGTTGTCATGCATTCCCCGTGTGTGTAGTGTAGTGTTGTGTTGCACACTTGCATGGTCCTGCCGGTATGGACTTTGCGCGTGTGTTTTCTTTCTTTTCTAGCACAACATACTACTCCGTCCGTTTGGATTGTAATTATAAAATGTTTTAGATATTGCAATATGGACTACATACATACGGATTAAAATTAGTGCTATACACACTACAACGCGTGAATACGAATCTGAGAAATTAGAAAGAAGCTGAAACATCTTATATTTAAAATCGGGGGGAGTAGATTTTATTGATCGATAGTCATGGGAATACAAGCATCGTGAGGTCGACTAAGCCATATATGTCTAGCTGTTTTTTTTTTGGAAATGGAGGCGTACCCCCGGCCTTTGCATCATAACGATGCATGCAACCATATTATTAAGAAGTCGCAAAGTATCACAAAGTCGTCTTACAACTCGCAAGCGGAGCAAAAAATAAAAATAAAGCAAAGTTCATGCTAACAATCTCAACCGGAATGGCAATAAGAGGATAAGCTCCCTAGACTCCTATCCTGTTATGCGACCGCCATCCGAACCGGTTGAAAATAGCCCATGCGACCATCTCCCACTGGTTGCACCCAGTAACCAAAGGCTCCCTGGATTCCATAGGAGTGAGTAAGGACCACGTACGGATCCAAGCAGTAGCTCTAAAGATGACCTACAAGAAAGTTAAATATCAAATCATTCCTGTAATTTCATATAGCCCACAATTGCGCACAAATTCCAATCCAAATACGAGCCGTCGTAGTATGTTCGACCCCAGTTAATCACATTCCAAACAACGATGCAATGTCAACTGGAGGAGTAATGTTGAAGGCTATATGAATCGTTCTCCAAAGCAATTTGGCCAATGGGCATTCAAGAAATAGATGTTGTATTGTTTCATCATGATCACAAAAGCAACATCGTGAACTACCTACCCGTCGCCTCTTGATTAAGTTGTCCTTTGTAAGAATGACTTGTTTGTGGACAAACCACATAAAGATTTTAATGCGCAAAGGAATCTTAATCTTCCAAATATGCAACGATCTCGAGACTGGGCCAGAATTAATCAAATCCGTATAGAAAGTTTTTACCGTAAAAATCCCATTCTTAGCTAGCTTCCATTGCATGGAGTCTGGTTGATCAGAGAGTTGAACATCTATCAATCTCCGAACCAAGTGTATCCATGCATTCCATCGCTCACCAACTAGTGCTCGTCTGAATTGGATATTTAAGGGGATCGTATGTAAAACTGTGCCTACGTAATCCTCCTTCCGTTGCACAATGTTATACAGGGTAGGATATTGTACGGCCAGGGACGTCTGTCCTAACCACGTATCCTCCCAAAACCTTGTTGACATCCCATTGCCAACCAGAAATTTGACCCTCCAAAAGAACAGGTCCTTTACTCGCATAAGACCTTTCCAGAATGGCGAGTCTGTTGGTCTCATGGTAACCTGAGCGAGTGTTTTGGACTGGAGGTATTTATTACGCAAAATCTATGCACACATGTCCTCCGGCTCTTTCTCTAACCTGTAGAGTCATTTGCTCATGAGGCACTTGTTCTTGATTTCTAAGTTCTCAATACCGAGACCGCCCTGGTCTTTTGGTCGACAAAGAATGTCCCAATGCGCGAGACGGTATTTCTTCTAGGCCTCATCTGCCTGCACTACTAGGAAAAGGCCTGCTAGTGGCGCACCAGTTTTGCCTACTAATGGCACACTACTGGTGCGCCACTAGCACCACGCCATTAGAATTAAATACTAATGGTGCACCATTAGTATCTGGTATACTAATGGCGCACCACACAGTGCGCCATTAGTATAGCCCAACGTGCGCCATTAGAATGCCTCCCAGGGGGCCATATTTACCCATGTGCTTTGGCATACTAATGGCGCACTAGGGGGTGATGCGCCATTAGTGTCCTTTCTACAGTGCACCATTAGTGTGCTGAGTGGTGTGCCACTAGTACGAATATTATGGATTTTTTTCTTTTTTGATATTTGCACAGGTTACAAAATATATTATTGGACAGAATATAGACAGCACCACACAGCAACAGCAGATTCATCGAATACAATAGAAGATTAGTCTCCAAATACAATTCATCATATTAGTCTCCGAATTCAAAAGACCGAACAAAGATAGAACATTACAAGTCTCGAGACCGTGAGTAGCGAGTTTGTCTTCACATTACAAGTCGATATCGATCATCTAAACTACCATCACATAGAAGAGAGCTGCGGTCATCACGATGAGCATCATGGCGATGAAACTGGCCTTCATCCGATTCCTCCAACGCTCCCTCCTCTCTCCCACGAGATAGCGCGCGTATCTAGATTCCGCCTCCGCCCTGGTGGTGTACCCTTTGTAACTGTTACCACTAAAACAGTGAACCTGTCTCCGACACTCCTCCCAGTCGTCGTAGAGTCCGGGAACCTTACCCTTGTACACGACATATGACGGCATCTCTATGCACTAGCCAAACAAAATGTTAGTAGCAATTCACAGACAATACATAAGCAATATATAAGTATGCAACAAAAGGATCGGAAGAGAAAAGCAAGACATTAATAGCACGATTCATGATCCTACTAATAAATAGCATCGATTACATCTAAGTTGAATGACTGTCCAAACCAAAGAGACATACAAGTTCATTAAAGGTTAATTACAACATGAGCTAATTGATGTTTCAGAACTACACATAGCATCACTACTTTCGACTCGACTCAGGGACCGGAGCATGGATGAAGCCGCCGTCTCTCGTGATGGTGATGAAGTTGCGGGTGTTGTCAGCCTGCTTTTGTAGCGTTGTGTCTATATCACTATTGGACGGTTGATATCTGAGGTAGAACTGCCCCGAGGTACGAAGGACATCTTGATGGATGATTTCTGCAAACTTCGACTGGATGCGAAAGAATTCTTGTCTGATGTCTGCGTCTTGGATTGCCGACAAGCTTGCGGCCCAATCTTTGAGATTATTTGGTAGCAGAAGGTGATTATGGTCCCATACGATCGCCCGCATGTGATGGATGGCATAGTAGGCATCCTTCTGACCGCCAGGCGGCTGCTTGATGCAGGAGAACATCGTATTGTGGGTGAACACATGCTTGCCGTACCTACGAACTGGCCTCTTAAAGGTGCCTCCAGATGTGGCGTAGCCGGGGAGAGCATCATCAAAAACTTTCTTGATATTTGTGTAGTCTATCTTGGACTCACGGTCCGGGTCGAAATACGTGACCATGGAATATTTCGGGCTTAAGAGGATGAGTGTGCAATGTGTGTGACTGCACAAAACACGGAATGTTAGAAAAAAAAAAGAACGATCGAAATCTAAGAAATCATATGTTACGGGGCGATGAGGGGATGACTTACTCGAGAAAGTAAGGCACGAGGAACTTATCCTTATCTGGGTTTGCCAGAATGACACCTTCGAGGTATGAACTCGCGACTTGCCGGTCCCCAGCGCTGCCCAAGATCTTGGCACGCATGTAGAAGGGGTCGACTATCTAGATGTCCGGGGTCTTGTCTCTAATGATCCGCATCTCCATACTCAGCGAAAACAGCCGAACGAAGGTGTAGTGCAGCGGATGAAGGTTAAACATAGCAAAGATGTCATCAAACCGCAGAACGATCGTACCCCCGATGGCGCTATCCACAAAGCCCTTGCCCTCTGGCACCTTGGCCATGAAAACCGGGTATGCCACATCATTCTGGGAGAGACGCCGCTTCTCCAAAGAAAGAACACTGTCATGCAGACTCCGCATAGCACCGGTTGCAGCATTGAGCATATTTGTCGGTAGCATCGCCCTACCCGCCACATGCACCCTCCTCGAGATATCCTTAGGTGAAGGTGGCCCGTCCTGAGCACGGATCGTACTCGGTGTCGGCTGGCTCGCACCGGCGCCCTTGTTAGTCTTTCGTTTCCGTCCCTTCTTCTTGATCTTATGTAATGGGATCGAGTTCTGCTCACAGACCGCCTTCTTGAGCGTGTTGGGGCTGATAATATTTTGCACCTCGGCTATCTGAGGCTCAGTGAAGGCGGCAGCTGGAGGCGTCTCCTGAGAACTGAACGCCAGACGACGCCTGTTGCAATTGGGTTTCTCCGCGGTACCAGCTAGATTGCTGTCATCTTTTTCAGGGTTGGGTTCTTGAGAAGGAGGCCCGCAGAATTCGTCACCGTACCCATGTTCGGCAAAGTACTTATCAACGTTGGTAAATTTACCGTCGTCGTTGTCGTTGTCGTCCGGATCCTGTGCCATATGCATGTCCGGATCCTGTGCCATAGGGATGTCCGGCATGTCTGGTAGCGTTGCGGCGTTCTTGCCATGTCTTGGCGCCGGCACGACTGGCGCTCTTGTCTGTGGGGTGGTGTCCCCCGCTCCCAAATGAATCTGGCTCTTCAGCCAAAGCAGGGGACAGCTTACGCAGGCGCTGAGGGTCATCACATCATCTTCGTCGGCCCCAGTGGGTCGAATCGGAGGTAACAACTCGTCGCAGCCTGGCAGCACCCGAACCAGTTCAACCCTATACACGGTGGGTGGCATCGGATTACCGTGGAACACGGGGTTGCCCAGTTGAACGATTCTGCCCTTGGCGACATCGATCAACTCGCCGTCCACGAAGTGTAGGAGAGTGCATGGAACATCGGCGACGCCCTGCAAAAACATGTAGGGCGTCAGGGATGCCCAGTCAAAGGCAAGGAGATGAAGTCATCGGCCGAGAGGCTTAGTTACCGTGATGCCGTCGAGCTCGGCTAATGTCGAGGCACCGCCAACAGCGGACGTGCAACTGACGGAGGGGCCGCTTGCTGGTGAGGTGCCGGCCGGCATACGCCCGGGTGCATTAAGCTCCAATGCTCGTGCCGGTGCCGGAGACACGAATACCGCCTCCGCCGGAGACACCAATGGCGCCGCCTGCGCGTTGTGCGAGTTGTTGGCCGTGAAGCTGGGAATCGGGGGTGGCCCCTGTGTTGGAAATATGCCCTAGAGGCAATAATAAAATGATTATTATTATATTTCCTTGTTCATGATAATTGTCTGTTATTCATGCCATAATTGTGTTATCCGGACATCGTAATACATGTGTGACTATGGACATTGGATGTCGTTGATAACGGGATCACATCATTAGGAGAATGATGTGATGGACAAGACCCAATCCTAAGCATAGGAGAAGATTGTGTAGTTCGTTTGCTAGAGCTTCTCCAATGTCAAGTATCTTTTCCTTAGACCATGAGATCGTGTAACTCCCGGATACCATAGGAGTGCTTTGGGTGTACCAAACATCACAACATAACTGGGTGACTATAAAGGTATACTACGGGTATCCCCGAAAGTATCTGTTGGTTTGACACGGATCGAGACTGGGATTTGTCACTCCGTATGACGGAGAGGTATCTCTGGGCCCACTCGGTAATGCATCATCATAATGAGCTCAAAGTGACCAAGTGTTTGGTCACGGGATCATGCATTATGGTACGAGTAAAGTGACTTGCCGGTAACGAGATTGAACGAGGTATTGGGATACCGACGATCGAATCTCGGGCAAGTAACGTACCGATTGACAAAGGGAATTATATACGGGGTTACTTGAATCCTCGACATCGTGGTTCATCCGATGAGATCATAGAGGAGCATGTGGGAGCCAACATGGGTATCCAGATCCCGCTGTTGGTTATTGATCGGAGAGTCCTCTCGGTCATGTCTGCGTGTCTCCCGAACCCGTAGGGTCTACACACTTAAGGTTCGGTGACGCTAGGGTTGTAGAGATATTAGTATGCAGTAACCCAAAAGTTGTTCGGTGTCCCGGATGAGATCCCGGACGTCACGAGGAGTTCTGGAATGGTCCGGAGGTGAAGAATTATATATAGGAAGTCCAGTTTCGGACATCAGGAAAGTTTCGGGGGTCACCGGTATTGTACCGGGACCACCGGAAGGGTCCCGGGGGTCCACCGGGTGGGGCCACCTATCCCGGAGGGCCCCATGGGCTGAAGTGGGAGGGGAACCAGCCACTGGCGGGCTGGTGCGTCCCCCCCCCCCCTTGGCCCCC
>NC_041387.1:634018507-634034382 GCF_002162155.2 Triticum dicoccoides
GATCTCCTAGGGCCGGCGCCCCCCCCCTAGGGGACCTATATATAAAGAGGGGGGAGGGAGGGCTGCGCACCCATGCTCCTGGCGCCTCCCTCTCCCTCTGCAACACCTCTCCCTCTCGTAGTGCTTGGCGAAGCCCTGCCGAGATCGCTGCTGCATCCACCACCACGCCGTCGTGCTGCTGGATCTCCATCAACCTCTCCTTCCCCCTTGCTGGATCAAGAAGGAGGAGACGTCTTCCCCAACCGTACGTGTGTTGAACGCGGAGGTGCTGTCCGTTCAGCACTAGGATCATCGGTGATTTGGATCACGACGAGTACGACTGCCTCAACCCCGTTCTCTTGAACACTTCCGCTCACGATCTACAAGGGTATGTAGATGCACTCCTCTCTCTCGTTGCTAGATGAACTCCATAGATTGATCTTGGTGAAGCGTAGAAATTTTTTAATTTCTGCAACGTTCCCCAACAGTGGTATCAGTGCTTGGTCTATGCATAGTTTTCCTTGCACGAGTAGAACACAAATTTGTTGTGGGCGTAGATGTTGTCAATTTTCTTGCCACTACTAGTCTTATTTTGCTTCGGCGGCATCGTGGGATGAAGCGGCCCGGACCGACCTTACACGTATGCTTATGTGAGACAGGTTCCACCGACTGACATGCGCTAGTTGCATAAGGTGGCTAGCGGGTGTCTGTCTCTCCCACTTTAGTCGGAGCGGATTCGATAAAAAGGGTCCTTATGAAGGGTAAATAGAAATTGGCATATCACGTTGTGGCTTTTACGTAGGTAAGAAAACGTTCTTGCTAGAACCCTATTGCAGCCACGTAAAACATGCAACAACAATTAGAGGACGTCTAACTTGTTTTTGCAGCATATGCCTTGTCATGTGATATGGCCAAAAGTTGTGATGAATGATATATATGTGATGTATGAGATCATGTTCTTGTAATAGGAATCACGACTTGCATGTCGATGAGTATGACAACCGGCAGGAGCCATAAGAGTTGTCTTAATTATTGTATGACCTGCGTGTCAATGATTAAACGCCATGTAATTACTTTACTTTATTGCTAAACCGTTAGCCATAGTAGTAGAAGTAATACTTGGCGAGCAACTTCATGGAGACACGATGATGGAGATCATGGTGTCATGCCGGTGACGAAGATGATCATGGCGCCCCGAAGATGGATATCAAATGAGCTATATGATATTGGCCATATCATGTCACTGTTTGATTGCATGTGATGTTTATCATGTTTTTGCATCTTATTTGCTTAGAACGACGGTAGTAAATAAGATGATCCCTCATAATAATTTCAAGAAAGTGTTCCCCCTAACTGTGCGCCGTTGCGAAAGTTCATTGTTTCGAAGCACCACGTGATGATCGGGTGTGATAGATTCTAACGTTCACATACAATGGGTGTAAGATAGATTTACACATGCATAAACACTTAGGTTAACTTGACGAGCCTAGCATGTACAGACATGGCCTCGGAACACAAGAGACCGAAAGGTCGAACATGAGTCGTATGGAAGATACGATCAACATGGAGATGTTCACCAATGATGACTAGTCCGTCTCACGTGATGATCGGACACGGCCTAGTTGACTCGGATCATGTATCACTTAGATGACTAGAGGGATGTCTAATCTTAGTGGGAGTTCATTAAATAATTTGATTAGATGAACTTAATTATCATGAACTTAGTCTAAAAACCTTTGCAAAAGTGTCTTGTAGATCAAATGGCCAACGCTCATGTCAACCTCAACTTCAACGCGTTCCTAGAGAAAACCAAGCTGAAAGATGATGGCAGCAACTATACGGACTGGGTCCGGTACCTGAGGAACATCCTCATAGCTGCCAAGAAAGCATATGTCCTAGAAGGACCGCTAGGTGAAGTACCCATCCCAGAGAACCAAGACGTTATGAACACTTGGCAGTCACGTGCTGATGATTACTCCCTCGTTCAGTGTGGCATGCTTTACAGCTTAGAACCGGGGCTCCAAAAGCATTTTGAGCAACACGAAGCATATGAGATGTTCGAGGAGCTGAAAATGGTTTTCCAAGCTCATGCCCGGGTCGAGAGATATGAAGTCTCCGACAAGTTCTATAGTTGTAAGATGGAGGAAAATAGTTCTGTCAGTGAGCACATACTCAAAATGTCTGGGTTGCACAACCGCTTGTCCTAGCTGGACATTAACCTCCCAGACGAGGCGTTCATTGACAGAATCCTTCAGTCGCTCCCACCTAGCTACAAGAGCTTTGTGATGAACTACAATATGCAGGGGATGGTGAAAACTATTCCTGAAGTATTTTCAATGCTGAAGTCAGCGGAGGTGGAAATCAAAAAGGAACATCAAGTGTTGATGGTCAATAAAACCACTAAGTTCAAGAAAGGCAAGGGTAAGAAGAACTTCAAGAAGGACGGCAAGGAAGTTGCCGTGCCCGGTAAGCAAGTTGCCGGGAAAAAGCCAAAGAATGGACCCAAGCCTGAGACTGGGTGCTTTTATTGCAAAGGGAAGGGTCACTGGAAGCGGAACTGCCCCAAATATTTAGCGGACAAGAAGGCCGGCAACACTAAAGGTATATGTGATATACATGTAATTGATGTGTACCTTACCAGTACTCGTAGTAGCTCCTGGGTATTTGATACTGGTGCGGTTTCTCATATTTGTAACTCAAAGCAGGAGCTGCGGAATAAGCGGAGACTGGCGAAGGTGGAGGTGACGATGCGCGTCGGGAATGGTTCCAAGGTCGATGTGATCGCCGTCGACACGCTACCTCTACATTTACCTACGGAATTAGTTTTAAACCTCAATAATTGTTATTTAGTGCCAGCTTTGAGCATGAACATTGTATCTGGATCTCGTTTAATGCGAGATGGCTACTCATTTAAATCAGAGAATAATGGTTGTTCTATTTATATGAGAGATATGTTTATGGTCATGCCCCGCTGGTCAATGGTTTATTCTTAATGAATCTCGAACGTGATGTTACACATATTCATAGTGTGAGTACCAAAAGATGTAAGATTGATAATGATAGTCCCACATATTTGTGGCACTGCCGCCTTGGTCACATTGGTGTCAAACGCATGAAGAAGCTCCATACAGATGGACTTTTGGAGTCTCTTGATTTCGAATCATTTGACACGTGCGAACCATGCCTCATGGGTAAAATGACCAAGACTCCGTTCTCCGGAACAATGGAGCGAGCAACCAACTTATTGGAAACTATACATACTGATGTGTGTGGTCCAATGAGCGTTGAGGCTCGTGGTGGCTATCGTTATGTTCTCACTCTCACTGATGACTTGAGTAGATATGGGTATGTCTACTTGATGAAACACAAGTCTGAGACCTTTGAAAAGTTCAAGGAATTTCAAAATGAGGTGGAGAATCAACGTGACCGAAAAATAAAGTTCTTACGATCAGATCGTGGAGGAGAATATTTAAGTCATGAATTTGGTACGCACTTAAGGAAATGTGGAATCGTTTCACAACTCACGCCGCCTGGAACACCTCAGTGTAACGGTGTGTCCGAACGTCGTAATCGCACTTTATTGGATATGGTATGGTCTATGATGTCTCTTACCGATTTACCGCTATCATTTTGGGGATGCGCTCTAGAGACAGCTACATTCACTTTAAATAGGGCACCGTCTAAATCCGTTGAGACGACACCGTATGAATTGTGGTTTGGGAAGAAACCATTGGGTATACCTTCTACCTTACATCCGAAGGCAAGATCTTTGTTGCCAAGAACGGGTCCTTTCTGGAGAAAGAGTTTCTCTCGAAAGAAGTAAGTGGGAGGAAAGTAGAACTCGATGAAGTACTACCTCTTGAACCGGAAAGTAGAGCAGCTCAGGAAGATGTTCTTGTGGTTCCTACACCAACTGGAGAGGAAATTAATGATGATGATCAAGGTACTTCGGATCAAGTTGCTACTGAACTTCGTAGGTCCACAAGGACACGTTCCACACCAGAGTGGTATGGCAACCCTGTCATGGAAATCATGTTGTTAGACAACGGTGAATCTTCGAACTATTAAGAAGCGATGGCGGGCCCAGATTCTAACAAATGGCTTGAAGCCATGTGAGGGAGTCCTGGATTAGGGGGTGTCCGGATGGCCGGACTATGACCTTTGGCCGGACTCCCGGACTATGAAGATACAAGATTGAAGACTTCGTCCCGTGTCCGGATAGGACTTTCCTTGGCGTGGAAGGCAAGCTTGGCGATATGATATGAAGATCTCCTCCCATTGTAACCGACTCTATGTAACCCTAGCCCTCTCTGGTGTCTATATAAACTAGAGAGTTTTAGTCCGAAGGACCAACAACAATCATACCATAGGCTAGCTTCTAGGGTTTAGCCTCTCTGATCTCGTGGTACATCAACTCTTGTACTACCCATATCATCAATATTGATCAAGCGGGAGTAGGGCTTTACCTCCATCGAGAGGGCCCGAACCTAGGTAAAAACATCGTGCCCCTTGTCTCCTGTTACCATCCGCCTAGATGCACAGTTCGGGACCCCCTACCCGAGATCCGCCGGTTTTGACACCGACATTGGTGCTTTCATTGAGAGTTCCTCTGTGTCGTCACCTTTAGGCCCGATGGCTTCTTCGATCATCAACCACGACGCGGTCCAGGGTGAGACTTTTCTCCCCAGACAGATCTTCATATTCGGCGGCTTCGCACCGCGGGCCAATTCGCTTGGCCATCTGGAGCAGATCGAAAGCTACGCCCCTGGCCATCAGGTCAGGTTTGGAAGCTTAAACTACAGGGCTGACATCCGCGGGGACTTGATCTTCGACGGATTCGAGCCACGGCCGAGCACGCCGCACTGTTACGATGGGCATGATCTAGCTCTACCGCCGGACAGCGCCCAGAGCGCCGCTCAGGTGCCTGCTCCGATCATTAGCTCGGAGCCGACTGCGCCAGTCGGGGACGGACGGTTGGACACCGCCCCAGGAGCCGCAATCTCTACGGCGATAGAGCCGAATACCAGCCTAGTCCTTTGCGAGGCCTATGACTCCAAGGTGCCAGACTCTGTTCTGAACTCCGAATCTTCCGCACCCCTTCCGATCGAACCCGATTGGGCTCCGATCATGGAGTTCACCGCCACGGACGTCTTTCAGCACTCGCCCTTTGGCGATATCCTGAATTCACTAAAGTCTCTCTCTTTGTCAGGAGAACTCTGGCCGGACTATGGTCATCATGGTTGGGATGCAGACGATGAAGAAATTCAAAACCCACCCACCACCCACTTTGTAGCCACTGTCGACGATTTAACCGACATGCTCGACTTCGACTCCGAAGACATCAACGGTATGGACGCCGATGAAGGAGACGACCAAGAACCAGCACCTATAGGGCACTGGAAATCCACCTTGTCATATGACATATACATGGTGGACACCCCCAAAGTAGGGGATGGCGAGGAAAAAACGGAGGACGACCCCTCCAAGAAGCAACCCAAGCGCCGACGTCAGCGGCGCCGCTCTAAATCCCGCCAAAGCAAAAATGGCGAGTCCGGCACTGTAGACAACAACACCCCGGACAGTGCCGAAGACAACCCCCTCCAGCAGGATTCAGCGCAGGAGGATGGAGGAGCCAGCCCTCATGAGATAGTTGCAGACAGGGAGGTCGAGGACGACAATTATATGCCTCCCTCCGAAGATGAGGTAAGCCTCGACGACGACGAATTCGTCGTGCCAAAGGATCCCATCGAATAAGAGCGTTTCAAACGCAGGCTTATGGCCACAGCAAGCAGCCTCAAGAAAAAACAGCAGTAGCTTAGAGCTGACCAAGACTTGCTAGCCGACAGATGGACTGAAGTCCTGGTGGCCGAAGAGTATAAACTCGAATGCCCCTCCAAGAGCTACCCAAAGCGCAGGCTGCTACCCTAGCTAGAGAAGGAAGCAACTAAACCTACATCACCAGCGTACGATGCACCCAATCGGCCACCCCATGGCCGAGACAGAGAGGCCTTTCGGCCCTCGTCCCAAGCCGCACCCCCGCGCCGCTCAAAAAATACTAGAGTGCAGGGAGACGCAACAGACCTGTGAGACATATTGGAGAATAAGGCAAGGCAAACAAGATCGATCTACAGATCGCGTGGGCGCCCCACGTCACGTGACGATAACCGTCACGCCGGATATGATAAATACGGCCAGGCCGAACACAACAGACAAAGCTCATCCGAGCTGCGTCGCGATATAGCCCAGTACAGGGGCGCCGCGCACCCACTATGCTTCACAGACGAAGTAATGGATCATCAAATCCCCGAGGGTTTTAAACCCGTAAACATCGAATCATACAATGGCACAACAGATCCCGCGGTGTGGATCGAGGATTATCTCCTTCATATCCACATGGCCCGTGGTGATGATCTACACGCCATCAAATACCTCCCGCTCAAGCTTAAAGGACCAGCTCGGCACTGGCTTAATAGCCTGCCAGCAGAGTCAATTAGTTCCTGGGAGGACCTGGAATCCGCGTTCCTTGACAACTTCCAGGGCACTTATGTGCGACCACCAGACGCCAATGACCTAAGCCACATAATCCAGCAGCCAGAGGAATCGGCCAGACAATTCTGGACATTGTTCCTAACCAAGAAAAATCAAATAGCCACTGTCCGGACGCCGAGGCCCTTGCAGCCTTCAGGCACAATATCCGTGACGAATGGCTTGCCCGGCACCTAGGACAGGAAAAGCCGAAATCTATGGCAGCCCTCACGATACTCATGACCCACTTTTGCGCGGGAGAAGACAACTGGCTAGCTCGTAGCAATAACATAACCAAGAGCCCTAGCAATTCGGATACCAAGGACAACAATGGCAGGTCACGTCGCAACAAGCACAAGCGCTGCATTAACGGTGACAATACTGAGGATACGGAAGTTAATGCCGGATTTAGAAGCTCTAAACCCGGTCAGCGGAAGAAGCCATTCAAAAGAAACCCTTCGGGCCCATCCAGTTTAGACCGGATACTCGATCGCTCGTGCCAGATACACGGCACCCCCGAACAACCAGCCGACCACACCAACAGGGATTGTTGGGTGTTCAAGCAGGCAGGCAAGTTAAGTGCCGAAACCAGAGACAAGGGGCTGCATAGCGATGACGAGGAGGGGCCTCGGCTGCCGAACAACAGAGGACAGAAGGGCTTCCCCCGCAAGTGCGGACGGTGAACATGATATACGCAACCCATATCCCCAAAAGGGAGCGGAAGCGTGCTCTCAAGGATGTCTATGTGTTGGAGCCGGTCGCCCCAAAGTTCAACCCATGATCCTCCTACCCAATCACTTTTGATCGAAGGGACCACCCCACTAGCATCCGTCACGGCGGATTCGTCGCATTGGTCCTAGACCCAATCATTGACGGATTTCACCTCACTAGAGTCCTCATGGACGGCGGCAGCAGCCTGAACCTGCTTTATTAGGATATAGTGCGAAAAATGGGTATAGATCCCTCAAGGATTAAACCCACAAAGACAACCTTTAAAGGCGTCATACCAAGTGTAGAAGCCAGCTGTACAGGCTCGGTTACACTCGAATTGGTCTTCGGATCCCTGGATAATTTCCGAAGCGAAGAGTTAATCTTCGACATAGTCCCATTCCGCAGTGGCTATCATGCCCTACTCGGACGAACCGCATTCGCAAAATTCAATGCGGTGCCGCACTACGCATATCTCAAGCTCAAGATGCCAGGCCCTCGCGGAGTCATTACGGTAAATGGAAACACCGAACGCTCCCTCCGAACGGAGGAGCACACGGCGGCCCTGGCGGCGGAAGTACAAAGTAGCCTCTCAAGGCAATTCCCCAATCCGGGTATTAAACGTCCGGACAACGTCAAGCGCGCCCGAAGTAACCTACAACAAAACCGGCTGGCACGTTCCGAGCAAGCGTAGCAGTGTGGCCCCAACCCCAGCCCTCGCCAGATGGCGATAGCGGTACCACGCGTACATAACTACGCTTTGGAAATACCATAGGCATAAGGGGAGGGGCACAACTACGGAACGCCCAGAATGCGGCTTAACCGCACTAGGGGCTCCCTATTCTGCCGTTTCCTTTTTTATATATACTTTCAGGACCCAACTATCCGGAAGGCCTGTCCAGCAATACACTCGCCGAACATACGATGCAACAGCCAGGGAGAGAACAAGCCACGTCAAATGTCCAGGTGGTCTCTATAACGAGCTAAATACCTGTTTTACTTAAAAGTCTCACAGCTTGCCCCTGGAGGGGGACATGTCAAATAATCCCATCTCTTGCTTATTGCACTATTTGTATCATTCTGCTTTCATAGCAGCCCTTTTTAATAAACAATACATAGCTCTTATCTATTATTGTACTCATCTATTTTTATACAAATATGTTCAGTCATGACATTATGCAACCGTACACTTTGGTACGGCTAATACACCAGGGGCTTAAGCACCCCATAACACGGTGTGAGAAGACCGAACACTCTCATGAGTGCGGCACCCCGAACTTATAGCACTATATGCATCGGCTCTGAATCATGTCTTGGGTCAATAGTTGGGTTTGCCCGGCTCCCATGTTTTGGTACCTTACGTTCCACAATGTTGGCTAAGATAGCGCTGGGAGAACTACTGCAATTGTGCCCCAGTTGAGCTGGGTTAACACCTCAGTAGAGAAAGCTAAAACTGACCGTCATGATAGTGCGAGAGACCGGTCGCTGTTCGCGAGGTTTTTCGAGTCCCTAAAGACTTATGCCGCTTAGAGCGAGGAGCCGGATTTATCTGGCCTAGGCGTGGATAGCGCCCCGAACTCGGTCTTCCGAATACTAGGGGCTTCGCCGAAATTTAAAATTATAGAATTATATGGCTAAGTGAGAGTGATAAAGCATTATAAGTTCGATGGCCTTGTTCGTTGTGGTGAGCGCCTCCCTAGATGGACCCAAGAATGGGAACAAGAGCGCTCAGGTTTATCCTGAACACCCCAGCACTCGTGGCATGGGGGTAGAAGCCGAGGACTTGCATCTCTCAGATTTGATAAACGGCCACACAGAAGGTAATATTTTAAATTAACAAGCGTTGCTTAGCGCATATGAACAAAGTTTTCAGCATACAGGATAACATATGCGAGTCTACTCAAAAATTACATCTTTGGAGCATTCACCCACTATAAGGCGGGCACCCTTCAGGACGCCCTTATAATACATCTTGGGCTTGTGATACTCCTTGCCCGGCGGTGGCGCGTCTGTCACAAGCTTCTCGGCGTCCATCTTGCCCCAGTGCACTTTAGCACGGGTAAGGGCCCGGCGGGCACCTTCGATACAGACGGAGCGCTTGATGACTTCAATGCATGGACAAGCGTCAAACAGCCGCCGCACAAGACCGAAGTAGCTCCCAGGCATGGCTTCTCTAGGCCACAGCCGAACTATGAGGCCCTTCATGGCCTGTTCGGCCACCTTGTGGAGCTCGACTAGCTGCTTCAGCTGGTCGCTCAGGGGCACCGGATGTCCGGCCTCAGCATATTGAGACCAGAACACCTTTTCCGTCGAGCTCCCCTCCTCGGCGCGGTAGAACGCGGCAGCATCAGACACACTACGGGGCAGATCGGCGAACGCTCCTGGAGAGCTCCGGATTCGGGTAAGTAACAGATAATTCACTTTTATATGCTTGCTTTGCATAAAGAATGCCTTACCCGCCGCTATCTTCTTTATCGCCTCGATCTCCTGGAGGGCCTTCTGGGCTTCGGCCTTAGCGGTTTTGGCACTCTCAAGAGCCAAGGCGAGCTCGGACTCTCGAGTCTTCGAGTCATGCTCCAAACTCTCGTGTTTCTCCACGAGAGCCTGAAGCTCTAGCCGCACCTCCGCCACCCGCGCCTCCTGCTTCTCTCGATCGGTGCACTCCAAGGCCGCACTGTTTTCGGCCTTGGACACTGCTTCCTTCAGGGTCGCCACCTCGGTCGTGGCCCCTGCAATGTTCATGTTGGTCCTGTCATTATTTGCAACCAAGTATTTCTATATACATTTACATACGGTTTTACATACCCCCTTGTCCTTGAGCTGCTTCTTGGCACGGCCGAGCTCGTTCTCGGACCGCTCGAGGTTCTGCTTCAATGCGTCGACCTCCGCATTCAGTGCGGCCGAGGTCAGCAGCGCAGCTTGCATTCCCATATCGACATATTTATGTTAGACTCCTGCGTATATCTTTTTAGACCCTCAGTCCGGCTTTTCTTTCGAACGCCGAACTGAGTCTCAGGGGCTATTGTCTATGCGGTAACATTTTTATATGTTTTACATACCTCGAAGCCTATTAGCAGGCTGGTACAGGCTTCTGTCAGCCCGCTCTTGGCGGACTGAACCTTCTGAATCACCGCACTCATAACAGTGCGGTGCTCTTCGTCGATGGAGGCGCCGTTAAGCACCTCCAGCAAATTGTCCGGCGTCTCCGGTTGGACGGAGGCCGCCGGCGTCGTAGGTGCGCCTTTCTTATGAAGGCGCCGCCTGCCGGACTCTGGAACCGTTGTTGGTTCCGGATCGGTGTCCGGCCCGGGGCCGGACTTAGATCCCTCTGGGGTTTTACCCCCTTTTGGCCTGGAGTCCGGGAGGTCGCCTTGCGGCACCTCCAGGACCACCTCCTCCTGGTTTAGTCCCTTTTGGGACTCCACCTCGGCGTCGTCCGTAGGGAGAGGGGAGGAGGCCGTCGGAAGTGAAGCGCTATTCACATCCGACGAATCCAGGGAGCCGCTCGACGAATCGCCAAGCTGAGCCTTGGGCGGACTACATGATTGAATTCGGTGTCAGAAGGTACCATACATTTGGGGAGCGCCATAAGTTATTCTGGTATCCGGATACTTACGATTTTGCCAGGGGCTTGACCCTGGATGGCCATTCCTCCCTGTCGTCTTCGGCATCGGAGGCGTAGTCCGGCAGAAGGGTCCTCCCCTTCTTGGAACCTCCGGCCTCCCCAGTTGGGGCGGCCTTCCTCTTCTTGCCTCCCCCGCTGGAGGGGGAGAGGCTTCTTCTTCTTCCTCCTCCTCATCCTCAGAGGTGGAGGGCGCTTCGGGGTTGTCGGGCGATGAATCCGACACCACCAGGCGCCGAGAACTCTTTCGGGTCCCTGTGGCCTTCTTCTTGGCCTCCTTCTCCGGCACCACGTGAGGTGCCGGAACCAGCAGCTTCGTCAAACTTGCATCTGCTGGGCCTTCGGGCAAAGGGGCCGGGCAGTCAAACTGTCCGGATGTCCTCTTCCAGTCCTGTCAAAGGAGCAGGAGTTTAGAACCTACACGGAATCAAGCTATGAAAATCAAGTGTCCCGAGAGAGACTAAAAGCAAGCTTACTTCGTTGGCTTGGCGCTTGGCGCAGAATCCGCGATCCTCGGTGATGGGTGGGGAGACCTCGGAGCTCTTGAATAGCACCTTCCAAGAATCCTCGTGCTTTGTGTCGAAAAGCCGGGACAGAGTCTGGTGCTGGGCGGGGTCGAACTCCCACAAGGTGAAGGCCCGTCGTTGACACGGGAGAATCCGGCGGAAGAGCATGACCTGGACTATGTTGACAAGCTTAACCTTCTTGTTCACCAGGTCTCGGACGCAGGTTTGGAGTCCGGTCACCTCTTCCGGAGTACCCCACAACAGGCCCGTCTCCTTCCAAGATGTGAGCCGAGTGGGGATGCCGGATCGGAATTCGGGGGCCGCTGCCCACTCAGGGTCACGCGGCTCGGTGATATAGAACCACCCCGACTGCCATCCTTTGATGGTCTCTACGAAGGCGCCCTCGAGCCATGTTGCGTTGGCTATCTTGCCCACCATGGCACCTCCGCACTCCTCTTGACGTCCGCCCACGACCTTCGGCTTGACGCTGAAGATCTTCAGCCATAGGCCAAAGTGAGGCTAGATGCGGAGGAAGGCCTCACATACGACGATGAACGCCGAGATGTTGAGGATGAAGTTCGGGGCCAGATCATGGAAGTCCAGGCCGTAGTAGAACATGAGCCCCCGGACGAACGGGTGAAGAGGAAAGCCCAGTCCGCGGAGGAAATGGGGGAGAAACACGACCCTCTCATGGGGCCCAGGAGTGGGGACGAGTTGCCCCTCCTCGGGAAGCCGGTGCGCGATGTCGTCAGACAAGTATCCGGCCTTCCTCAACTTTTTGATTTGCCCCTTCGTGACGGAGGAGGCCATCCATCTACCTCCCGCTCCGGACATGACTGGAGAAAGGTCGAGGTGGGAAGTGCGGTCTTGGGCACTGGAGCTCGAGTGCGCAGGGACGGATAAGCAAGGGAGGAAGCAGGCGTAAATGGAAAGGGTGGATCCTTATCCCCTTATATGGGCGACCGAGACTACAAGCCCCCACCAGCCCAATAAAACTCGCTTATCTCCCAAGCGCTGCGGTTAATGGCGCAGTTGGGTTACCCGTGCCCGTATTGATGAGAATCCCGGAATAAGAGGACACGATCTCTGCTTTGACAAGACGTGCCAAGGAAACCGCCTCGCTAAACGCGCTGAGGTGGAACAATAAAACGATTCGCATAAAGGCTTGGCCGTGGCGTGATGTCACGCTGCGGAATACGTCAGCAGATTAGATTTGTGCAGATATTATTCTCTCTACAGTGGTATGTGGAACTTATTTTGCAGAGCCGGACACTATCCTTGTGTTCAACATCTTCTATGGAGTATTTGGAGGAGGAACCCGCCTTGCAATGCTAAAGACAATTTGCGCGCCGGACTCGTCATCATTGAAGCCTGGTTCAGGGGCTACTGAGAGAGTCCTGGATTAGGGGGTGTCCGGATGGCCGGACTCTCGGACTATGAAGATACAAGATTGAAGACTTTGTCCCGTGTCCGGATAGGACTTTCCTTGGCGCGGAAGGCAAGCTTGGCGATATGATATGAAGATCTCCTCCCATTGTAACCGACTCTATGTAACCCTAGCCCTCTCCAGTGTCTATATAAACCAGAGAGTTTTAGTTCGAAGGATGAACAACAATCATACCATAGGCTAGCTTCTAGGGTTTAGCCTCTCTGATCTCGTGGTAGATCAACTCTTGTACTACCCATATCATCAATATTAATCAAGCAGGAGTAGGGTTTTACCTCCATCGAGAGGGCCCGAACCTGGGTAAAAACATCGTGTCCCTTGTCTCCTGTTACCATCCACCTAGACGCACAGTTCGGGACCCCCTACCCGAGATCCGTCGGTTTTGACACCGACACCATGCAATCCGAAATAGGATCCATGTATGAAAACAAAGTGTGGACTTTGACAGACTTGCCCGATGATCAGCGAGCGATACAAAACAAATGGATCTTTAAGAAGAAGACGGACGCGGATGGTAATGTTACCATCTATAAAGCTCGGCTTGTTGCTAAGGGTTATCGACAAGTTCAAGGGGTAGACTACGAGACTTTCTCTCCCGTAGCGAAGCTGAAGTCCGTCCGAATCATGTTAGCAATTGCCGCATACTATGATTATGAGATATGGCAAATGGACGTCAAAACGGCATTCCTTAATGGCTGTCTTAAGGAAGAACTGTATATGATGCAGCCGGAAGGTTTTGACGATCCTGAGAATGCTAACAAGGTGTGCAAGCTCCAGCGATCAATTTATGGGCTGGTACAAGCATCTCGGAGTTGGAACATTCGCTTTGATGAGATGATCAAAGTGTTTGGGTTTATGCAGACTTATGGAGAAGCCTGCGCTTACAAGAAAGTGAGTGGGATCTCTGTAGCATTTCTCATATTATATGTAGATGACATACTTTTGATGGGAAATGATATAGAACTTTTGGACAGCATTAAGGCCTACTTGAACAAGTGTTTTTCAATGAAGGACCTTGCAGAAGCTGCTTACATATTAGGCATCAAGATCTATAGGGATAGATCGAGACGCCTCATAGGTCTTTCACAAAGCACATACCTTTATAAGATATTGAAGAAGTTCAATATGGATCAGTCGAAGAAAGGGTTCTTGCCTGTATTGCAAGGTGTGAGATTGAGCTCGGCTCAATGCCCGACCACGGCAGAAGATATAGAAGAGATGAGTGTCATCCCTTATGCCTCAGCCATAGGGTCTATTATGTATGCCATGCTGTGTACCAGACCTGATGTAAACCTTGCCGTAAGTTTGGTAGGAAGGTACCAAAGTAATCCCGGCAAGGAACACTGGACAGCGGTCAATAATATCCTAAAGTACCTGAAGAGGACTTAGGATATGTTTCTCGCTTATGGAGGTGGCGAAGAGCTTGTCGTAAAGGGTTACGTCGACGCTAGCTTCGACACAGACCTGGATGACTCTAAGTCACAAACCGGATACGTGTATATTTTGAATGGAGGGGCAGTAAGCTGGTGCAGTTGCAAGCAGAGCGTTGTGGCGGGATCTACATGTGAAGCGGAGTACATGGCAGCCTCGGAGGCAGCGCATGAAGCAATGAGGTTGAAGGAGTTCATCACCGACCTAGGAGTCATACCCAATGCGTCGGGGCCGATCACTCTCTTCTGTGACAACACTGGAGCTATTGCCCTTGCCAAGGAGCCCAGTTTTCACAAGAAGACCAGGCACATCAAGCGTCGCTTCAACTCCATTCATGAAAATGTTCAAGATGGAGACATAGATATTTGCAAAGTGCATACGAATATGAATGTCGCAGATCCGTTGACTAAACCTCTTCCGCGAGCAAAACATGATCAACACCAGAACTCTATGGGTGTTTGATTCATCACAATGTAACTAGATTATTGACTCTAGTGCAAGTGGGAGACTGTTGGAAATATGCCCTAGAGGCAATAATAAAATGATTATTATTATATTTCCTTGTTCATGATAATTGTCTGTTATTCATGCCATAATTGTGTTATCCGGAAATCGTAATACATGTGTGAATACATAGACCATAACATGTCCCTAGTAAGCCTCTAGTTGACTAGCTCGTTGATCAATAGATAGTAATGGTTTCCTAACTATGGACATTGGATGTCGTTGATAACGGGATCATATCATTAGGAGAATGATGTGATGGACAAGACCCAATCCTAAGCATAGCACAAGATCGTGTAGTTCGTTTGCTAGAGCTTTTCCAATGTCAAGTATCTTTTCCTTAGACCATGAGATCATGTAACTCCCGGATACCGTAGGAGTGCTTTGGGTGTACCAAACGTCACAACGCAACTGGGTGACTATAAAGATATACTACGGGTATCCCCGAAAGTATCTGTTGGGTTGACACGGATCGAGACTGGGATTTGTCACTCCGTATGACGGAGAGGTATCTCTGGGCCCACTCGGTAATGCATCATCATAATGAGCTCAAAGTGACAAAGTGTTTGGTCACGGTATCATGCATTATGGTACGAGTAAAGTGACTTGCCGGTAACGAGATTGAACGAGGTATTGGGATACCGATGATCGAATCTCGGGCAAGTAATGTACCGATTGACAAAGGGAATTGTATACGGGGTTACTTGAATCCTCGACATCGTGGTTCATCCGATGAGATCATCGAGGAGCATGTGGGAGCCAACATGGGTATCCAGATCCCGCTGTTGGTTATTGACCGGAGAGTCGTCTCGGTCATGTCTGCGTGTCTCCCGAACCCGTAGGGTCTACACACTTAAGGTTCGGTGACGCTAGGGTTGTAGAGATATTAGTATGCAGTAACCCAAAAGTTGTTCGGAGTCTCGGATGAGATCCCGGACGTCACGAGGAGTTCCGGAATGGTCCGGAGGTGAAGAATTATATATAAGAAGTCCAGTTTCGGCCATCGGGAAAGTTTTGGGGGTCACTGGTATTGTACCGGGACCACCGGAAGGGTCCCGGGGGTCCATCGGGTGGGGCCACCTATCCTGGAGGGCCCCATGGGCTTAAGTGGGAGGGGAACTAGCCCCTGGTGGGCTGGTGTGCCCCCCCGCCT
>NC_041387.1:634034509-634038838 GCF_002162155.2 Triticum dicoccoides
TAGGGTTTGAAACCCTAGGGGTGGGGGCGCATCCACTTGGCTTTGGGGGGAAGCCACCCCCTTGGCCGCCCCCCCCCCTTGGAGATTGGATCTCCTAGGGTCGGTGCCCCCCCTAGGGGCCCTATATAAAGATGGGGGAGGGAGGGCTGCGCACCCATGCTCCTGGCGCCTCCCTCTCCCTCTGCAACACCTCTCCCTCTCGTAGTGCTTGGCGAAGCCCTACCGAGATTGCTGCTGCATCCACCACCACGCCGTCGTGCTGCTAGATCTCCATCAACCTCTCCTTCCCCCTTGCTGGATTAAGAAGGAGGAGACGTCTTCCCCAACCGTACGTGTGTTGAACGCGAAGGTGCTGTCCGTTCAGCACTAGGATCATCGATGATTTGGATCACGACGAGTACGACTCCCTCAACCTCGTTCTCTTGAACGCTTCCGCTCACGATCTACAAGGGTATGTAGATGCACTCCTCTCTCTCGTTGCTAGATGAACTCCATAGATTGATCTTGGTGAAGCATAGAAAAATTTTATTTTCTACAACGTTCCCCAACACCCTGTTGGCCGCCCGCAATCCACGTCGTCAGCCCCTGAATCAAGGTAGGCACCATGGCGGTGAGCGTCGTTCCCAGTTGTTGTTGCACTTGCTCTTGGATAATCTCCGGAATCCGTGCCACTTGTGCCTTGAGTTCTTGAACCTCGCGCGACTGGCTTTCCAAGCTGGTCTTTCTCTCCTTTCGCCCACCAGCGGTATAGTATGACGACCATTTTGTGGACAAGCCTTTGCCGGCCACACGACCAGCTGACGACGGCTTACTGAGCTTATCCTTGTTTTTCATTACGTTTAACGCCCTATTTAGAGTGTTGTCTCAAGCAGGGGAGCTCTGAGACGACCCCGCGCTACTGCTTTCAGTCTCCTGCGGAAGGAATGTGAACCATTTAGAAATTTGGCTTCATTAATTAGAATGCAACCATATGGAGCTAATTACGCGGGGGTGTATTCCTTACCTGAACAAGCTCAAGCGCCCTGGTCTTCGGATCCGTGGTAAGCTCCTTTGTTACCGGGTCCTCCTTGTACTGGGCCCTGACAAAGTTCCTGGTCTGCTTGTCACGGTATTTCTCGAAGTGGGGCGATAGGCCTTGCTCGGCATGCTCTGCGTCCTCCTTGTCCCATATAGGCTCCACCACTCTGTAACCGCCGGGACCAAGTTGGTGTACCCCTAAGTTCAACTGTCGCATTTCTTTCCCCCACTAACTTGATTCGGAGGTTGCGCTACTCTCGCACTTGATCTTGAACTCCTTGTAGTCATCTTCGCTGATCAAAGGATTTTTTGCCTTGATCTTCTCATAACTATCACCTTTTTCAATCATTCCCTTCACCGTGCTTCTCCAAGTAGACAGGGCCGTGCTCATCCTCGTGAGTGCGGCACTGTTCACTTTATTCCTTGAGAGGCGTGTGTTTGCAAAGTCAGCGGGGAACTTGTATCGTTCGTGCAGCTTCGTGAAGAGGAGGCTGCGCAAATTCCCTCGGTCCTTATGCCTTAGGTTCTCGGTGTTGATCAAGATGGTGCTCCGGAGAATGCACCCGAGCTGAACCGAGTACCCCTTGACTAATTCTTTGGGCGTCGTTGGATGCCCGTCGGAGTTCACTTCAGTAAATTACTCCTTGACAGTGTCGAGCACGTTCGGGCGCCGGTCCTTCCGTTGCCTCTTCGGTTGGCTGCCATCTGTGCATGAGCCGCCATCATTAGTGGTGGAATCCTCGGCGGCACCATCAATGGTGTCATCCCTGACGCCACTAGGGGTTGTGTAGTTAGGATCGATGTCTTCCGTGGTGTCCTCATAGCGGTGAGGTTCTTCCTCCATCTCCTGGGACAGCTCCCAGAATTGCTTGCCGCCCGAACCGCTGGCCTCATCTCTGTGGGCCATGTTTCACTCTAAATAGAAAAAAAGTTTGGTCAAAAAGTTGGTTATTATCAAGGAACAAGATCATGGTCTCATCATTTAGTGTTTGTCGACACCGAGGCATCCTAAAAGCTAAGCTTTTATCATTTAGGGTTTGTCGATGCCGAGGCACCCTAAAAGCCTAAGCTTTCATCATTTAGGTTCTTATCGACATCGAGGCACCCTAAAAGCCAAGGTTTTATCATTTAGGGTTTGTCGACGCTGAGGCACCCTAAATGCTAAGTTAAGTTTTCATCATTTAGGGTTTATTGATGCCGAGGCACCCTAGGTTGACTAATATATATGGGTATCTTCTAATAATATACCCTATCAAGAAAAGGGAAGGAGAATTCTAAGTTGGGCCTAATCACTTGGCTCTATTGCCACCTATGGTTTAATGCAGCAAGAATAAAGGGGTAGTTGATCCTACTTAATTAAGTACTAAGATACCCCGGCCCATGCATTAGTCGCAAGTACCCCATATGTCCTATTTTTAGCAAAGTCATGCTAAAATTCACGGAAAATTTTAGCATGACCTTTGCTGAAAATAGGACATATGGAGTACCCGAATTTGCCGGAACGGAAGTTAATCGACATTCCGGCAAACTCAAGGGCCTCTCGGGGTACCTGCAAAATCATTATCCCCGCGTAATGAAGTCGCCAATGGGTCATTGCAGAAGATCACAAGTAGCATCATCACAAGTACAACATCATCACAAGTACAGCAGCAGCAACAGTGAATATAGGCATAACAGCAGCAGCAGCAGGTTTATTATTCTTCTTCATAAACACTAATTGTCTAATTGAGCAATACAGCGACAGTGTGAACAAATAAAAACACAAACTACACCTACATATTTGGGTACCTCTATGGTAGTAATTCAGTTTCAAGGGTTTTATAAGTATTGCTTGCCAAATTCTAGTTAACTCCTTACAATAACTTGGAATTTGACCACAAGGAGTTGTCAGCAAGAATGATCCAATAAAACATTTTTTTAGATGACCCATAAGACAAACTGAAAATAGTTGTTGTTGCTGAACTAATCTGACCACTATAACATGTTCATCATTCAGCCATAGTTGTTGTTGCTGCTACAATTTCAGTAAGCAACATGCCTAAATCCAGTGCTTGTTTGACTTTACTGAATTACCAACACATGGCACACAACACATTTATATTTTGTCAGGTCACACAACACATGCCTGAGGAGGAAGACTGAATTTTCTACAGAAGCATCATCAGGTACACTTCAACATGTGCTAGTAGCAACAAAGGGTCAATATTCATTCTTATTTATGGTCAATATTTATAACCTATCAACAAATGGCAACAATATTGAGTAATCTACTGCAAATAATCTGTTGCAATTTGATCTATTACATGAACATGGTTGATCTTCACTTTGCATAAACCTGGTTGAGTATTACAGAGCAATTGACAGCAAATTGACCTGGTTGGAATTCATACAGCAACAGTAACAGTTAACTGAACTTCTTTTGCACGCATTTATCACTCCAGAAAACTTTCAGTAACAAGTGAGAAGCATCTGCATTTTCTTAGTGAACTTTTGAGTTCATTTATCACTTGTTGGAGTATGCTACAGCTTCTGCAAATCACAAACTCCTTTAGTTTACATCTTAGTTTTAGCAAACACTACAGTTTCAGTGAAGGAGTCATAACTGAATAACATGCACTATAGTTTCTCTACAGTATTGGAACACTGAACATTTTTAGTTAACTGTAGCAAGAAAAACTTCCAAAAACTAGCAGATCTCTAAGAATGCCAAGAGTATTACTCAATGAATTTGATGGCATCAAACTAAATTTTCACTATTATATGTTCATCATTTAGCAGCAGTGTACAACCTTTGTCCTGGATTATTTCTCTACCTTCGTATCGACTGACTAAATTTCCTCTACAGCTTGACAACCAGTGTAAACTACTGTACTAAGAACAGCAAATTCAAACTCACAGCAACAAATTCAACAGTGAGTAAGCCTGAAGATTCTTCTCTTGCAAACCCCCAACCCTAGCTACTTAATTCTCCAACCCCCTTTCCTTGTCCAAAATTCTCCAACCCCCAACCCTAGAACACATCAAAAGGAAATCAAGAGGGGGAAAAGGGGGAAGCGGCTCGGGTGCTCACTGGGGAGTTCGAGGGTGACTCGGACTAGCCAGAGCTAGTCGAGGCGGCACGAATTCGGCGCCGAGCGATGGCGATGGTGGCCGAGGCGGAGGAAATCGGCGGGCGTCGAAGGGATGGCTCGAGGGCGTCCAAGCTCGTTCGGGTCCTCGTAGTCGAAGAGGAAGACGGCGGCGGTCCTCCTGGGCAAGCCGCGCGGTGTTGGACGGCGAGCACGAGGTTGACGCAGGCGGGGCCGCGGGGGG
>NC_041387.1:634039277-634057262 GCF_002162155.2 Triticum dicoccoides
GCGGCGCTCGACTCAAGGAGGGGCGTTGGGGGCGGTGGTGGTCGGGTGCGGCGGGGGCAGCGAGCACGGCCAGGGACGGCGAGCACGGGGGCGGTGGTGGTCGGTGGTGGTCGGGCGCGGGTGTGAGATGAGGCAGGGGAGGGATTAGAGAGAAATGTGAGAGATTGGGGATTTTAGTGTGGGGGAGGCTTAGCAATGGCGCACCACCTAGCGGTGCGCCATTAGTATGTTTTTTTCAGATAGCAATGGCGCACCCCCGAGCGGTGCACCATTAATAATCTTTTTTTAGATAGCAATGGCGCAACACCCAGCGGTGCGCCATAAGTAACTTTGTTTTGCATAGCAATGGGGCACCAGCCAGAGGTGCGCCATAAGTAATTTTTTTTTGTTGCATCAAATAATTTTTTAGAAAATGAATATGAATATGAAACAGTAATATTTTTTTATAAAAACAATAATAATTTTTTAAAAAATATCATCAAATTTGTTATTTGAAAATATTTATGAATATGAAAAAATATCATCAAATTTATTATTTGAAAATATCATCAAATTTGTTATTTGAAAATATAATCAAATTGGGTTTTTTTATTTTTAGTTGCATTCATTTGTGATGGGCATTTTTAGTTATTCAATATTTTTTCCTATTGAATATGAAAAAATATCATCAAATTTGAAAAAATATTCATGAATTCAAAAAGTGCCCATGAAATTTAAAAATATTCATGAGTTCAAAAAGTGCCCATGAAATACAATCGAGAAATGAAGGCTACAATTTAAATGCAATCGATCTTAGCTAGCTATCTGTTCACGTCCTTTAGGTAGGGTGGTCCTGCTTCTTCTTGTGGTGTATGCTGATACTTCATCGTCGTCATCATGTTCCATCTTCGGGTCGCCGTACTTGTCGAAGTCTTGCTCATTGGCGACTCCATCCATTCCGATGATCTTCCTTTTGCCTCTCCTCACGACAACACGACTGGGCTTTGACGGGTCGGTAATGAAGAAGCATTGGTCCACTTGGGAAACCAGTACCCATGGCTCATTTTTCGCGGTGATGTTTGCGCCCGCGGTCTTGGATTTGGCTTTGGGTATAACCATGGTGGTGAAATACTGGTCTTCTTTTATGACGCTCTTGGTCCATCTGACACGGAACATCAGGACCTTCTCTCCAGCGTAGCTCAGCTCCCAGATCTCCTTGATCCTTCCGTAGTATCTGTCCTTGTCATTACCGGTGTAGGATTCCATCATTACCCCGGAGTTCTGATAACCATTTCTCTTCATGTCCTTTCCCTCGGTGTAGAATGTGTAGCCGTTGATATCGTATATCTCGTACGTCATCAGGTTGTGCTCGGTGCCCTGTGACAAGGCGAATATGAGTTGTTCTTCCGCGGAAGAATCCTCATGTAAAGGGTACGACAGAAGCTTCTGCTTGAACCAATGCGTGAAACATGAGTTGTGCTCTTTGATTATATCTCTGTCCGTCCTCTGTTGGCCTCGGTCATTGTACGTCTTCTCGATAAAGGTTTTGTGCTCTACCACCCAAGGATCGACCACGTCTATGTGTTGTAGCGCGACTAGGTTTGCTCTTTCAAAGTCGGCGAGTCGACCCTCGAAGTCGACATGCATTTCACGGCGACCCTCACGGTGACCCCATCCAGCGAGCCTGCCGAGGTGCCTGTTGACGGGCAGACCAATGGGGTTCTTGCTGCCTAGATAATTCGTGCAGTAGGAGATGCACTCTTCGGTCAGAAAGCCCCTGGCTATGCTTCCCTCTGGACGTGACATGTTGCGAACGTATCCTTTGATAACACCATTCATCCTTTCGAACGGCATCATGCTGTGCAGGAAAGTCGGCCCGAGTTGGATGATATCTCCACGATATGGACCAGCAGATGCACCATAACGTCGAAGAATGCGGGCGGGAAGTACATCTCAAGCTCGCATAGTATCACCACGATCTCTTCATGTAGCCTTCTGAGTTGCCTCATGCCAACCGACTTCCGAGAGATGATGTCGAAAAAGTTGCATAGGCCAAATAGCATTTCACGGACGTGCACGTCCATGATCCCACGGATTGCAACTGGAAGTATCTGCATCATCAGCACGTGACAGTCGTGACACTTCATCCCGCTAAACGTCTGCTTCGCTGAGTCTAGGTATATGCTTATCTTCCCCACGTAACCGTAAGGAAGTTTTACTCCTATGAGGCAGGTGAAAAACTGATCGATCTCCTCCTGACTTAGAGTGAAGCACATGGGAGGGAAGTCATTTCCGGTCTTCTTGGCCTTTTTGCCTTTGCGACGACTTTCCGTGTCCTGCTTCGCCTCATCATCATCATCATTAGCGTGAAGCTCCTCCCTGATGCCCATTGATTTCAAGTCTGCCCTTGCTTTAGGCCCATCTTTGGTCCTCTCTGGCATGTTGAGCAGGGTACCAAGCAGACTCTCGCACACGTTCTTTGTGATATGCATGACATCAAGGCTGTGAGGCACATGGTGGATCTTCCAGTATGGCAAGTCCTAGAAAACAGACCTCGTTTTCCATACCTTCAGCAGCGGCTCTGGCGCCTTTCGCTTCTTTCCTGGCTCTAGCGCCTTTTGCTTCTTTCCCGGCAGTGGGCAATCTTTCTAAATTTTCAATAGCTCGTCTATTGCCTCGCCGATCCTCGTACGCGGGCGTTTTCGGGGTTCGGTTTCACCATCAAACAGATCCTTGCATTTTCTCCATGGGTCATCATGGCAAAGCCACCTTTGATGTCCCATGAACACGGTTTTCGAAGACCCGGGATCTCTATCTAGCTGGCGATACGTTGTGTCATCCATGCACCTGACGCATCCAGAAAATCCGTGGACCACCTGCCCCGCGACATATCCGTAACCGAGATAGTCATGCACCGTCGTGAGCAGTGCGGCTCTCATAGGGAAATATTCTTTCTCTGCGGCGTCCCACATATTGGTTGGCGTTTTCCACAACGTGTCTAGCTCCTCTATCAGCAGCCCCAGATACAGATTGATGTCGTTCCCTGGTTGTTTCGGCCCTTCAATTAGCATACTCATGTGAATGTACTTCCTCTTCATGCACAACCAGGGGGAAGGTTGTACATCCACACAAACACAGGCCAGTTGCTATGTGTGCTTCTCTGGCTGCCAAATGGATTGACTCCATCGGTGCTCGCGCCCAGCACGATGTTCCTTGGATCCTTCCCAAATTCTGGGTGTTCGAAGTTCAACGCTTGCCACTGGCTCCCATCCTTAGGGCGACTCAGTATCTTGTCTTTTTTATTTATCTCCGGATCATTTGCGTCATCTTCTCGCTTCTTCTCCTCCCTATCCACGTGCCAACGTAGGAGCTTTGCTACCTTAGGGTCTGCAAAATACCTGCTGCAGACGAGGAGTGATCGGAAAGTACCACACCACTTTTCAAGGAGCTTTCTTCCACTTCTTGTATCGAGTGACGGCGCACACCGGACATATGGTAGAGTCCGCGTGCTTGTCCTGATAAATGATGCAATTGTTCATGCACACATGGTATTTCACGTGTAGTAAATCCATAGGACACACGATTTTCTTCGCCTCCACGAAACTGGTCGGGCACTTGTTCCCCTTGGGAATACGTTCGTGCCAGAATGACATGTTCTCGTCGAAGCATGCGTCGGTCATTTTGTGTTTTACCTTCATCTCCAAAGCCATGAGCGTTACTTCCAGGCGGGTACCCTCAGGCCTGCATCCTTCATACAATGGAGTAACCGCGTCTATCTCCAGTTGATCCAGCTTGGCTTTCTCTCGGGCGGCAGCTCTTGCGTTATCCGTCTGCTTGAGAATCAGCTCTTGAATATGAGGGTCCTGCACCCAGCCCATCGATGGTCCATCTTCGTATGCTCCGGCATCTTCATCTTCATGATCATGCCCTTCGTCTTGATCTTCCTCATCATCATGTCCTGCATCTTCTACATGATGATTGTGTACAGCATCGCCATCGTGATCATGTCCTGGAGATTCTTCGTCTTCTCGCCTGCCCGAGCCGTAGTGGTTGTCTTGCTGCCCTTCCTCATTTCTTGCCCGGCCTCCATGGACGACTTCATAGTCATCTTCATCACCTTGCCACCGATAGCCATCCATGAAACCACGCAAGAGCAGGTGGTCCCGCACCTGCCCGGAATCCGGGTCCGCAATAAGGCTCTTCAGCTTGCATCTTCGACACAGACACCTTATCTCTATCTCGTTTTTTTGAAGCATCTCGGCCTTTGCGGAGCTCAAAAACCTATTCACGATGCCTTCGGTCATCGTGCATACCATGGTCGCCTGTGGTGTAGAGCAAAACGATATTTTATAACCAAGAAAAAATTTGGCATGACTTTGCCTAAAAATAGGACCAAAAAGAATGCATAGTGCCAAAATTCTCGCCGAAACAGAAATGAATCAACATTCCGGCAAAATATTGCCAACTATCACATTTCAAATACCGGTACCTGCAAACACAAACATATATGCAACACCACAAACATATGCAACACCACAAGCATACATAGATCTAGCTAGGCCATAAAAAGTGCATGTGCACATTGTTGGAGGGAGAAAAAAAGTAGATCTACAACATAAAGATAGCTTTCCCCTTACTTACCTATCAAAAAAAGGTAATTTAACCACTTATTTTGGATGAATCTATGGTGCAAATGAGGTGAGGAGGAGGAGGCAGCCGAGACAAGCTTGGAGGAGGTGGTGGAGAGAATGAAGTGGGGAAAGTGAGTGGGTAGGTGTGGCTGTCCAAAATATCTAGCTGGTCCCAGGTTACTAATGGCGCACCAGCTGGTGGTGCGCCATTAGTAGTTTTGCAAAAAATATATATATAGTAGTGGCGCACTGTGTGGCTAGTGCGCCAATACTAGTTAAAACTAGTAATGGCGCACTCTTACCTGGTGCGCCATTAGTATTTTTGGAAAAAAATTTGTTACTAGTGGCGCACTGTGTGACTGGTGTGCCATTACTAGTTAAAACTAGTAATGGCGCACTGTGCCCTGGTGCGCCATTAGTAATTTTGAAGAAATAAAAAAAAGTTTGTTACTAGTGGTGCACCTTGTGTCTGGTGCGCCATTAGTGTCTTTCACACTAATGGCGCACCAGCACATGGTGCGCCACTGCTATATAGTAGTGGCACACCACATGTCTGGTGCGCCATTAGTGGCCATATCATCTATAGCCCTTTTCCTAGTAGTGTGCCAGAAGAACCGAGATCTGAAGAAATCAAGTCGTTTCCGTACCCCTTTCGGAATTTTGAAGAACGATAGGAGGAACATCGGCATACTAGTCAGTACTGAGTTAATCAACACTAGCCGACCTTCATAAGACATTAGCTTACCTTTCTAGCAACTAAGCTTTTTTTCTATTTGATCTTCGATGCATTTCCATTCTTTATTGGATAACTTACGGTGATGAATTGGTATACCCAAATAAGTGAATGGTAAAGCACCCAATTCACACCCGAACAATTGTCTATATGTGTCTTGTTCGTCTTTGGCCTTCCCAAAACAGAACAACTCACTTTTGTGAAAGTTTATCTTTAAACCAGACAATTGTTTGAAAAGACATAAAATAAGTTTCATATTACGCGCCTTAGCAATGTCATGTTCCATGAATAGGATAGTGTGTCAGCATACTATAAGATGGATACTCCTCCATCAACCAGATGAGGAACTACCCCCTCCACTTGCCCATGCTGCTTGGCCCTGCCAATAAGAATGGCTAACATATCGGCCACTATATTAAACAGGAGAGGAGACATGGAATCTCCTTGTCTCAAACCCTTGTGTGTCTGAAAATAATGACCGATATCATCATTAACCTTGATTCCGACACTACCCTTTTGGACTTGAGAACCCACTTGGTTCCGCCAGACCTCACTAAATCCTTTCATGCGCATTGCCTGTTGTAGGAAAGGCCACTTAACTTTATCATACACCTTCTCAAAATCCACTTTGAAGATAACCCCATCTAGCTTCTTCGAATGAATTTCATGTAGCGTTTCATGCAAAACGACCACCCCCTCAAGTATATGTCGTCCTGGCATGAACGCTGTTTGGCTCGGTTGCACCACTGAATGCGCGATCTATGTCAGTCTATTAGTACCCACTTTTGTGAAGATTTTGAAACTGACATTGAGAAGACAGATTGGCCTGAATTGTTCAATTCGAACTGCCTCTTCTTTCTTTGGCAATAGCGTAATCATGCCAAAGTTAAGATGAAACAGCTCTAAATGACCGCTAAAGAAATCATGAAACATAGGCATAAGATCACCCTTAATAATATGCCAACATTTCTTATATAATTCAGCTGGAAACCCATCTGGTCCCGGTGCTTTATTCGATTTCATTTATGAGATTGCATCTAGAACCTCTTTCTCAGTAAACGGTGTAGCCAAAATATCGTTCTCATCTACCTGCAGCTGCGGAATATCACCAATTACCGCCTCGTCTAGGGATACCGTACTTGCTTCCGGATGGCCAAAGAGTTGTTTATAGTAATTAGAGATATACGCCTTCAGGTTCTCATGCCCTATAATTGTCCCCTCATCATGTTCAAGCTGAAAAAATTTCTTCTTCCTATGTTTGCCATTCGCAATCATATGAAAAATTTGTGTATTGTCATCCCCTTGGATAACCTTAAGCACTTTGGCACGCAGTGCCCATTTGAGCTCCTCTTCTCTAAGAAGCGCTCGAAGGCTTAGCTCAGCTTTGGACTTAGAACTTTGCTCATTCACCGTAAGTAGGGTACTTTCTGCTTTTAAATCTAAAGCTTCAATTAAACGAGTAAACCTCTCTTTTTCTTGTTTGTAAAGCCCACTTTCGTTTCTGGCCCAACCTCGCAAAAACTGTCTCAAATGATGGATCCTATTCTGCCATCTCTCAAGGCTAGTGTTTCCACTAACCGGAATTTCCCATTCACGTGCGATGATCTCCAAGAAATCTTCTTTCTCGAACCAACCAAGTTCGAAATTGAAAGCATTCTTATTTCCAACGTGAGTGGCCTCGCCCGAGTCTACAAGCAATGGTGTATGATCTGAGATCGCTCTTTGCATCGCATGAACCGACACCAAAGGATATTTTTGTTCCCATTCCACACTAGCAAGTGCCCTATCCAACCTCTCATATGTTGGATTGGGCAACGAGTTGGACCAAGTAAAATGTCTACCGGTGAGTTCTGTTTCTTGCAAATTCAGACTCTCGATTATCATATTAAACATCATAGTCCACCGACTATCAAAATTGTCATTGTTCTTTTCATCTCTCCTCCGAACTATGTTGAAGTCACCCCCAACAAGGATCGGTAGAGTCTCATCTCCACAAATCTGCACCAAGTCGGCCAAGAAATCCGGTTTAAGTCCAGGTTGTGCTGCACCATACACAGCCACAAGAGACCATCGGAACCCATCCAATTTTGATCTCACCCGAAACTTAACCGCAAAATCACCCCGAACCACATTCAGGACCTCAAGTGTTTCACATCGAACTCCTAGTAAGATCCCACCAGATCTTCCTCTAGGAGGTAAGATGTGCCAATCAAAATCACTTCCCCCGGCAAGAGTTGCAAGGAATTGTGAGGTAAAATTATCCCGTTGTGTTTTTAAAAGTGCAATAAAATCTAAATGTTGCTCCACTGTTGTTTCTGCCAAGAACCTTCGTTTAGCCAAGTCAGCTAGACCTCTGCTATTCCAAAAGATTCCTTTCATATGTCATCATGGAATTTTTTTCTTAACCTTAACTCTAGCACTTCTATGAACTGCGGGGGTAGGATAAATCTTTCGTTTCCAGGATCGCTTAGGCTTCTCCCCAGCACCCTCCGTACACGTATGTTCAACATAACACGAAACAGTGCCCTCCGTGACTGGAGGCTCTACCGTGTCCATACTCTCCGACCCCTCCTCATCCTCGGCGTCATCACTAGGCAAGAGATTATTGCAAATGTTTTCTAGGGCTACAATTCCTAAATTATTCATGTCATCCTCATTCATGGGTTTAACTGATGCAAGGTTCCTAAGTATTTCAGAGGCTCGTTCTCCTTCTAAATCCAGAAGATCATTAACAGATTTTGCTACCTCTTTTTTATTTGAACCCAAATTAATTCCTAAGTTGTTTGCCTTATCAACAATTTCATGCTCTGAAAAATGCATAATTGAACAACTTCTATCAAAAGACATACCTGTAGTAGCCTCGACATCTCGAAGCATGGCCGCCCTCTTGCGCGCGCTAGCTGTAGGTCATCAACATCAGGTTGTTCCTGGATCCGGTTGCTGACACGCCTGCCAGACGTAGTCGGATCCGGGATCCCACCGAAGGTGACTAGGTCCTCCATAGTCCTCTCTGGAGGTGCGTGCTCCCCACTCAAACGCGCATCCCTAAATGCTGGTGAAGAAGGGATATGCGCGGCCGAGCGAGCAACCTCCGCCGCAATGGTAAGAGCCGGCGACTGTGGAGCCACCTGCTCCACAGTACCGCTCCCCCCAATACGGCATCATGGCGCGGAGACGATGTCGATGAGTTGCGGGCCTCCTGCCCGCACCCCGCTCCAAGCTATCCAGGGATGCCCCGCGGGGAGAGAACAGGGCGGGCCTCCTGCCCGCGCCCCTCCCCCAACTGGCCAGGTATAGTCGAAATTGGGCTGGGAATGTGAGCCTCGTGCCCATCATCCCTCCCAATCGCTATCGGTATCTCGGTGCCCGGCGGGTCCTGAACCTCGGAATCACCCCTCTGGGACAAAAGCACATTAGGCGAACCAACAGAAGGGAGCAACATCGATGGTAACTCGAGCTCTTCAGGGTCATCTGCCTCCACTTGGTTGCTCCATAACCGACTAGGTGCAGACCGAGCTCCAAAAGAACCAAACCTAAGCGTGTTAATCGGTGTCGTGGATGACTGCTACGTCTTGAGCTTCCGTTGGTTTTCCTTGAAGAGGAGAAGGTGATGTAGCAATAGTAGCATAAGTATTTCCCTCAGTTTTTGAGGACCAAGGTATCAATCCAGTAGGAGGCTCCTCAAAAGTCCAACGCACCTACACAAACAAACTGAGAACTCGCAACCAACGCGGTAAAGGGGTTGTCAATCCCTTCACAGCCACTTGCAAAAGTGAGATCTAATAAAGATAGTAAGATAAGATACATATATTTTTGTTATTTTATAATATAGATGCAAAAAGTAAAGATGCAAATAAAAGTAGATTGGAAGCAAATATGATAAGAGATAGACCCGGGGGCCATAGGTTTCACTAGAGGCTTCTCTCAAGATAGCATAAGTATTACGGTGGGTGAACAAATTACTGTCGAGCAATTGATAGAAAAGCGAATAATTATGAGATTATCTAGGCATGATCATGTATATAGGCATCACGTCCATAACAAGTAGACCGACTCCTGCCTGCATCTACTACTATTACTCCACACATCGACCGACTCCTGCCTGCATCTAGAGTATTAAATTCACAAAGAACAGAGTAACGCATTAAGCAAGATGACATGATGTAGAGGGATAAACTCAAGAAATATGATATAAACCCCATCTTGTTATCCTCGATGGCAACAATACAATATGTGTCTTGCAACCCTTTCTGTCACTGGGTAAGAACACCGCAAGATTGAACCCAAAGCTAAGCACTTCTCCCATGGCAAGCAAGATCAATCTAGTAGGCCAAACCAAACTGATAATTTGAGAGACTTGCAAAGATAACTCAATCATACATAAAAGAATTCAGAGAAGATTCAAATATTATTCATAGATAAACTTGATCATAAACCCACAATTCATCGGATCTCAACAAACACACCACAAAAAGAGATTACATCAAATAGATCTCCGCAACAGAGGGGGAGAACATTGTATTGAGATCCAAAAAGAGAGAAGAAGCCATCTAGCTAATAACTATGGACCCGTAGGTCTGTGGTAAACTACTCACAACTCATCGGAGGGGCTATGGTGTTGCGGTAGAAGCCCTCCGTGGTCGATTCCCCCTCCGGCAGAGTGCCGGCGAAGGCTCCAAGATGGGATCTTGCGGATACAGAAGGTTATGCTGGTGGAAATTGTGTTTCGTCTGCCTCCTGGCTGTTTTCGGGGTACGTAGGTATATATAGGAGGAAGAAGTACATCGGTGGCCACCCGAGGGGCCCACGAGACAGGGGGGCGCGCCCTCCTATCTCGTGGGAGCCTCGGCTGCTTCTTGACTTGCACTCCAAGTCCTGTGGATCACGTTCATTCCAAAAATCATGCTCTCAAAGGTTTTATTCTGTTTGGACTCCGTTTGATATTCCTTTTCTTCGAAATACTGAAATAGGCAAAAAAACAGCAATATGGGCTGGGCCTCCGGTTAGTAGGTTAGTCCCAAAAATGATATAAATGTGTAAAATAAAGCCCATAAACATCCAAAAGGGGTAATATAATAGCATGGAACAATCAAAAATTATAGATACGTTGGAGACGTATCAAGCATCCCCAAGCTTAATTCCTACTCGTCCTCGAGTAGGTAAATGATAAAAAAGAAATTTTTGATGTGGAATGCTACCTAGCATAATTCTCCATGTAATTTTCTTTATTGTGGCATTAATGTTCAGATCCAAATGATACAAAATAAAAGTTCATATTGACATAAGAAATAGTAATACTTCAAGCATACTAATCAAAGTAATCATGTCTTCTCAAAATAACATGGCCAAAGAAAGTTATCCCTACAAAATCATATAGTTTGGCTATTGCTCTACCTTCATCACACAAAGTACTTAATCATGCACAACCCCGATGACAAGCCAAGCAATTGTTTCATACTTTAATAATCTCAAACTCTTTCAACTTTCACGCAATACATGAGCGTGAGCCATGGACATAGCACTATATGTGGAATAGAGTGGTGGTTGTGGAGAAGACAAAAAAAAGATAGTCTCACATCAACTAGGCGTATCAACGGGCTATGGAGATGCCCATTAATAGATATCAATGTGAGTGAGTAGGGATTGCCATGCAACGGATGCACTAGAGCTATAAATATATGAAAGCTCAACAAAAGAAACTAAGTGGGTGTGCATCCAACTCGCTTGCTCACGAAGACCTAGGGCATTTTGAGGAAGCCCATCATTGAAATATACAAGCCAAGTTCTATAATGAAAAATTCCCACTAGTATATGAAAGTGACAACATACGAGACTCTCTATCATGAAGATCATGGTGCTATTTTGAAGCACAAGTGTGGAAAAAGGAGATAGTATCATTGTCCCTTCTCTCTTTTTCTCTCATTTTTTTCTTTTCTTTTTTTTCTTTGGCCTTCCTTTTTTTTCTTTTTGGCCTTTCTCCTTTTTTTCTTTTTGTAAAGTCCGAAGTCTCATCCCGACTTGTGGGGGAATCATAGTCTTCATCATCCTTCCCTCACTAGGACAATGCTCTAATAAAGAAAATCATCACACTTTTATGGATTTACAACTCAAGAATTACAACTCAAGGCTAGAACAATGTATGACTCTATATGAATGCCTCCGGCGGTGTACCGGGATATGCAATGAATCAAGAGCGACATGTATGAAAATTATGAAGGTGGCCTTGCCACAAATACAATGTCAACTACATGATTATGCAAAGAGCAATATGACAAAAGTAATGTGTATCATATGAACGGAACGGTGGAAAGTTGCATGGCAATATATCTCGGAATGGCTATGGAAATGCCATAATAGGTAGGTATGGTGGCTGTTTTGAGGAAGGTATATGGTGGGTGTATGGCACCGGTGAAAGTTGCGCGGCACAAGAGAGGCTAGCAATAGTGGAAGGGTGAAAGGGTGCGTATAATCCATGGACTCAACATTAGTCAAAAGAACTCATATACTTGTTGCAAAAATTTAGAAGTTATCAAAAACCAAAGAACTATGCGCATGCTCCTAGGGGGATAGATTGGTAGGAAAAGACCATCGCTCGTCCCCGACCGCCACTCATAAGGAAGACACTCAATAAATAAAATTGTGCTCCAACTTCATCACAAAGCGGTTCACCATACGTGCATGCTACGGGAATCACAACCCTTAACACAAGTATTTTTCATAATCACCTCAACTAGCATGACTCTAATATCACTACCTCCATATCTCAAAACAATTATCAAGCATCAAATTGATCATAGCATCCAATTCACTTTCTATGATAGTTTTTATTATACCCAACTTGGATACTCATCATTCTAGGACCAAATTTGTAACCATAGAAAATACCATGCTGTTCTAAAATACTCTCAAAATTATATAAGTGAAGCATGAGAGACTAGCAATTTCTTCAAAATTAAGACACCACCGTGCTCTAAAAGATATAAGTAAAGCACTAGAGCAAAAACTATCAAGCTCAAAAGATATAAGTGAAGCACATAGAGTATTCTAGCAAATTCTAACCAAATAGGCTTCTCCAAAAAGGTGTGTACAGCAAGGATGATTGTGGTAAACTAAAAAGCAAAGACTAATATAATACACGATGCTCCAAGCAAAACACATATCATGTGGCGAATAAAAAAATATAGCTCCAAGTAAAGTTACCAATGAACGAAGACGAAAGAGGGGATGCCTTCCCGGGGCATCCCCAAGCTTAGGCTTTTGGCTATACTTGAATATCTTGGGTTGCCTTGGGCATCCCCAAGCTTAGGCTCTTGCCACTCCTTATTCCATAGTCCATAAAAGCTTTACCCAAAACTTGAAAACTTCACAACACAAAACTCAACAGGAAATCTTATAAGCTCCGTTAGTGAAAGAAAACAGAACCACCACATAAGGTAATGCAATGAACTCATTCTTTATTTATTTTGGTGTTAAACCTACTGTATTCCAAGTTCTCTATGGTTTATAAACTATTTTACTAGCCATAGATGCATCAAAATAAGCAAACAACACATGAAAAACAGAATCTGTCAAAAATAGAACAGTCTGTAGCAATCTGTAACTAACGCAAACTTCTGGAACTCTAAAACTCCTACAAAAATAGGACGTACTGGAAAATTTGTTTATTGATCAGCACCAAAAAGAATCAATGCAAAATCACGTTTCTGTGATTTATTGAATTTTTTCTCGTGAGCGCAAAGTTTCTGTTTTTCAGCAGAATCAAATCAACTATCATCATAGTTTATCCTATAGGTTCTACTTGGCACAAACACTAATTAAAAGATAAGAACACATCTAAACAGAAGGTAGATGCAAAATTTATTACTAAGCAGGAACAAAAACAAAAAACACAAATAAAATTGGGTTGCCTCCCATCTAGCGCTATCGTTTAACGCCCCTAGCTAGGCATTGAGATTTCAATGATGCTCACACGAAAGACAAGAATTGAAGCACAAAGAGAGCATCATAAAACATGTGACAAACACACTTAAGTCTAACATACTTCCTATGCATAGGCATCTTGTAAGCAAACAAATTATCAAGGCAATAAAAAACTAGCATATGCAAGGAAGCAAAAGGAAACAATAGCAATCTCAACATAACGAGAGGTAATTTATTATCATGAAAATTTCTACAACCAAATTTTCCTCTCTCATAATAATTACATGTAGGATCATAAGCAAATTCAACAGTATAGCTATCACAAAACATATTCTTAACATGATCCACAAGTATGCAAAGTTGACACTTTTCCAAAATAGTGGGATTAACATTATCTAAAGTCATGGTCTCTCCAAACCCACTTTTATCAAGAATATCATAAGATTGAACATACTCCAAATATGTGGGATCTAAAGTTGACACTCTTACAAACCCACTTTCAATATTATTGCAAACACTATTATCAATCTCATATTCATCATGGGGCTTAAATAAATTTTCAAGATCATAAAAAGAATCACCCCAATCATGATCATTGCAAAAAATAGTAGACATAGCAAAACTAGCATCCCCAAGCTTAGGGTTTTGCATATTATTAGCACAATTGACATCAAGAGAATTTATAGTAAAATCATTGCAATCATGCTTTTTATCGAAGGAACTACCAAGTATGGGTGCAATAGCAATGATCTCATGTTTAACATAAGGAACTATAGAAAATTCATCTTCGTAAATATTGGCATCATGGCCACAAGAATAGCAAGCATCATGTTCGTCAAGGGATATTTCAACCAAATCATCAGAATCATCATTATCTATAGATTCATGCATATCATTATTTTCTTCCAAAGCAACGGTCATTCTTTCAATAAATTCTTGGACATAGACATTATGAGCAAAGTTTTCATTGCAATATTTAAGTATGACGGAATTTTCAGACTTGTTGAGAGCAAAATCATACTTTTCAATCAAAGAAGCAACTTCATGAGCACCCTTAAAAACGACAAATTCTTCAATTCATTCGATATCATAGTAACTATAGACACCCTTTGCATAAGAAGATAAGATTTCATTATCATTGAACTCACATAGGTAGGGAAGGTGTTTTTTAGGGTTCTTAGAGCAACAAGTAAAATCAAAAATTTCACAAAGATTCCAGGCATAGCATAGCAAACTATTTATATGATACCATAAGACTTCCCTTTTTCAGACAAACAGTGACGCACAAAATGAGCATGCTCATCTAAAGATTTCCCATCAACTAGGCTAGTTGGGGTTTCAGCACGAGCGCATAAGGATCGAAGATGATCCAAGTAGAACACTTTAAGTGGATCCATAACAATAGATTTTTAGCAAGCAAAGATGCAAGCACATAGAAGGCACATGGAGACGCAAACAAAAAGGCAAGCGAAAAAGAGAGGAGGAGATTGGGAAAGAGAGGGCGAATAAAATGGCAAGGGTGAAGTGGGGGAGAGGAAAACGAGAGGCAAATGGCAAATAATGTAAATGCGAGAGAGATGGGTTTGTGATGGGTACTTGGTATGTCTTGACTTGAGCGAAGACCTCCCCGGCAACGGCGCCAGAAATCCTTCTTGCTACGTCTTGAGCTTGCATTGGTTATCCTCGAAGAGGAGAGGGTGATGCAGCAATAGTAGCGTAAGTATTTCCCTCAGTTTTTGAGAACTAAGGTATCAATCCAGTAGGAGGCTCCTCAAAAGTCCCATGCACCTACACAAACAAACTGAGAGCTCGCAACCAACGCGATAAAGGGGTTGTCAATCCCTTCACGGCCACTTGAAAAAGTGAGATCTAATAAAGATAGTAAGATAAGATAAATATATTTTTGGTATTTTATAATATAGATGCAAAAGGTAAAGATGCAAATAAAAGTAGATTGGAAGCAAATATGATAAAAGATAGACCCGGGGGCCATAGGTTTCACTAGAGGCTTCTCTCAAGATAGCATAAGTATTACGGTGGGTGAACAAATTACTGTCGAGCAATTGATAGAAAAGTGAATAATTATGAGATTATCTAGGCATGATCATGTATATAGGCATCACGTCCATAACAAGTAGACCGACTCCTGCCTGCATCTACTACTATTACTGCACACATCGACCGACTCCTGCCTGCATCTAGAGTATTAAGTTCACAAAGAACAGAGTAACGCATTAAGCAAGATCACATGATGTAGAGGGATAAACTCAAGCAATATGATATAAACCCCATCTTGTTATCCTCGATGGCAACAATACAATACGTGTCTTGCAACCCTTTCTGTCACTGGGTAAGAACACTGCAAGATTGAACCCAAAGCTAAGCACTTCTCCCATGGCAAGAAAGATCAATCTAGTAGGCCAAACCAAACTGATAATTCGAAGAGACTTGCAAAGATAACTCAATGATACATAAAAGAATTCAGAGAAGATTCAAATATTATTCATAGATAAACTTGATCATAAACCCACAATTCATCGGATCTCGATAAACACGCCGCAAAAAGAGATTACATCGAATAGATCTCCACAAGAGAGGGGAGAACATTGTATTGAGATCCAAAAAGAGATAAGAAGCCATCTAGCTAATAACTATGGATCCGTAGGTATGTGGTAAACTACTCACAACTCATCGAAGGGGCTATGGTGTTGATGTAGAAGCCCTCCATTGTTGATTCCCCCTCCGGCAGAGTGTCGGTGAAGGCTCCAAGATGGGATCTTGCGGATACAGAAGGTTACAGTGGTGGAAATTGTGTTTTGTCAACCTCCTGGATGTTTTTGGGGTACGTAGGTATATATAGGAGGAAGAAGTACGTCAGTGGCCGCCCGAGGGGCCAACGATACAGGGGGGCGCACCCTATAGGGGGGCGCGCCCTCCTATCTTGTGGGAGCCTCGGCTGCTTCTTGACTTGCACTCCAAGTCCTCTGGATCACGTTCGTTCCAAAAATCACGCTCCCGAAGGTTTCATTCCGTTTGGACTCCGTTTGATATTCCTTTTCTTCGAAATACTGAAATGGGCAAAAAAACAGCAATATGGGCTGGGCCTCCGGTTAGTAGGTTAGTCCCAAAAATGATATAAATGTGTAAAATAAAGCCCATAAACATCCAAAAAGGGTAATATAATAGCATGGAACAATAAAAATATTAGATACGTTGGAGACGTATCAATGACGCTCCCTTGGCCGTAGCCGCCTTATCTGTCTGCGACTCCGGCCCCTTGGCCGGCTCTTGTGGATTACTCTCAGGCCCCTTTTCTTGATTCCCGGGGGCTCCATCTACCTCAGTCGTATCCATGTCCTGAAGATCATCTCCCTCTTGTGGTACCAGCATATCCTCAATCTCAAGCTCGAGCACATATGTAGCTCCGGCATGTGTCCACTTGACCATATCCGGCACTTGCTGCACACTGCGCACGCTCACAAGTAGCCTCGCAGCTCTATGAGCTCAGGTAAATGGCATGTCAACCTGCTCCGTCTTAATAATGAGTGAGCATAAGCTCCAAGCAACCAGAAAATGATTGATATATTTGCGCGGTGCCCCAAAGAATCGAACCCACACCTTCTCTAACGGTGTACCCTCGGGCTCCTTCTCTGTCCACTCATCAAACGCAATGACAATATTCGAGCTCTGAACTCTACACAAGCCATACTTGAGAACATGCAACTGATCCTTCTTAGTGGGGAAGTCCACCTTGTAAGTCTGATTCTCCAACTTGACAAGGTCCCACTGATAATCTCCTGGTACAAGATCCCTCAACTGCCACAGAATCTATGCCTCTGCCAAAGTCCCATTAGTAACCTTGACTGCTGCCGGGAAGCTACTCTCCATCACATGTCCCATAGGTGCCACTTCCAGCGACTCAAAAAACATCAGCTCTGGACAACATACCCCGTAAACGTTAACCACCGGTTTGGGGCCTGGAAGAAGTGGGCAATCCGCCAACACATGCTGCAATCTACTGCAATAGTCACAAAGCTTAGTCGTGCACTCTGCCCCAAAATTTCCCGGCTCACCGCATCTGTAACACCGTAACTTTTTCTTCTTAAGTGCCCGCTTGGATAACTTTTCCCCATCGCGTTTGTCAGCACCCTTGCGCTCACCCTCGGCTTTGTCAAAACTATTGTCAGAGGCGGAGTCCCGTGGCTTAGACGTCGTCACGTTAGCCGCAGGCACCTGCTCCATTTCCAACGCCGTGACCGCCTCCATGGCAGCCGCTAGTAGAGTCGGCGTAGCAACCGGCTCTACATGAACCGTCGTCGGTGTCTTCTGCACAACTGTCGTGCGAGCCGGTGGCGGCGGAGGTCTAGGCGGTGGCGGTCGTCTGCCGCCTCCCCTTCCTCCCCAGTTATACTGGTAGTTACCACGAGGCCGGTAGTTGGGGTCTGCTGGTCCCTCCACAAAACCTCCCGGAGGGCCATAGAAGTCACGGCCGCCACCACCTTCGTTCTGCCAAGCAAAACTGCGACCACCTCCCGTCGATGAAGAACCGCGGTGCTGGCCTTCCCCATATGCGTCATATCCGTCGTTCCCCCACTGCCATCGAGCGCTATCATCATGCCCCGTGCCCGCGAAGCGTCCTTGGCCGAAGCCATTAGGGTTCGCCGCGGCACGAGCAGGCGGCCTGGCCGGCAGCGCTCCTTGTGGTGGCGGCGGATCAGTCCT
>NC_041387.1:634057552-634060583 GCF_002162155.2 Triticum dicoccoides
TGCGTCAAAATGGTGTCCTCGATGGCTTGGATCGCTACCTGGGCCACTTGCCCTGGTTCTGTTGCGCCCAAGACCCCATCTCTCGAATCAGGCCCAACTTGGCCCAGGAGATAATTCAAACGTAACTTCCTGGTCGCCCAGATCTCATCGAGACCCAGCGCCGGCGCTGGCGCCGCTGTCAGCCGTTTCTTCTTCCGGCGATCTTCGACGACCTTCCAAGATCCCACAAAGTCACCGAGAGTAAGAGCAGTGAGACGCACCTTAGGTAATGGTCCCTTCCATGGCCTGATCGCTGTCGTCGCCGTTCTCTGATGAACAACTCGCCGGACCATCTCGTTTTTCTCTCCTGCATGTAAACCGATCCTTGTCGGATCATCGAGGGGAATCACCTTGTCCACAGTTAATGCCACGCCGTCCTCATCGTAACTGAATGGAAAAACTCGCAAATCAAGTCAGACGGCGTCGGTGATGGAAGAGACTCCGGCGAAGCCGCTTCCTTCTCCCAATCTGATTCGTCCGCGTCGTCATCCGCTAACGCCCAGAAGTGGCCCCCGACTCGCCGCCGGAAGCCGAGGTCAGGAGATCGGGCATGGGTAGCGGAGGCCCCCTGAGTCGCCATGACCCTGGGCTCATGTCTAGCCGGTTGGAAGGAAGATGCAAACCTAGCTAAGTTGTGGACTTTTATAATTCAAACCTCTTTTTTCGTGGACAAAATTACAGAGTGTATCCGGCCTGGACCGTATTTCAGCCACTAGGCCTGGCGCGGCCTTGACCAGCATTGACGAATTCCAGATCCCTAGGCCCAAAAGGTGGTGAGCGGCCGCCATAAGCCCGCACTCCGCGACATACCTGATATCACCTTGGTTGTGTGTGTTATCCTCTTTTTTTGAAGAAAATAAAAATCAACGCTAAGGTGCGACAGACAAAACCAAAGATGATGACTTGCATGTCACCTTCACGTTCAAACTCCATGTACATCGTCAAACTTTATTAGCACACATGTATCTCTATCTCTACTACTATTAAACAAGCAAACATATTCTTCACGAAACGTATCCAGCCTAACCTACACATAACACCCCGATCAATTACAGCCTCATGATCAGAATTACTTAATTCCATCTAGCTGTCCAGATTATACTAACCGTCTCCCAAAAGTGCGTTTACCAATTTTCCCTCGCGGACGAAAACTCTGCCCTGCGTCCACCTCAATACATCGCAGCCCACAACTCAATCGCAAAGACATACCTGATTGCACAGGCGAGCGATGCGGACAATGCGGGCGGTGGCGGCAGCTCGATGCGATGGCCAACGCGCAGGCTCCAGCAGGGCTGGCGTGGATCTGGCAGATGGCAGCCGGATCGGGTCCACGACGGGTGGCTCCGGCGAGTCGGAGTGACGGAAGTGGCGGGTAAGCTCCTTCATGGCCTCCTGCGGTTCCAGGGAGAGACAACCTCGACAGTGGACCTCCGGTGGTGACGTGAGCCTACGGGGCGGCGACGGCTTGGAGCTGCGGGAGCTCGAGCGTTTGGATACGATTGAATCACATGCCAAAGGTTGTGCATAGTGGGTACGTTTTCATTGCTATCAAACCTGTCCTTACCAAATATTGGCATGATTTATCCCGATGTTGGCTAGATCTGAAGTACTATATTGCCTACCAAATCAATGATTCTTTCGATGGACTAACAGGGCCCGTCCTGAGATTTCGGGGGCCCGGGGCGAACTAAAAATTGGGGGTCCTTAATATACAAGTCATTATAATATACGTATATGTATATATATATTTATCTAAAAAATAGTGTATATATAAATTACTATCAGTAACACTTCAATGCATCTAAAATCAGTATGCGTATCAAATAATTTATAGATATTACCTTAAAATTTTCATCTAACATTCCTCGATGCAAAGTCGCTTATGATGGGGTCGATGTTAATATCATCCAATAATTTCTTCTCGATGCATAATATAGCCAGACCATTTAACCTCTCTTGAGTCATTGTTGACCTCAAATAATTCTTCAACAATTTCAACTTCAAAAAGCTTTTTCCGGCCGATGCGACCGTCACAGGCACAGTAAATAAGATGCGAGGCAATAGAGATATTAGGATAGCAGTTGACTTCTCTCACATGCTCGAAAATCTCCATAGCAGACATTACGCCATCTGGCAAAGTTAATCTCATAATCATAATCTTTAATTCAGAAATAAGATCGTATACCTCAACATGAGATGAATCATTAAGAGAGAAAGTTTCTGCAAATTTTGTGCAACATTCTTCAAGTTCATTGTCACTTAATGACTTCAGAGTGCCCGAACTCAATAAAAATCTGAATATATCTTTAAACACCAGCGTTTTGTGTGTGTCAATTTCTCCACTTCCTTCTTCTTTTTCCTTTTGCTGCTACCTGATGGATAATTCCTCTTACTGGAGGACTTCATAATAACACACACAAAATGCTGAAAATAAAAAAAATTGTTCTATCAATTGTTGAACATTGCCGGCTATGCATCAAAGGATTTTTCTTGTATCAGTATTATATGAATATACCTCAATACATGATGGAGTGATGGTCAAACTTCAGTGCGTGCGCGTATATATACAATACAATGCACAGGGGATTGCACAGCGCCTAGAGTTTGCAAAGGATTGAGAAGAGAACAATTGAGCAGATGCGAAAGGGGGCCCCGGAATTGAAATCAGTGGCGAACATATACAGATTACGAAGGAAATTACCAGGCGGCGGCAAGGCGGGAGTGCGTGCGTGTACGGCGGCGTCGGCGGACATCAACTACTGCTGGGACCTGGGTGTTGCGTGACTCCGCGTGATGAAAGAGTCTAACAGAACAGGAAAGGAATCGTCCAGGCCGCTGATTGATCGCTTTTTTCTTACGTGAAAGGAAATACCGCTGATCGCTCAAAACACTGGATCGCTGGGATCGGGCTGCTGGCCTGCTGCTCCCTGGCGCGCGCCTGCCTGTATGGGCCATAGGCCTATAGGCTACGTACATACCCTTCCGGGGGCCA
>NC_041387.1:634060988-634135812 GCF_002162155.2 Triticum dicoccoides
AAAAATGGTGACTGCGTTTAGAGCTGGAATTTGTGCTTGGTCAGACATGATGTCTTTATAACTACACTAAGTTCCCTGGTTCCTGCTTACAAATGTTTGCAATTGTTTAATAAGAAACTGCATCAGGAGTTGGAATGGGCGTTGTTGGTTCAGTGGGTGTGGTAGCATTAAGTGCAATTGGCTCGACAACTGCAGCTGGGTTGACTGCTGCTGCAGTAGGGCTGCTGTTGCTGGCGGGTTAACTGCTGAAAAGGGGTGTTGCAAAGGGGTTCAGGCGACTACGAGGACTATACATGCATATACATACAATTTTAGAATTTTTCAGTCATTAAAAATCCATTTGTTTACTAAAAAATACCATGCTCACAACCCCCCCCCCTCCCCTCCCCTGCACCCAATACGTACAGAATTTTTGAAAATGCGAATATTTTTCAAATCATGTTTTTTTTATGAATTCGTGAATATTATTTGACTTGACAAACATTTATTGAAATTGCGTACATTTTTTTAGAACTCGTCAACAAGTTTTTATGCATAGTCGAAAATTTCTTAAAATTTGGGAACAAATTTTGATATTCAAAAACAGTTTTTGTTTGTGACAAACATTTTTTTGAATTCATAAATATTTTGTAAAAGATTTTTTTTACATTCCCATACATTGTTTTGAATAATTTTTATAAATTCGTGGACATTGTTTTGTAGACACGAACCTTATTTTTGAATCTTGAACATTTTTTGAATCGATTAACGTCTGGAAAAAACTAATGAACATTTTATAAATTCATGAAACTTTTTAAAAGGCCAGAACGTACATATAGTAAAGTGCGCATTCCCACATATACCATCGAGCGCTTGTTCTGGTGGCTTGGACGCGCAGCAATGTGCCACAGTTCGCGCCAAATCCTATTCGGCGCCTTAAGCGCCGAATACAGTGCATTTGGTACAGGGCGCGTACCCTCCTGTACCGCTTGGTTGGATAACGGGCCGGCCCATCCCGCTCCCTTCCGCCTTTTTTTCTGACTTCTGTAAACTGCAAAAAGGGTGTGCATGGCAGGATTCTAACCCGCGACGTTCTTCTAAAGAATACGACGCCAACACCAACCCGACAACAGACGATACGTGTTAATATGGTGAGTTGTTCCACCTTTTAATCTATTTCTTCTTCTTCCTTCGTTTTTTCTCTCTGTTCTTTTTTTCTTTCCTTTTCCAAATTCGTGAAAATAATTGCGAAAGAAACTCGTGAACTTTTTTCTCAAAAGTAGATGAACTTTTTAAAAATTCGTGAACCTTTTCCTTGAAAGTAGATGAACCTTTTTCAAAATCGGTGAACTTTTTTTCAAAATCGTTGAACTTTATTCAAAATTGATGAACTGTTTTCAAAATTGATGAACTTTTTACAAAATTTTGTGAACTTTTTTCAAACCAATGAACTTTTTTTCAAATTCGTGAACTTTTTTTAAATTCATGAACTTTTTTAAAAGTTTGATGAACTTTTTTTGAAAATCAGTGAACTTTATAGATCCATGAGCATTTTTGTTTTTTGAATTCTGTTTTCTGAAATTCTGACTTTTTTCTTGAAAGTCAACAACGAAACGATCGAACTGTTTTTTTCTCTTCAGTAACAAAAAGATCGAGCAGAGAAGCGCTCATCATACGCGAGCTCGTCGGCTCGTTATTGGGCCGGCCCACATAGCCAGGCGCACGGGCGCTCGTTTCCTCTACTAGCGCATAAGGCGCCAGCGAGGAGCTCTCACAGTTCGCAGGGTTCGAATCCCAGCGGCGCGCTTTGTTCATTTTTTTTCTGTTTTTTTCTCGGCCCACTAACATATGATATGGGCCTTATACAAACGTCGCCTGCGCTGGCCCGTGTCACCCTACGCAAATACGAGATACGTATGCAATGTATAGAGCTAGGACTGTCGTTTCAACCTCAAGGACCGTATTGATCACGTATATTCATGTACCAGGATCGTATTGAAGCAATACATAAGTTCCAGGACCAAGTTGGACGTCGCCAGCAACTACGAGGACTATAGATGCAATTATCTCAGTAACTATTGCATGCTGACCATTTAGTACAAGATTTCTACAAAGTTCTGCTTCAGCAAGAACCTTTCAGATCGACTACAGTATGAACATTCCTCTTTCTTGAACGGTTATGCCTTACATGAAAAAAAGTATTTTCTTTTCCTTTTGTTTTTATGTTGATCAAGCATTCAACCCATGCACCGAGAGCAGCGTAATTGACTTACTGTTTTGTTGTTTGGCTAAACCAAAGTTTAGCTACACTTGAGTTAGAACTCTCAGTATTCAAAATTGGATTAGACTGGCAATAATCCAGCAGAAAAGACTAGGACCTTAGTTGCCAGTGATTGTAACATGATGTCTGGGTAGAATTTATGCCTTTGGTTTTTCCTAAAAGAACATGTATGGCTAGAGTTCAAATATAATATATTTTAGTGCGGGTAATATATTGTCTGGATTATCTGACATCCGAAGCTATGTACCCTTTCTGCGGAATTAGGAAACCATGAGATGTAGTGTTGTTTCAGGTTGGCGACGCAGTGGCATTAATGAAGGTGGAGGGCCCCCATTTGCCAATGCATGTTCTGTGTGTGATGCAAGTTGCATGATGTGTTCAGTGTAGTGAGTTCCAGCGGCTTTGTGACAACGAGCACAGGTGAGCGAACCTGTCGTTGAGGTGGGTCGCACAACAGAGCAAATTGCAGAGGTGCCCCAAGCACAAGATCTACTTAGACAGAAAGGTATGGAAGGGCAATGGCGAGCCTTTTTGTTTTAGCATCCTGTCACTTAAGATTGATATGAAAATGAAGACCAACATGTCAGATTTCATCAGCCGAATTTTATGTTCATATGATTGTCTGAATGCAAATAAGGTGGCAACCTAGGTACTATCAGTAGTCAATGGGAATTAATGTTCAGGTTGAAGGCCAAATGCTCTACTTTGTCATGTACTCTATTTGGCTTTCATAATCCGATTTTGGCATTAAGTGTTTGACCAATATTGTATAGTTAATAGAAGCTCAATACCTAATTTAATGTGGTCTTAGGGTCAAATGTCTTCCTGGCCTAAAATTAATTGAACATTTTTTCAGCTATGTTTTATAAACTGATGGAGTATAGATATATGTGTACGTACTATTTGAGTCACAACCAATAGAAGATAAATGGGCAATCTAGGCTAAGAGTTGTACTAGATCTTCAGTGTGGAAGAATATTGTCATTTCTTCTTCTTACTTGCGAGCATTCTTCCTAGAGAACATTCCAGTTTCCAAAACGCCCGTAGTGAAGTTTCTGGACAAATCCAACTACAAAATCTAGGACAAGTTAAATATTCGACCAATATAACATCAATGTTGATGTAACTATACCTATCCTGCACATGGCACACATCATCGAGTCAAGCAAGTAAAGTAACTATTTCAAGACATGTTGGTTCATCAATCTCCTTATTGAGTTGTAGGTTAACATAAGTTGAAGCAATTAGACAGAGAAAGTCCCCAGGCATTCATTGAATCTTTGCTTCACAGGTTGTTTCTCTTGTAAATAAAAAATGTGCAAATGTGATGCTATTATTTGGTTCCTATAAGAGGATGGGAATATTTCAACCAAGCTCTTATAACTTATCTTGACGACAAGGTAAATCCATTTCCATGGTCTACGCATTAGTTATCTTCAAGCACGCTAACTAGTATTTACAATCTCGCATTCACTAGCACACCTGTAATCATCAAACTTTAATAGCACACATGTCACCTTCCACCACGTTCAAACTCGCACTTACTAGCGCATATGCATATTTACAAACTGAAGATACTAGCTAGTAACAGAACCCGGTCCTGCTCGTAGAAGTGTCGCGGCTAGTAGCAGGGCCCGAAGGCTGGTGTCGTGAAGCGCCGCAGACTGGTTGCAATTTACAAACTGGAGTACGTAGTGCCGAAAATACTAGCTAGTAGCAGGGCCAGCCCTAGGATTATGGAGGCCCATGTGCAATTAAGGCACAATGAACATTTACATTAGTAACATATACAGTTTCAACAATATATATCGTATATCATGAAAATAAAAAGGTATTAACGTAAAACAATAATTTTAGTTGGCAAATAAAGTATCAATATACCATCTATATGTGATTATATGATGCAAATAATGTACTCAACTATAAGTATTTATTGAACAAATACAACATGGTGGTGAAGTGCATCGAGGAGGGGGGCATATGCCCCCTGTCCATGTTCTTTATTTGTTCCGCAATTCCATTTCTTTGTAATTTATTTAAGTTGTAGATATATTGAGCCCTTATTTAAGATGGGCCCTAGGCCGCCGCACCTTTTTCCATGGCCTAAGGCCACGATGAGCGTCGTCCGTAGGCTATGATCTCGAAGAAGATGTCCAAAATCCTCTCCCAGGCCTTGCCTTCCTGGCTCACCCCAAGAATCTCTCCCAATAGCATATGCATCGCTCCGGTGAAGACGGTCGCGAAGGCAGCGGGGCCATCCCGCCTTTGTTGGGGTGCCTCGCCGCAAGGAGGGTTAGTGTTACCTCCGCGTCGGCCGTAAGGCCGCGTGCAGCAGCTGAAACCAGGCTGCGGCGCCGCTGCAAGAGCCGCTGCTGCTCATGAAGTGTTGCATCTCCTCCAGCTTCCATCGCGGCTTCTCCTCTCGCTTCAAATATTCAGCTGCAAAACCCAAGAAACAAACACGAAGTGCAGATCAGAACAGCTCAACCCAAGCAACAAAGAAGAACTACAGATCTGAAGCTGCTAAGCCCACGCAATAGCACAAGCTCCACCCAAGCAACAAACTGTGCCCCAAGAGAAGCAGAAGGTGTCTCACCTCACCTGGCGAGAAAGGGAGGGACGAGGCGAGAGAGAGTGAAGTGCGGGGAGGGACGAGGCGAGAGAGAGTGAAGCGCACAGAGGGAGGGAGGAAGGGAGCGGAAGAGAGCCGCTAGCGGGGTATAAATGGGACTGGCTTCGCGGTAGTCACCTAATTTTAGGATTGGGGTTTCGATCCAATCAACTGAATCAAAATTAAGGCCAGTCAATTTCGTTAGTACTATAACACAACTTAAGCCTTTTTTCCACACGAAACCAATAGAAGCCCAGATTTCTTGGTCCAAGTCTTAGTAGATTACCTATGAATAGCCCTTAAAACACATGAGGGTGTTTGATTGGGATTTTTTGGGCTGCAGTTGCGGCTTCCGGCTTCGAAGCCAAAAGCTCCTCTTTAGGGGCTTTCGGCTGCAGCTGTGGCTTTTGGCCTTGTCACGGCCATAGCCGGAAGCCACAGCTGCAGTCGGAAGCCCCTAAATAGGAGCTTTTGGCTTCAAAGCCGGAAGCCACAGCTGCAGCCAGAAAAAACCCAACCAAACACCCCCATAATTGCATGCAATGGTTAGTGGCTATATGTGCAATCTCACACATGTATATTTATTTTTATACTTGTGCAACCTCACCGATCAATAGCATTCTCACACATATTTATTTTTATACGTACATATATTTGGAAAATGTATTATTACTATGCAAAACTAAGCATATTATAGTGAGATTTCTGCAAAAAAAAAGAGTGTTTACTTAAAAGTAATGGATCAGTGACATCTGTATTACCCTTACAAAAGAAAAGAAATGAAAATAAAACAATTTAAAAATGAAATAAAGACTAAAAAAATGAAGTTTTCTGTGGAAGAACGAATTTGTGGCACTTGTATTACCCTTTCAGAAAAACTAAAACCAAATCAAAATAATGAAGTTTTCTAAGACAGAATGAAACCCCTTAAGAAGAAAGAAAAAAAAACTTTCAAAACTTACATACAATTTGCACTGAAATTGAACTGTTTGAAATATGCAAAGAATAAGCATATAATAGTGCATTTTCCACATTCAACTATAGTTTACACATAGTGTAACTGAAATAATGCATTTCCTTTAAGAAGTCAGAAAACAGAAAAAACTTGCACACACTTTGCAACGAAATTGCACTTTATTGTAATATGCAAAAATTTACCAAATGATCATGAATTTTTGGCAAATATTATATAGTACTCCCTCCGTCCAGAAATACTTGTCATCAAAATAAATAAAAGGAGATGCATCTAGATGTATTTTAGTTCTAGAATACATCCTTTTTTCTCCATTTTGATGACAAGTATTTCCGGACGGAGGGAGTATATGTTTGTATATAATTACACTCAGCCAAATAACCACAAAAAAGCAATAAAGGAAAGAAAAAAGGAAAAAATAGAAACATAAAACAAAAATAAAAAGTGATGCAAAAATACCCACAAAAGAAAGAATTAAATTTCCTTAGGAAGAATGAATTAGTGGCATTGGTATTACCATTTAAAAAATGGAAAAAAATCTAAAACAAACACTGATAATATTTGCTATTAATATACATAAAAGTTACGCTTTTTTAAAATATGCAAGAATAAGCATATAAAAGTGGAACTTTTGCAAAAAAAAATTTTTAAGAATTTAATGAATAGTGGCATTGGTATTAACCTTAAAGTAGAATGGAAATGAAGTCAAATAAAACAATATCAAAATAATGTGTTTTATGAAAAATAATGAATTAGTGGCGTTGGTATTTCATGTTTTAGTTTCCTACACACCCTAAAAGAGTACATTATGCTCTACAATGACTTGTCTAAGGAACTTGACTTTTATCAGGCTCATCCATGCCCCTAGCATTCCAGAATAATCCAATCATCACAAGTCACACTTTTTTTATAATCACTAATATGTCATTTACTTCTACAGTTAAAAACAGGGCCTTTACTTCTAATCTTAAAACTAGATGCCTAGATTAGTTATTTCTCTAACAACACTACAAAATTCAGTATCACCATCATCATCATAGCCATCTTCTAAATGTTTCATAGCATCAATAGAACTACTAAATTCTACCTCAGTATTTCCTAACTCTACAACTACTTTGTTAGCGAAGTTTACTCGAGTAAGATGGGCAGTATTTAAAACATTGGGAATAGCAGGTTTAGTAGACATACCATTGACTGCTACTAAATTCTTCACCTTGGCTCTGTCCATCGCTTTCTCCATAATGTGCTGATCTGAGATGTTCCTAGCAGTCCTTCTCCTGTTTTCTTTCACTGCAGTATCTTTGCCTTACCGATGTTCTTAACTCCCTCATCCACAGACACTTTCCTTGCCAGAAATATCTAGTCATTGTTAATAACATCATTGTCCTGACTCCCATTTTGTAACTGTGAAGCTCCAATGTTATATCCACCATCCACCTGTTGTTTTGCCTTATTAATCATGTGAATGCTCAACCCCAGACTGAGAAGTGCCAAGCCTGTCCCCAGTAGAGATGCTATGATTACTGCTTATGTCAGAGCACTCCATTTTATCAACCATGCCGGCATCATCAGCGAATTTCTCGTTAATCTCAGCAGCCCAAAACAATAACTTGAGCTCTAACTGAAAACCCCAGGGGTGTGCAAGAAAGAAACCCTAGGGGGTCTGAAAAAATAGGACATTGAATAAAGAGAATAATAATAATCTCATGGTTTAGGAATTGTACAAGTTTGCTTTGCTGGTGAGTTTTATTTGACATAAAGATTAAAAAATCTCTTTGTTTTGTGTGTTGATGAGCTTAGTAGGCTATGGGATGGATTTCAATGTTAAAATAACATCTAGAGAAAATAATCCTGATTCGTGATTAGTTACATCCGGAACATGGCTTTAGAGCTGCATCTCAAAACTGGTGTAAACTACATTTAAAACATGGTTATCCTACATTCCTACATCTCAAAACTGGTGTAAACTACATCTAAAACACAATCCTGAAACTATGTTTTTGCACTTACTGGTTATATCCAAAATGTGTTTAAACTACGTGTGAACTAGCGGTAAGCTACATCGGGAAAATAAAAAAGTAATCCTCAGAAGTTCTGGTTTGCACTTAGGCTGGTCATAGTGGGAGTAACTTAGCTAGTAACATAGTGCTCTTCGAGAAAATTCTGCTTATGTGGCAAGTAATTAATGAGAGGTGGTAACATAATATGTTACTGTAACATAGCGCTTTTCAAGACAAGATGAGTCTATGAGCTAGTAAATGAAGCCATCTATGATACTACTATTATGTTACTTTGCATTATGAAGGTAGTAACTTAGACTAGTATCATATGCATGACACTAGTCTAAGTTACTCCCCACTATGACCAGCCTTAGACTACCCACAGTGGGAGTAACATCGGTGGTAACATCACACTTATCTAGACAAAATAGATGATGTGTCATGTAATTAATGAAGAAAGAGAGGCATGTTGTAACATAGCTAGTTACTATAACATCAAAAAGATGAGTCTACAACCTAATAAATGAAGTGATGCATGACACAACACATATATTACTCCCCACTATAGAGGTAGTAACATAGACTAGTAACATATGCATGTTACTACTCCAAGTTACTCCCCACTATGACTAGTCTCAGTGGGAGCAACATAGATGGTAACATCACACATATCTAGATAAAATAGATAATGTGGCAAGCAAATAATGAAGAAAGACAATCATATCGTAACATAGTTAGTTACTAGTACTATGAGTAACATCACACATATCAAGTTAAGATGAGTCTATAACCTAATAAATGAAGTGTTGCATGACATCACACATATGTTACCCCCCACTCATCCGACACATGGTTAAACTGCATTTGAACAAGTAGTACACATCCAAAAAACGATGTGGATCCTCGTGTATATCCTAACCTGGACTCGACAAAGCTCATGTAAGCACATTTGATGATTAGTGTTTTGTCCCTCTCTCCCCCAATCTGCCGTGAAAACGAAGTTCAGGAACCACAAAGTTCAGGGATTCCATATTATGCCTACACAAATGTTTCACAAAAAAAGCTACACCTATCCATGTATTAACTATTCTGCATGTAATAACCAATGTCTACGAAAGTTCCCATAATTATCATGAGCTCATTGAAAAAAAGTTACATCCAGAAACAAATCGGTAGTTTAAAAAAGGATGTGACTATATAACATCTAGATGTGAGATATCTAAGGTTTTTTTGTTCTTTCACTGGAGCGCGACCAAAAAACTGCCAATAAAACAGTGCGCTACTTGGGAATTGATCTCAGGACCTCGTATTAGAAAACATGTTTCAGATTTTCTGAAACTTTTTTTACAGATTGCGATTTTTTTAAAATGTTCGATATTTTTGAAAACACAAACCATTTTAAGATTTCAAAATGTATTTTCAAATGTGAATAAACTTTATATTTCCTTTTTTTAAAGCACGCAGATTAGAAAACATGTTTCAGATTTTTTTTGAAACCTTTTTTTATAGATTGTGATTTTTTTTTGAAATGTCCAATATTTTTGAAAACACAAAAAATTTAAAATTTCGAAATGTATTTTCAAATGTGAATAAACTTTATAATTCCTTTTTCAAAAGCGTGCAGATTAGAAAACATGTTCCAGATTTTTTGGAACTTTTTTTGCAGATTATGATTTTTTTTGAAATGTTCGATATTTTTGAAAAAACAAACAATTTTAAAATTTCGAAATGTATTTTCAAATGTGAATAAACTTTATATTTCCATTTTTCTAAAAACCATAAGATCTGGTATTCCGAACAATTTCTTCTTGAACAAAATTTGAAAAGATGCACAACTTTTCAAAAATCCCGAACAACTTTAGAGTGTGGACATTTTTTGAAAACACTAATGAATTTATTCTATTTTCATTTAATAAATTTTCAATAAAAAAATTGTTAGCATAATTTATAAAATGTTGACATTTTGAAATGTTCATGCATTCATCAAAATGTTTGTGTTGTTTAAAAAAAGTATTACACAATGGCAAAAAATTGTAACATTCAAAGAAATGTTTGTGATTTTTTTTAGAGAAACTTCATGCATTGCAAAAAAACATAACATTTTCTAGAGTTTTTTATGCAAAGTTAAAAAGATGTTTGCATAATTTTTAAAAAAGTTTTATTCCATTTATAATGATCAGTGTCAATTTGAAAAGTTCTTACCATGTATTCTAAAAAATGCTCGGGCCTGTATTTGAAAAATTATTCGTCATGTATTTCAAAAAAAAATCATTGTGTGTTAAAAAATGTTCACGGTTATATAGAAAAATATAAAATGTGTATTACAAAAGTGAACATGTATTTTTAAAAATACAACTATATGGGGGTACTGGGTTGGGAATGAGTTGCGCGCTGAGAGTGGACATACAACTATGTCTAGCATGAGTTGCATGTTTCGCTTGGACATACAACGGGGTCTGGTGGGTAAAACGTTGAGGTTGGACATGGTATTAGTTAGGGATCGAGGCAAGTTGCGTGTTAAAAAACAAAGTACAAGGCTAGTTGTGAGTCAAAGGGTGGGCTTGCAACTGGGAGAACTACGAGCTGAGTTGCAAGTTGATGATGGACTTACAACAACAACAACTACAAACTATGAGATCAGTTGCATGTCAAGGATCGACATGCAACTGGGATAAAATAAACCAGGGTTCGAGTTGCGAGTGAAGAATGGATTTGCAACTAAGATGAAACACAAAAACACAGGCACAGTTGCAAGTCAAGGATGGGCTTGCAACTAGGATAAAACAAACTACATGCCTAGTTGCGAGTCGAGGGTGGACTTGTAACTAAGACGAGTATATAAAACAATGATACAAGTTGCGAGTTGAGGGTGGACTTGCAACTGAAATAAAACCAAAAACATCCCAGTTGCAAAATCTCGTCCTGATAAAGTTTAAGAGAAATGGAAGATAATATCAAAATGAATCGGGAAGGTAACGACCACGATCGAGCATCTTTTTTGTTGTTTCTTCCAATTCTATGTCACAGCCTAGAGACAACACATCAAAATGACTTGCCAACACGCCACCATAATGGGCCGAAAAAGTGAAGCCAGTCAGGACAAGAAACTAATGTGCAATAAACAAGACATTGACCGGGATCGAGCGCTTGCACAAAAGTTAGAGAAACTAAATCAAGTGATGAAAAACTTAGATGAGACATCTTCCAAAAACATCTAGATGTGATTCAGAAAATTCGTATAAAAATATTCACGAATTTGGAAGGTTTCTACAATTTTTTTTTTAAAAAATAAATATTCACAAAAATCTTATTCACGAATTAGACAAAAGAAGAAAAAAATACAAAATGAAAAGGGAAAAACTGGTTAGAGAAAATAGAAAAAATGAAGAAGAAAAATTGTCATGGAACTGAAGGTGTTTGCACTTTGATCGCATCGTATTCCATTACACATGGAGAGCATACCTGCAACTTGATAGTTTTTCTTTTCTTTTTGAAAACAAGTAAGTAATAGCTTTTGCAAAGAAAACACAAAATGCAAAATAAAATGGAAAAGAATGACGCCTTGTTTCCACAGCACAAACACGCGAATGGCACAAAAAAAACACAACCAGCTCTAAAGACTACAGGAGAAAGGGAGCGCCTATAGGGCGCAGCACGCGCTGCGAAGGAAGCGTGCGCGCACCAGGTGCTCACCTTCTGGGCCGGCCCATGTGTGGCCGGGTCGCCCTTTGTTTTTTTTGCGGATGTTTCCTTTTTCTTTTGTTTTTTCAATAATTCGGGATAACAATAATTTCAGAAAAGTTGCTAATTTTGAATAAACCAATCGTGATTTGAAAAAAAATTCATAATTTCAAAAACGATGCTTGGCAATTCAAAAATTGTTCATGAATTTGGCAAAAATGTTCGCAAATTTAAAAAATGTTCATGAATTTAAAACAATGTTCATGATTTCACAAAAATGTTCACAAAATAAGTAAATCAGAATTACAAAAAATGCTCCGGAATTCAAAAACTGTTCACAAATTTGTAAAAGAATATTCACAACTTTAAAAAATGTTCATAATTAAAAAAAATTAAACAAATGTTCGCTAATTCGAAAAATGTTCATGAATTTGGTAAAAATGTTCCACAATTCAAAAAAATAATTACGAATTTGGGAAAAAATTTCACGTTTAAAAAAAATGTTCGCTAATTCTTAAAATTTTAACAAATTTGGAAAAAATGTTCATCATTTTGAAAAAATAGTCTTTAATTTTAAAATGTTCATTATTTCAAAAACAAATGTTCATGATTTGAAAGACATGTTCATGACTTAAGAGAATGTTCACAAATTTCTAAAGAAATTGTTCATGATTTCAAACAAAATGTTCTCAAGTTTTTAAAAAATGTTCACAGTTTCAAAAAAAAAATGTTCACGGTTTAAGGGTAACGATTTTGTAAAAATAAAACCACAATTTTGGAAAAGAATGTTCGTCATTAAAGAAAAACGATTTTAGAAACAAATCACGAATTAATAAATGTTCAGAAATTGGATAAACAAGAATAAAAGTGAAAACTTAAAAAAATGAGAAGAAAAAAGGAAAAAGGAAAAAATTGAAAGAAAAACATAAAAACCTGGTTTAGGGAAGGTTGTAGAACCTTCCCAAAACCGGTTGGGGTTAAACCCCGAAATGGGCCGGCCCATATAAACAGCAGCGGCCGAGGGTAGGTACGCGCCACGGCGCTCGGGGGCACGGTACGCGCGGATCAACGCAGGAGAACGGCACACACACAAAATCGATGAAAAAAAATGGCGAATCCTATTTAGCCGGTTATAGGCAATTTTGCAAACCGGCGCCTGTAGCACCCCCCGCTCGCGGTGCTTTGGGCCTGTCCAGTTTGCCTTCGTTTTGTCTTTTTAAAGAAACAAAGAAAGGTGCTTCCCTAGGCATCGAACCCGTAACCTCACGCTACGAACAAGACACGGTTTATTCTCTTGCCTTTTAACCACTAGACCATCACAGTACAAGTGATTTCTTTCTTCTTTGCTTTCTTTTTATTCTCCTTGGCCAGATTTTTCCAGTTCGCTACTGTTCTCGACGGTGTACTCGGTTTTCCTTTTTCTTTTTTTTTGTTTTCTTAAATGCGTGGATTTTTTTTCAAGTTCTCGATCCTTTTTCAATCCTTTTTCAGTTTTATGAACTTTTTTTCAACTTTGATGAACTTTTTTGAAAATCGATAAACTTTTTTCAAAATGAATGAACTCTTTTTAAATTCGATGAAATTTTTTCAAGTTTGTTGAACTTTTTTCAAAATTCATGAACTCTTTTCAAATTTGATGAAATTATTTCAAAGCGATGAACTTTTTTTTCAAAATCGATGAACTTTTTTAAAATTCGGTGAACTTTCTTTCAAATTTGATGAACTTTTTTTAAAAACGACGAACTTTTTTCAAATTTGTGAACTATTTTTCAAATCGCTGACCTTTCTTTGATCTATTTTTCAAAACTCAAAGGTCAAATGGTCTGAACGATTAACAAATTTTTTTCGAAAATTGACCGATCAGATGACTTGGCTTGCGAGCGAGCGAAGGAACGGGGTCGCGGTCGAGCGAAAGGAAACGGTAGAGCGAAGTTGTTTGTTGGGCCGGCCCACGAGCTCCAGGCTGTGAGCGCCAGCTTACCTAATTAGCGCCTGCAGCGCCAATTAGGAGCTCCCGGAAAAATTCCCTCAATAGGAGCGGCCCAGGCAAAGCAAAGCTGGCAGCTATAACGCGAAGCGGCCCAGGCAACACAAAGTTGTTACGCACGCGTCTTGACAAGCAAACAAGACACGAAGCTCCTAAAAAAACAAGACACGAAGAAGCTTATCTAATGGCTAGGGAGTTAGACGTGAGATAGTTATTTAATAGAAAATCCGTTTAAAAAAAGATAGAACATGGGCAGAACCAAGGGTACCAACAGAAAATTCCTAGGAAATTCAGAAGCGTTAGAAAGTCTGAAGAGATGTACAACTGCCTCACGAATCAATACCAGATCGAGCACGAATTTGGCCCCCCTCGTCTGGCCTTCTCCGCCCCTCCCGGTGCAGCCTGAGGTCGCGCGGCATCTGGCCTCCTCTCCCTCCCCGCACAACCTCACGGCCAAGCGCGAGCCTCCTCAACCACCGCCTTGGCCGCCGGCGCCGGATCGGGCCTCCCCTGCGCGCCAGTCTTCCCCACCCCCCTCGACGCGGAAGCGGAACCTAGTGGGGAATCACGCGCACGCGGGGACGAAGATGATACAAACGAAATGGGGCTGGAAAACGAAAACATGCGACTCGACTCCGCCACGCCACGTGTGAGCCATGGAATAAATTCGTTCATTAGTACTACGTACAGTATAAGTATACTCCAGTCAGTACATCTTGTCTTTTCACATCCTGAATTCCCGATACTACGTGCAGTGACAGTGACAGACTGACAGTGATTATGCTACTCACTAGCATAGTACTCCGCTTCCACTCGATCGATCCATCTTAACGAACCGAGATAGGGTTCATCTGCACGACGATCTCCGAGCGGCGAACCGGCACCGGCGGCGGCGGCTCCTGCGCGACACGGCGGCGGCGCCAGCAGCAGCACGCCACGGTGACGCCGAGGGCGACAAGCGCCGCTGCCGCGATGAACTCCATCGCCACGGCGACGCGGTGGAGGAGGGTCTGCCGCGGCGCAGCGGGCGGCGGCGGCGCGGGCGGTGATGTCGTCGGCGGGGTCGGTGGCGGCGGCGGCGGGGGTGGAGCGATCACCTGGCTAACCTCGTCGTCGCCGGTCGCCGACTGAGGAATCAGCAGGCCGGTCGAGTTGGCGGCGGGCAGCGGTGGAGCAGCGGGGCGGGCGGCCGTCGCCGCGCCGGCGGCCAGGACGAGGAAGAGCAGGAGATGGGTCTGCGCCATGATGAGTGCGGGTGCGGCGAGCTCGTCTGAGGAAGCGGAGATATATGGTGGCCCGCATCTCCGATGTGCCGTATAAAGAGCTGACGGAGCTTCAATTTGGGGAAAGCTCAGCTTCGCACGGCAGTGGTCGCACCAGAAGAGGAGGGGAGGGAAGGAAGAAGAAGTAAGTGGCGCCGTAGTGGATCGATCTCGCGCGCAAAGGCATAAGCGGCCGCTGGTTGCTTGCCAGCGCATGGGTCACCACGTCGGATCGACGCTCCGACGGCTCGAAAAGGAAGCAGATTGCACGGCGAGAACGCTCGGCGCGCACGCGACGTGTCCACATCGTCAGCTGTAAAGCACGTAGCCCCGAGACCCCAGTTCGCTCCCGGTCGGAGCGTCGCCCAAAAAAAGTAGTAGCTCTGTCACGGCGGGGCGCCGCCCGGCCGAGCCACGCGCCGACTCGCCACACGTCAAAGGAACCTCTCTTTCATTAAACAAGATCGCCGACTGACCCCGCTATCCTCACGCCGGAGTGTGGACGCCCCCGTAGCTGCCCGTCCCAGAAAAAAACTAGCTCTAGCTGCGCACGGGCGCGCCGTGACCGCACTGTTGGTAAGACAGTTGAGAAAAATAGCAGGGCGGAAGCGCGGCTATTGCCACATTGCTGGTTATCGTGCAGTTACAACAGTCAATTTCCTTCTTTTGCTTAAGATGTTGATGGGTTCTCCTCGGTGCCATGTGTGTGTCGTTCTCTTCAGGTATGTTGCTTGGGTGGCACAACACGTAACAGAGTTTACCCAATAAAAAATCTGGAGAGATACATCTCACTAAGAGCATCTCCAACAACCGCGCTTCGCGTCGCGCGCAAAAAACTAGTTTGCCGCGCGCGCTTCGGCTGGTTTAGCGCGGCCTCCAGCGCTGGCTTCAACAGCTGCGCTAAAATGCAGCGCGCGCGCGCTGGGCATTGCATTTATGGCATTTTGAACACAAAATAAGTTTGAAACATTCAAAATGCAATGAACATGACATATAAAATCTCACACAAACAAGTTGATGAATAAAAGTTCATGCCCACAAGTTTAAAATCATGCCCATAAGTTCATCCAACCAAGTTCAAAATGCAAACCAAGTTCAGGACACAAATGAAAGACACATCAATCCTCTTCCTCGTCTTCGTCCTCATCTTTCGAAGATGATTCTTCCGCCTCCGAAGATCAATCTTCCTCCCTCTGCTCATCACGCAGTGCATCACGTGAAGCTCCGACGGTGTTGCCAAGATCTTCAACGGCATCTTCATGGGAATGTGTATGAGGAGGCACATCGAAAGACAATCCGCCCATGGCGGCCGGAGGTGCACCCATGCCTCCCATGAGAGAAGCAAAACTCATGCCTCCCATGGCGGCCATAGCATGGGGGGGGGGGGGTGTGCTCCAAAGCCACCCATGCCTCCCATGGCGGCCGGAGGTGCACCCATGCCTCCCATGGCACCTAAACCTCTCATGGTACCTCCGAAGCCACCCATGCCACCCATGGCGCCAAGGCCACCGCCACCCATGCCGCCAAGGCCACGGCCACCCATTGCGCGAATCATGGCTCTTGTTTGGATCAACACTTCTTCACGGGCAAGATTGACATACTCTTTTTGTGCCTCATTGAGGTTAGATGTGTCCAAGAAGAACAAGTGCTTCTCCCATTCCAACAATCTAGTTCGCTCCTCATTGCTCACCTTCCTCTCCTCCAAAGCCACCTTCCTTTCCTCGGCCGCCAACCTCCTCTCCTCGGCCGCGACATCTTGGTTCCTTGCCATTTTTCTCACCTCATTGGCTTCTTTTCTTGCCTTCACAATAGCTTCCATAGCATTTTTGAGCTCATCATCTCCTTTCCTCTTCTTCTTTTCGGTTTTGTCTTTCTTGCACCCATCCGGTCGTTTTGGCTTCGAGTATGAAACCGAGTTGGGTGTGGGGCTTCTCTTGCCGTCATCACTTGATGCATCATCCTCCTCGTCCTCCTCATCATCATTCAACCCAATTGTTCGCTTGCGTTTGTTGCTCAAATGCAAATCATCCAAATCTTCATGCTTCTTCCATTTCTCATCATCCTTCAACACTTTGTAGCAATGAGGCAAGGTAAAGACCCTTCCTTTCTTGATCTTCCCCTTCTTGGTTTTCCTCTCCTCTTCTTTGAACAAGTTTTGTGCAATGTTGTACTACATGAAAACAAAGCAAGTTAGCACTTCGGACACCAAAAACAAGTACGATGAACATGTATGAAATGCCACTTACTCTATCGTCCTCATTTGTGCCACTTGGGTTCAACTTGTCAACCGCCTTTTGTGCGGCCGCCCACTTTTAACAATCCGAGTTGATTGTCGACCATCGGGACCGAAGTGATCTCTCGGAGCAGTCAATTCCACTCACGTTGTGAGCATCAAAGTGTTCTTTCATGGCGGCCGAAGGCCCACCCATGCCTCCCATGGCGGTCGTGTTGGGGAACGTAGCAGAAATTCAAAATTTTCCTATGAGTCACCAAGATCTATCTATGGAGAGACTAGCAACGAGAGAGAGGAGTACATCTACATACCCTTGTAGATCGCGAGCGGAAGCGTTCAAGAGAATGGGGTTGAGGGAGTCGTACTCGTCGTGATCCCAATCACCGAAGATCCTAGTGCCGAACGGACGACACCTCCGCGTTCAACACACGTGCAGCTCGGTGACGTCTCCCGTGCCTTGATCCAGCAAGGAGAGAGGGAGAGGTTGGGGAAGACTCCATCCAGCAGCAGCACAACAGCGTGGTGGTGATGGAGGAGCGTGGCACTCCAGCAGGGCTTTGCCAAGCACTGCAAGAGACGAGGAGGGAGAGAGGTAGGACTGCGCCAGGGAGAGGAGAAACTCTTGTGTTTGCAGCCCCCCAATACCTCAAGTATATATAGGGGAAGGGGAGGGGCTGCGCCCCCATCTAGGGTTCCCTCCCTAGGGGTGGCGGCAGCCCCAAAACCCATCAAGGGTGCGGCCAAGGGGGGGAGAGGGGGAAACTTGCCCCCCAAGCAAGGTGGAGGCGCCCCTCCCCAAACCCTAGGCGCCTTGGGCCCTTGTGGGAGGGTGCACCAGCCCACCTAGGGTTGGTCCCCTCCCACACTTGGCCCATGCTGCCCTCTGGGGCCGGTGGCCCCACTTGGTGGACCCCCGGGACCCTCCCGGTGGTTCCGGTACGTTACCGATAGCACCCGAAACTTTTCTGGTGACCAAAACAGGACTTCCCATATATAAATCTTTACCTCCGGACCATTCCGGAACTCCTCGTGATGTCCGAGATCTCATCCGGGACTCCAAACAACATTCGGTAACCACGTATATCTATTCCCTATAACCCTAGCGTCATTGAACCTTAAGTGTGTAGACCCTACGGGTTCGGGAACCATGCAGACATGACCGCGACAACTCTCTGGCCAATAACCAACAACGGGATCTGGATACCCATGTTGGCTCCCACATCTTCCACGATGATCTCATCGGATGAACCACGATGTCAAGGATTCAATCAATCCCGTATACAATTCCCTTTGTCTAGCGGTATAGTACTTGCCCGAGATTCGATCGTCGGTATGCTGATACCTTGTTCAATCTCGTTACCGACAAGTCTCTTTACTCGTTCCGTAACACATCATCCCGTGATCAACTCCTTGATCACATTGTGCACATTATGATGATGTCCGAGTGGGCCCAGAGATACCTCTCCGTCACATGGAGTGACAAATTTCGGAGATACCCGTGGTGCACCTTTATAGCCACCCAGTTATGTTGTGACGTTTGGTACACCCAAAGCATTCCTATGGTATCCGAGAGTTGCACAATCTCATGGTCTAAGGAAAAGATACTTGACATTTAGAAAAGCTTTAGCATACGAACTACACGATCTTGTGCTAGGCTTAGGATTGGGTCTTGTCCATCACATCATTCTCCTAATGATGTGATCCCATTATCAATGACATCCAATGTCCATGGTCAGGAAACCATGACAATTTGTTGATCAACGAGCTAGTCAACTAGAGGCTCACTAGGGACATGTTGTGGTCTATGTATTCACACATGTATTGCAGTTTCCGGTCAATACAATTATATCATGAATAATAGACAATTATCATGAACAAGGAAATACAATAATAACCATTTTATTATTGCCTCTAGGGCATATTTCCAACAGTCTCCCACTTACACTAGAGTCAATAATCTAGTTCACATCACTATGTGATTGTAATGAATCAACACCCATGGGGTTTGATCATATCTCGCTTGTGAGAGAGGTTATTAGTTAATGGATATGAACCTTTTAGATCCGTATGTGTTTTGCAAATCTCTATGTTATCTCCTAGATGCAGCTACCACGCTCTATTTGGAGCTATTCCAAATAGCTGTTCTACTATACGAATCCGGTTTACTACTAAGAATAATCCGGATTAGTGTCAAAGTTTGCATCGGCGTAACCCTTTACGACGAACTCTTTTACCACCTCCATAATCGAGAAAATTCCTTAGTCCACTAGTTACTAAGGATAAGTTTGACCGCTGTCCTGTGATTCATTCCTGGATCATTCTTGTACCCCTTGACTAACTCATGGCAAGGCACACTTCCGGTGCGGTACACATCATAGCATACTATAGAGCCTACGTCTGAAGCATAGGGGACGACCTTCGTCCTTTCTCTCTCTTCAGCCGTGGTCATGTCTTGAGTCCTACTCAATACTCACACCATATAACACAGCCAAGAACTCCTTCTCTGCTGATCTATTTTGAACTCCTTCAAAATCTTGTCACAGTATGTATTCATTTAAAAGTACTATTAAGCATTTTGATCTATCCTTATAGATCTTGATGCTCAATTTTCAAGTAGCTTAATCCAGGTCTTCCATTGAAAAACACTTTTCAAATAACCCTATATGCTTTCCAGAAATTCTACATCATTTCCGATCAACAATATGTCAACAACATATACTCATCAGAAATGCTATAGTGCTCCCACTCACTTCTTTGGAATTACAAGTTTCTCATAAACTTTGTATAAACCCAAAATCTTTGATCATCTCATCAAAGCGTATCTTCCAACTCCGAGATGCTTACTCCAGTCCTTAGAAGGATTGATGGAGCTTTGCACACTTTAGCATCTTTCAGGATTGACAAAAACCTTCTGGTTGTATCACATACAACCTTTCCTCAAGGATATCGTCGAGAAAACAATGTTTTGACATCCTATCTGCAAGATTTCATAAATCATGCAGTAATTGCTAATATAATTCCAACAGACTCTTAGCATCGCTACGAGTGAGAAAGTCTCATCGTAGTCAACTCCTTGAACTTGTCGGAAAACATCTTAACGACAAGTCGAGCTTTCTTAATGGTGACACTTACCATCATTGTCTGTCTTCCTTTTAAAATCCATCTGTACCCAACAGCCTTACGACCATCAAGTAGTTCTTCCAAAGTCTATACTTTGTTTTCATACATGGATCCTCTCTCGGATTTTATGGCCTCGAGCCATTCGTCGGAATCCGGGCCCACCATCGCTTCTCCATAGCTCGTAGGTTCATTGTTGTCTAGCAACATGACCTCCAAGACAGGATTACCGTACCACTCTGAAGCAGTACCTATCCTTGTCGTCCTACGAGGTTTGGTAGTGACTTGATCCGAAGTTTCATGATCACTATCATAAACTTCTACTCCAATTGGTGTAGGTGCCACAGGAACAACTTCCTGTGCCCTGCTACACACCAGTTGTAGTGACGGTTCAATAACCATATCAAGTCTCCACCATCCTCCCACTCAATTCTTTCGAGAGAAACCTTTCCTCGAGAAAGGATCCGTTTCTAGAAACAATCTTTTGCTTCCGGATCTGAAATAGGAGGTATACCCAACTGTTTTGGGTGTCCTATGAAGATTTATTTATCCGCTTTGGGTTCGAGCTCATCAGGATGAAACCTTTTCATATAAGCGTCGCAACCCCAAACTTTCAAGAAACGACAGCTTAGATTTCTCTAAACCATAGTTCATACGGTGTCATCTCAATGGAATTATGTGGTGCCCTAATTAAAGTGAATGCGGTTGTCTCTAATGCCTAACCCATGAACGATAGTAGTAATTTGATAAGAGACATCATGGTATGCCCCATATCCAATAGGTGCATCTATGATGTTCGGACACACCATCACACTATGGTGTTCCAGGCGGTGTTAGTTGTGAAACAATTTCCACAATGTCTTAATTGTGTACCAAACTCGCAACTCAGATATTCATCTCTATGATCATATCATAGACATTTTATCCTCTTGTAACGAAGACTTTAAACTTCAATCTAAAATTACTTGAACCTTTCAATAATTCAGACTTGTGTTTCATCAAGTAAATATACTCAACATCTACTCAAATCATCTGTGAAGTAAGAACATAACGATATCCACTGCATGCCTCAGCACTCATTGGACTGCACACATCAAAATGTGTTACTTCCAACAAGTTGCTTTCTTGTTCCATCTTACTGAAAACGAGGCTTTTCAGTCATCTTGCCCATGTGGTATGATTTGCATGTCTCAAGTGATTCAAAATCAGGTGAGTCCAAACGATCCTTCTGCATGGAGTTTCTTCATGCGCACATACCAACAGACATGGTTCACATGTTTCAATCTTTTCAAAAACGAGTGAGTCCAAAGATCCATCAACATGGAGCTTCTTCATGCCTTTTATACCAATATGACTTACATGGCAGTGCCACAAGTAGGTGGTACTATCATTACTATCTTATATCTTTTGGCATGAAAATGTGTATCACTACGATCGAGATTCAATAAACCATTCTTTTAGGTGCAAGACCATTGAAGGTATTATTCAAATAAATAGAGTAACCATTATTCTCCTTAAATGAATAACCGTATTGCGATAGACATAATCCAATCATGTCTATGCTCAACGCAAACACAAAATAACAATTATTTAGGTTTAACACCGATCCCGATGGTAGAGGGAGCGCGCGATGTTTGATCACATCAAAAGGGGGGGCAGCCCCAGTGCATGTAGCTCCCGCTTGCGCAGGGTCTGGGGAAGGGTCCGACCACTTTGGGTCTATTGTACGCAGCCTTTCCCTACATTTCTGTAAGAGGCTGTTTCCAGGACTTGAACCCGTGACCTCATGGTCACAAGGCAACAGCTTTACCACTGCGCCAAGGCTCCCCTTCGATGTTTGATCACATCAACCTTGGAAAAACTTCCAACACACATCGTTATCTTACCTTTAGCTAGTCTCCGTTTATTCCGTAGCCTTTTATTTCGAGTTACTAACACTTAGTAACTGAACCGCTATCTATTACCATGGTGCTGCTAGGAGTACTAGTAAAGTACACATTAATATAATGTATATCCAATATACTTCTGTCAACCTTGCCAGCCTTCTTATCTACCAAGTATCTAGGGTAGTTGTGCTTCAGTGACCGTTCCCTCATTACAGAAGCACTTAGTCTTGGGTTTGGGTTAAGCCCTGGGTTTCCTCACTGGAGCAGCAACTGATTTGCCGTTTCATGAAGTACCCCTTCTTGCCCTTGCCCTTCTTGAAACTAGTGGTTTCACTAACCATCAACAATTTATGCTCCTTATTGATTTCTACATTCACGGTGTCAAACATCACGAATATTTCAAAGATCATCATATCTATCCCTGATATGTTATAGTTCATCACGAAGCTCTAGTAGCTTGGTGGCAATGTCTTTGGAGAAACATCACTATCTCATCTGGAAGATTAACTCCCACTCGATTCAAGTGATTGTTGTACCCAGACAATCTGAGTACAAGCTCAACGATTGAGATCTTCTCCCTTAGTTTGTAGGCTAGAAAACTCGTCGGAGGTCTTATACCTCTTGACGTAGACACAAGCCTGAAATCCCAATTTTCATATGTTCCGTGACGTTTCAAAATCATCTTCGGTGCCTCAATTCTAAACCATTTAACATTACTGAACTATCACGTAGTCATCAAACTTGTATGTCCGATGTTCACAACATCCATAAACGACATTCGAGGTTCTGCACACCGAGCGGTGCATTAAGGACATAAGCCTTCTATGCAGCAATGAGGACCATCCTCAGTTTACGGACCCAGTCAGCATAATTGCTACTATCAACTTTCAACTATATTTTCTCTAGGAACATATCTAAAACAATAGAACTAAAACGCGAGCTACGACATAATTTGCAAAGACATTTTGACTATGTTCAGGATAATTAAGTTCATCTTATGAACTCCCACTCAGATAGACATCCCTCTAGTCATCTTGAGTGAAACATGATCTGAGTCAACTAGGCCGTGTCCGATCATCACGTGAGACGGACTAGTCATCATCGGTGAACATCTTCATGTTGATCGTATCTACTATACGACTCATGCTCGACCTTTCGGTCTCTTGTGTTCCGAGGCCATGTCTGTACATGCTAGGCTCGTCAAGTTAACCTAAGTGTTTCGCATGTGTAAATCTGGCTTACACCCGCTGTATGTGAATGTTAGAATCTATCACACCCGATCATCATGTGGTGCTTCGAAACAACGAACTTTCGCAACGGTGCACAACTAGGGGGAACACTTTCTTGAAATTATTATGAGGGATCATCTTATTTACTACCGTCGTTCTAAGCAAATAAGATGCATAAACATGATAAACATCACATGCAATCAAATAGTGACATGATATGGCCAATATCATTTTGCTCCTTTTGATCTCCATCTTCGGGGCTCCATGATCATCATCGTCACCGGCATGACACCATGATCTCCATCATCGTGTCTCCATGAAGTTGTCTCACCAACTATTACTTCTACTACTATGGCTAACGTTTTAGCAATGAAGTAAAGTAATTACATGGTGTTATTCAGTGACACGCAGGTCATACAATAAATAAAGACAACTCCTATGGCTCCTGCCGGTTGTCATACTCATCGACATGCAAGTCGTGATTCCTATTACAAGAATATGATCAATCTCATACATCACATATCATTCATCACATTCTTTTGGCCATATCACATCACATAGCATACCCTGCAAAAACAAGTTAGACGTCCTCTAATTGTTGTTTGCATGTTTTATGTGGCTGCCATTGGTTTCTAGCAAGAATGTTTCTTACCTACGCAAAAGCCACAACGTGATATGCCAATTGCTATTTACCCTTCATAAGGACCCTTTTCATCAAATCCGATCCGACTAAAGTGGGAGAGACTGGCACCCGCTAGCCACCTTATGCAACAAGTGCATGTCAGTCGGTGGAACCTGTCTCACGTAAGAGTACGTGTACGGTCGGTCCGGGCCGCTTCATCCTACGATGCCGCCGAATCAAGATAAGACTAGTAACGGCAAGTAAATTGACAAAATCGACGCCCACAACAACTTGTGTTCTACTCATGCATAGAAACTACGCAATAGACCTAGCTCATGATGCCACTGTTGGGGAACGTAGCAGAAATTCAAAATTTTCCTACGAGTCACCAAGATCTATCTATGAAGAGACTAGCAACGAGAGAGAGGAGTGCATCTACATACCCTTGTAGATCGCAAGCGAAAGCATTCAAGAGAACGGGGTTGAGGGAGTCATACTCGTCATGATCCAAATCACCGAAGATCCTAGTGCCGAACGGACGACACCTCCGCGTTCAACACACGTGCAGCCCGGTGACGTCTCCCGTGCCTTGATCCAGCAAGGAGAGAGGGAGAGGTTGGGGAAGACTCCGTCCAGCAGCAGCACAACGGCGTGGTGGTGGTGGAGGAGCGTGGCACTCCAGCAGGGCTTCGCCAAGCACTGCAAGAGACGAGGAGGGAGAGAGGTAGGGCTGCGCCAGGGAGATGAGAAACTCTTGTGTTTGCAGCCCCCCAATACCTCAAGTATATATAGGGGAAGGGGAGGGGCTGCGCCCATCTAGGGTTCCCTCCCTAGGGGTGGCGGCAGCCCCAAAACCCATCTAGGGTGCGGCCAAGGGGGGGAGAGGGGGAAACTTGCCCCCCAAGCAAGGTGGAGGCGCCCCTCCCCAAACCCTAGGTGCCTTGGGCCCTTGTGTGGGGGGGGGGGAACCAGCCCACCTGGGGCTGGTCCCCTCCCACACTTGGCCCATGCTGCCCTCTGGGGCCGGTGGCCCCACTTGGTGGACCCCCGGGACCCTCCCGGTGGTCCCGGTACGTTACCGATAGCACCCGAAACTTTTCCGGTGACCAAAGCAGGACTTCCCATATATAAATCTTTACCTCTGGACCATTCCGAAACTCCTCGTGATGTCCGGGATCTCATCCGGGACTCCGAACAACATTCAGTAACCACGTATATCTATTCCCTATAACCCTAGCGTCATCGAACCTTAAGTGTGTAGACCCTACGGGTTCGGGAACCATGCAGACATGACCGAGACAACTCTCCGGCCAATAACCAACAGCGGGATCTGGATACCCATGTTGGCTCCCACATGTTCCACGATGATCTCATCGGATGAACCACGATGTCAAGGATTCAATCAATCCCGTATACAATTCCCTTTGTCTAGCGGTATACTACTTGCCCGAGATTCGATCGTCGGTATGCCGATACCTTGTTCAATCTTGTTACTGGCAAGTCTCTTTACTCGTTCCATAACACATCATCCCGTGATCAACTCCTTGATCACATTGTGCACATTATGATGATGTCCTACCGAGTGGGCCCAGAGATACCTCTCCGTCACACGGAGTGACAAATCCCAGTCTTGATTCGTGCCAACCCAACAGACACTTTCGGAGATACCCGTAGTGCACCTTTATAGCCACCCAGTTACGTTGTGACGTTTGGTACACCCAAATCATTCCTATGGTATCCGGGAGTTGCACAATCTCATGGTCTAAGGAAAAGATACTTGACATTTAGAAAAGCTTTAACATACAAACTACACGATCTTGTGCTAGGCTTAGGATTGGGTCTTGTCCATCACATCATTATCCTAATGATGTGATCCCGTTATCAATGACATCCAATGTCCATGGTCAGGAAACCATGACCATCTGTTGATCAACGAGCTAGTCAACTAGAGGCTCACTAGGGACATGTGTGGTTTATGTATTCACGCATGTATTGCGGTTTCCGGTCAATACAATTATAGCATGAATAATAAACAATTATCATGAACAAGGAAATACAATAATAACCATTTTATTATTGCCTCTAGGGCATATTTCCAACAGGCCGTAGGTGCACCCATGCCTCCCATGGCACCTAAACCTCTCATGGTACCTCTGAAGCTACCCATGCCACCCATGGCGCCAAGGCCACCGCCACCCATGCCGCCAAGGCCACCGCCAAGGCCACCACCACCCATTGCGCGAATCATGGCTCTTTTTTGGGTCAACACTTGTTCACGGGCAAGATTGACATACTCTTTTTGCGCCTCATTGAGGTTAGATGTGTCCAAGAAGAACAAGTGATTCTCCCATTCCAACAATCTAGTTCGCTCCTCATTGCTCACCTTCCTCTCCTCCAAAGCCGCCTTCCTCTCCTCGGCCGCCAACCTCCTCTCCTCGGCCACGGCATCTTGGTTCCTTGCCATTTTCCTCACCTCGTCGGCTTCTTTTCTTGCCTTCACAATAGCTTCCATAGCATTTTTGAGCTCATCATCTCCTTTCCTCTTCTTCTTTTCGGTTTTGTCTTTCTTGCACCCATCCGGTCGTTTTGGCTTCGAGTATGAAACCAAGTTGGGTGTGGGGCTTCTCTTGTCGTCATCACTTGATGCATCCTCCTCCTCTTCCTCCTCCTCATCATTCAACTCAATTGTTCGCTTGCGTTTGTTGCTCAAATGCAAATCATCCAAATCTTCACGCTTCTTCCATTTCTCATCATCCTTCAACACTTTGTAGCAATGAGGCAAGGTAAAGACCCTTCCTTTCTTGATCTTCCCCTTCTTGGTTTTCCTATCCTCTTCTTTGAACAAGTTTTGTGGAATGTTGTACTACATGAAAACAAAGCAAGTTAGCACTTCAGACACCAAAAACAAGTATGATGATCATGTATGAAATGCCACTTACTCTATCGTCCTCATTTGTGCCACTTGGGTTCAACTTGTCAACCGTCTTTTGTGCGGCCGCCCACTTTTGACAATCCGAGTTGATTGTCGACCATCGGGACCGAAGTAATCTCTCGGAGCGGTCAATTCCACTCACGTTGTGAGCATCAAAGTGTTCTTTCATCCACCCCAATAAGCATCTCTACTTTGATCACCTGCAACGGATGGATCCCTCGACACTTGCAACCAAGTATTGCATAGTAAGATGTCATCTTTGTTGGTGTAATTGCCCGCTCTTCCTTTTGGCGCATCGACAATGCCCTCACCCTCCTCGTCCACCTCGAACTCATGGTCTTCGAAATGGATGTCATTTGTTTGAGACCAATGCGAATTGTTGGAGCCAACACCCATAGTTGACATGTATGCATCATCATTGAGACTACAAAGTATTTTGAACAATGCAAATAAGCTATCTATATGATGCATTGAAAAAATAACAAGAAAATAAAAGTTGGAAAAAATTTCTACCTTGGGGGCATTTCGTCAAACACGTGGTGCGCGTCGGCGGCCGGCTCAACGAGTGAGCTTGCCGGCGCTTCGGTATCCGCCGCGCCCGTCAAACGCCCTGCAAGCTTCTTTCCCCTCGCCTTTGAGCTGTCAGAGTCGTCCGCCGCCTTGTTCTTCTTCGCGGATGTCTTGCCCTTCTTCGGCCGCACCGCATTGGGGAGCTTCGAGGGGGCGGCGGCGGCACGGGACGGCGCCGGCGCGATGCCACCCGTCGCCGTGGTCATCCGCGGCGGCAAGAAGAGGCTAAGCGCGAGGCCGATGCTCGGCGGAACTCCGGCGGTGGTGAGGCCAATGCTCCGCGCGCTAGGGTTTCCAGCGGCGCGGGGGAGAGGCCGCGGCTATACAATGGGGTGAGCGGGGTGCCGGCGCGTGCGTCCATGGGTGCAGTTCGCCGGCGCCGGCGCGCGCAGGGCGTAGGAGGCGGAGAGGAGAGAGTGCGGCGCGAGCGCTCGTGTGTGCCGCGCGCGGAAGCGGGCGCCCCAAATACATCACGCAAGATAGCGAATCCGACCGCGCGCCCAACTCCTTATAGTGCGCGCACGGTTATTGCGCGCCCGCTGGAGCCACCCGCCGGGTTGCGCGCATGTTAAAATGGCCTAATTTGCAGCGCGGCGCTTGTTTAGCGTGGCTCTTGGAGATGCTCTAATGGACACATTAGGGTAAATCAGCAAAAGAACCCGTACATTGCAAGGGGAGAAAAAAAATCATAATCTCCAATGTCCATGACCATATTTTGCTACATCACCGAGATACACTATCACTATTAATTTTGTGAAATCCTGAACAATTTTAAAAATCGTGAACATTTTTTTAAACTCGTGCACATAATTGAAGCCGTGAACATTTTTCAAATTAGTGAACACTTTTACAAATTTTCAAACATTTTCGAATTCATGAACAATTTATACTATTTGCAAACATTTTTGCGAACATTTTATAAACATTGTTTTGAATCGGTGAACATGTCTACAACCGAAAACCATTTTTTTGGAAATTGGTGGAACAATTTTTGAATCACGAACATTTTTCCTGATTTAACAAACATTTTTTGAAATGCAGGATCCTTTATGAATAAGCGAACATTTTATGAATGAATAAACTATTTTGTAAGTCACAAACAGATTTTAAATTTTTAGGATATTTATTCCACTCATGAACATTTTTTGAATTGGCGAAATTTTGTTCATTTACATTAACATTTTTCAATACATGAACTTTTCTAAAAATCATGAACATTTTTTGAATTCCCAAACATTTTGTTTCAAAATTTGAAACATTTTTTGATTAAGCAAACATTTTGTACAAAATCGTGAGCATTTTCTGAATCCACAAACATTTTATGATTTATGAAACGTTTTATTTCAAAATTCTCATTTTTAAATTTCAGAACTTTTATGAAGTCCCAAATTATTTAAAGTAGAAAAAACAAAAACAGAAAAGAAAAATAAAAAAAAGAAATTAAAAAACAGGCCGCACGGACATGGCCCGGCCCAAACGGTGCGCTGCGTCTCCCAACGCGCAGAGCGCGGTATAGGAAGTCCCTATTGCATGGGCTGTCCCAGCAGGAGGATTCACGTGTGTGAAACGATTTTTTATCACTTATAGGTGGCATTGGTGGGTAATATTTTACAACTTTGGGGGCAATTTTCATGACGTACCAGAGGGACCTTCTATTAGGTATAGATACAGTCTTGTAGCATTAATGTTGGCTCGAACCATGTTATAAGGTCAGATATTCGAAAGCAATTGTTGCGTGTAACAACATTTCAGAAACAACCTCAATACCGAACATTGATTGAAAAAATGTCATGTATCTTACTAATAAAGTAACTTAGGATGGAACTTTACAGATTAGAAACCAATACGCTACAAAAATATATCATAAATCTATGACGGAACTTCACAAACCTGAAACCAAGATGTGAAAACAGTACCATCATAAGGCATAAAGCAAGTGGCAGAATACTACGTGAATGTTGATCCTAATTTCCTCATCAGCTCCAGCATCAATGCAATAGTGGTTGCAGATGAGAGCCTATAGTCACATCTTCTCTTGCACATCTCCTTAAAATGCTAATTTCAGTTCATGAAACCATTATAGTTTCTTCTATTGCAGTGCAGTTCATAATTTCCATGCACATGAGGTGTGAAAGAATCTTATGTTGATTGCACCTGGCACTAAAGCTTTATAGTCTTGCTTTGCCCGGATCATACTTCCTCTCAACTATAAGCATATGTGAAGTTTGCCCTCATGATCTTATACATTGGGAAGGATTCATCAATCATCAACAGTCGAACATCCTTCACACCTTTTATAGTTAGGCATAGCGGAGAAAATAATATGAGGAGAAGATCATTTATGATGCCTAATGAACTGCCATATGTTAAAAACATGCATAATTCTACCTTCACTTTACAACTTAACTAAAAAAACTTATTGGTCAACAGCTCACTGTGTTTTTTTTACTTTGAACTCAATATGCATACATACGACAAAGTTCATACGATAGGCGCCTTAATTATGAGCACCATCATTGTAAATTAGGCAAAAAAATGTGAAAGCTCAATGTGGCTTAGCGCTCAATAGGACAACATTTTAGTTTTTCATCGGCACGTGCACTATCTAGAAGGAAATATGAACAGAATAATTATAATTGTAAACAGAAACTTGTTGCGATACACTGCTTATGTTGTGGAGGAAAAACTACTTTTTTCTCTCTAATGTGCAACTAAGTTCACATCATTTGTATCGAGGGAAAACTTAGATGTGAGTATGTAACTATTACTAGTAAGTTATTTGCCTATAGTAACTACGTCCAGATGATAAACATGGGGAAGTTTATTAAAAAAAACATATGTAACTCGAATTTCAGAAGGCAAAATTTAATGTGACTCCTCTAAAAAGAGTTTATATTTCATGCTATAATTGCTATGATCCTGGAATATGCTATTTAGTGGAAAACTCGTATGCATGTGTGAAATGAAAAATGGATAAAATAAAGGTTCCTAGTCTCGCCTTAAAGACTAGCTCAAGTGTTGTTGGTGATTACATTTTACAGATCTTATGATATCGTTAAGTGTAACAATAGTCCTAAAACAACATTGAGATTATGAGGTTGGAAGAACTTTCATATTGAATCGGCCCGAACGAAGTGTTAACATGTGATATTTCTCCTTAGACCATGAGAGTATCGTAATCACTTATTACCGTACAGTGGGCTTGGGGGTTGCTCAAACGTGCTTGTAACACGGTGATCATAACAACAAACTTATAGGCACATCAGAAAGTTTGACAAGGGACTAGATAACTCGAGAGTGGGATTTACTCCTCCGATGATGGAGTGATACTCTTAGGTCCCTCTCGGTGTGACAGCATCCATCACCTTCTGGCCAGACACAGGTGATTATTTCATAGGGATGCTGGAACACAATAACGAGAAAGAAGAACAAAACCGGTAACGAGGATTTCAGTATAGTGAGCATGGTGATGACTCAGGAGGATACCGATACATCCCGGGTTTTGCAAAGTATCGCGAAGCAAAGGGAACATGACATGATAACCAAAGGTTCACTCGAATATCATTCGTGTGCTCATAGGGATCGATATGGACGCCCACGGTTCCACTATCGGTCATTGAACAAACTGTTTTGTTCATGTCTATGAGTTACTGAACCTATGGGGTCACAAGCTTAAGTAAATCATGATCTTCTGAGTGTTTGTGGTATGGGAGTGACAAGAATATATTTGTGGATTTTTTTCATTAATATTCAGAATAGTTCCAAGAGGATCAAGAAGCGTTTTGGGGTCACCGAAAGGGTTTTGGTGAATACCGGCTAATACTGGGTATTACCAATATATTATATATAGGTGGAAAATGTTTCCAGGGATGTTACAATATATATAAATGGTCTAGAAGTATTTATAACACTTTATATTTAATATAAATATCAATGAGCCTAAAAAGGCCAAGAGATGGAAGGAATTATCGGCCACGAAGGCCCATAAGGAAGTGGCGCCCCCTTTGCCTTATTGGGGGGGGGGCGTAATTGGACTAGGGGTGGAGTACTACTCCCCTGCTTTGGCCAGATCCCCAAGGAGGGACTTTCCCTCCTTGTGGTTGCCACATCTTCCTCCTCTAACCTATATATACTAGTGGTTTTTGCTCTATTGGACACACAGTTTTTGGAGCCTCTTGTAGCCCTTCTAGTTCTAGTTCTAGTTCTAGTTGGCCCTAGTTGACTAATAAGAGCTAGGCTAATCCTCTTATCCTCATAATTAGAATTCCAGTGTGGTTCTAATCCCTTCCCTCTAATTCTCCGGTGATGATTAGATCTGGACGACGAAGTGCTGCCGGATCGTGAAGGTTGCACACTTGCAACCAAGTAGAGAGGCCGTGCTTTCAGTCTTCACTTCGAGGGACTATTCATGGGCAGTATGAGAGATTGTTCATCGACTGTTCTAGGGCCTCCAAGTATGATCTACACTGACACATTTTCTTCCATTGCAACCCAGTGATGGTAACGATCATGATCCCAACTCATTATGCATCTTCAAATGATCTTGGGTGAATCATAGGTGTGATTTTTTTGTTTTCTACTACCTTTCCCAACAGTGGCATCAGAGCAGTTATATGAGTAGGTGTAGGTTGAGAACTAGACCACATGTGATTTGTGAGGGTTTATGTTCTTGCTATGCTTCCCTTGAGTGTTGCTTTGGTTCAATTCATCGACAACATGGTGTCGCTTTTCACATGGTTCTGATAATCGATCGACTCTGGCTTTGGACTATCTAGTATTAGTTCTTTGGGCTTCACCATAGTTAAGAATAGTGAACCATCACGTATATACGAGGGTGCCTAAGGTGGACTATCTTCTAGCTAGGGGGTCATGCTTATTTGACGAAGTTCAATGTGGGGCTAGATATTTTGAATTAAGTCTCTTGTTTCACACACCCCGAAACTTAATCTAGCATCAAGCATCATCGCCTAAATTGTGGACGTAGGTGATACGTCTCCGTCGTATCTATAATTTTTGATTGTTTCATGCCAATATTATACAACTTTCACATACTTTTGGCAACAATTTATATGATTTATTGGACTAACATATTGATCCAGTGTCCAGTGCCAATTCATGTTTGTTGCATGCTTTTTGTTTCGCAGAATATCGATATCAAACGAAAGAAGTCCAAACGCGATAAAACTTTATGGAGATTTTTTTGGAATATATCTGAATTTTGGAAGAAATATCAACGCAAGACAGTGCTCAAGGGGCCTACCACCCAGCAGGGCGCACCAGGGGGTGCCCGACGCGCCCTGATGGGTTGTGGGCACCTCATAAAGTGGTTGCTGCCCTTCTTTCACGGCAAGAAAGATAATTTATGGATAAATATCCCCTCAAAATTTCAGCCCCATCAGATATATGGATCTCCGGGAATTTAAGAAATTTTGAAGGGCCGGAAAATGGGAAAGCGAAACAAAAGAGAACAGAGGGAGAGATCCAATCTCGGAGGGGCTCCCGTCCCTCCGCCGCCATGGCAACCATGGACCAGAGGGGGAACTCTCCTCCCATCTAGGGGGAGGACAAGGAAGAAGAAGAAGGAGGGGGGGGGGTTCTCTCCCCCTCTCTCTCGGTGGCGTCGGAACACCGTCATGGAAATCATCGTGTGATGGCGATCTAATCAAACAACTCCATCATCTTCACCAACATATTCATTGATGGCTCATGTCCATGTCAGTATTTTCCCCGAAGAGGTAGGAATGATACAACACAGCTATGGTAGGTATTTCCCTCAGTGATGAGACCAAGGTTATCGAACCAGTAGGAGAATCATGCAACACTATGTAAACGGTATCTGCACAAAAAGACCAAATACTTGCAACCCGACGCGTAAGAGGGGTTGTCAATTCCTCCCGGGTAAAAGATAGATAAAATTGTAGTAGATTGGATAAATAGATCTCACGGGAACGCGAGATAAAATAAATAACAAAAAAATGCAGCAAGGTATTTTTGGGTTTTTGGATTAATAGATCTAAAAATAAAAGAGGCAAGTAATAGATTGGAAAGAAAATATGATAAAGAAGAGACCCAGAGGCCGTAGATTTCACTAGTTGCTTCTCTCGAGAAAAATAGCATACGGCAGTTAAACAAATTACTGTTGGGCAATTGATAGAACTTCAAATAATTATGATGATATCCAGGCAATGATCATTATATAGGCATCACGTCCAAGATTAGTAGATCGACTCCTTCCTGCATCTACTACTATTACTCCACACATCAACCGCTATCCAGCATGCATCTAGTGTATTAATAAGTTCATGGAAAAATAGAGTAATGCAATAAGAACGATCACATGATGTAGACAAGATCTTTTCATGTAGGAATAGATCCAACCTTGTTATCCTTAATAGCAACGATCAATACGTGTCTTGCTACACCTTCTGTCATTGGGAAAGAACACCGCATGACCGAACCCATCACAAAGCAACTCTTCCCATGGCAAGAAAAATCGATCTAGTTGGCCTAACTAAAACAAAGATTTGAAGAAGAAATATGAGGCTATAAGTAATCATGCATATAAGAGATCAAAACTCAAATAACTTTCATGGATATATAGATCTGATCATAAACTCAAAGTTCATCGGATCCCAACAAACACACCACAAAAAGAGTTACATCAGATTGATCTCCAAGAGACCATTTGTATTGAGAATCAAAAGAGAGAGAGGAAGCCATCTAGCTACTGCCTACAGACCCGTAGGTCTACAATGAACTACTCACGCATCACCATAGAGGCACCAATGAGGATGATGAACCCCACCGTGATGGTGTCTAGATTGGATCCGATGGTTCTGGAACTTGCGGCGGCTAGAATTGTTTTTCATCGACTCCCCTAGGTTTTTTGGATTTTCGGGGTATTTATAGAGCAAAGAGGCGGTGCGGGAGGCCACCGAGGTGGGCACAACCCACCAGGGCACACCTGGGCCCCCATGTGCGCCCAGGTGGGTTGTACCCCCCTTGGGGCACCCCTCTGGTACTTATTCGGCCCAAGTTGTTCCTTCTGGTCCAGAAAAAATCTCCAAAAAGTTTCGCTGCATTTGGACTCCGTTTGGTATTGATTTTCTACGAAGTAAAAAACAAGCAAAAACAACAACTGGCACTGGGCACTAAGTCAATAGGTTAGTCCCAAAGAATGATATAAAGTTGCTATAAAATGATTGTAAAACATACAAGAATGATAATATAACATCATGGAACAAGCAAAAACTATAGATACGTTGGAGAAGTATCATTCATCACCTTCCCCCATCTATCTACATCGGTCCACCCTCCCGCAACCCGTTGTACCCTCTACTTGAACATGGTGCTTTACGCTTCATATTATTATCCAATGATGTGTTGCCATCCTATGATGTCTGAGTAGATTTTTGTTGTCCTACCGGTAATTGGTGAATTGCTATGATTGGTTTAATTTGCTTGTGGCTATGTTGCTGTCCTTTGGTGCCCATCATATGAGCGCTAGTGTGGATCACACCATAGGGTTAGTTGTATGTTTATAGGACTACGCATTGGAGGGCAAGGGTGACAGAAGCTTCTTCCTACCATAGAAATTGATGCATACGGGATTGAAGGGGGACTAATATATATGTTAATGCTATGGTTGGGTTTTAACTTAATGCACGTTAGTAGTTGCAGATGCTTGCTAATAGCTTCAATCATAAGTGCATAGAATTCCAACTAAGGGATTACATGCTAGCAGTGGCATCTCCCACATAAAAAATTGGTATCGGTCTAGTAACGTAGTCAATTGCTTAGGGACAACTCCGCCAAACCTACCAATACTAATCCACATTCTCTATACTAATTTAATTGTATTTTCATTAGAACAACACCTACCTTTTATTTTTATGTTCTTTATTATCTTGCAAACCTATCCTACCACACCTACAAAGTACTTCTAGTTTTATTCTTGTTCTAGATAAAGCAAACATTAATCGTGTGTAGAGTTGTATCGGTGGTCGATAGAACTTGAGGGGATATTTGTTCTACTTTTAGCTCCTCATTGGGTTCGACACTCTTATTTATCGATAAAGGTTATGAACGATCCCCTATACTTGTGGGTTATCAAGACTTTTTTTCTGGCATTGTTGCCGGAGAGCAATAGCGTGGGGTGAATATTCTTGTGGGTTATCATTAAGTAGTTTTTATTTTGTGCTCTTGATTTCTATCTTTGGGTAGGAACATAAAATACCAAAAAAATAGTTTTACCTACTAAACCAGTGGTTGAAGAACCACCCAAAATCTATCATATTGCTGAAGTTCCTTATGTTAAGAATGAAATGTTTACTATTGCGCCCACACATAATAGTCCTGTTATCTTTTTGAATTCTCCCAACTACACTATATCGGAGAAGTTTGCACTTATTAAGGATTACATTGATGGGTTGCCTTTTACCGCTACACATGATGATTTTGATGACTATAGTATGTATGTGCCCGCTCCTACTTGCAATTATTATGAGAGAGGAACTACATCTCCGCCTCTCTATGTTTCCAGCACGCTAAAAATGCAAGAAGTTGTTTATACTATGCATTGGCCTTTACTTGATGTGCATGAATTGTTCTTTTATGACATGGCGATGCATAAGAAGAGAGTTAGGCTTCGTCATTGCTAGATATATGTTACTTTGTGCTCACTACTAAATAACAAATCGTTGCTAGTTAAAATTAGCTTTGATACACCTTGGGATCCAGGTGGATCAATTACTTGAGCACTTCATCACTACTAGGGAAAAGCCTAGCAGTAGAGCGGGTTTTAGGCCTATCAGTAGCACGGGGAGCGGCACTACTAATACGACGCTACAGCTAAAGGTTAGCAGTAGCGTTGGTCTACACATGCTACTGCTATACATACTTAGTAGCAGCGCGTTTTGCACAAAGTGCTACTGGTAAATACTAGTAGCGCGCCTCTGTGCCCTCGCTACTACTATTGTTGTGTATTCTATTTCTTTTTCATTTTATGTCGTATTCATACACCATTATACAAGGTTTTCATACGCTAGCAGTTTAGAGATTTTTTTACATCATAATGAGTTATTACATCACTGGGTGAAAGAACCGTGAATTAGTTTCTAGTGGATGGATCCATCCACTTGAAACTAATCCACGGTTCTTTCACCCAATGATATAATAAATCATCATCATCATCATCATATCATTAACTACCTATCATCATAATACATCATTGTCATATAACAACTCCTCATGATCTTCATTGTCATATAACAACTCCTCATTGTCATATAGTGACTCCTCATGATCACCATCATCAACTCTAACACATTGTAGCACATACTAGCACATTGTACCTAGGACCTGATCCTCTCTCATAGGACCTACTACCTTCTCTGAGGTAAAATAGCATAAACCAAGATAGGCCCTAACTCCCCATTATGGAGAATGGAGATTATCATGTCTCCAATTCTTGCGCTTCACACAATGTTGCTTCCAATTAGCTCTGTGCGAGTGACCATACATTTTTTTCCAATCTTTGATTGTCATGTCTTCATCGGTTTGAGAAATCCGGTATGAACAACAGTGATGCAGATGATGACCTGGCCGTAAGCTCATAACATCAGGGCAACCTTTTTGAAACATCAGATGAGGCACACAATCCTTCAGGATTTTCTGTTGACAAATATAGTAATAACTTTGTAGTTAGCAATGTAGTTTAGTTTTAGAAGAATTTATGCAAAAGATGCACGAATGTCGTAATAGTAAAAAATCTTACCATGCCATCTCCATGGATGTTACCATAGTTCAACATGTGCACTAGTGGCACATATTGACCATAATGTGTAGGAGTTTGATAATAGATATTGTAATTCTCAAGATCATTAATAAATGAGATCACATGATTTTTCTCCTCATAAGTTAATTCTACGCCATCGGTGTAGTAGGTTCTGTCTACCATCTTTAGCACATTTTTGAAGAATGAAAATAAGATATCAATGGAAAATAAGTTGTCAACTACTTTGAAATAAACAATATAAATTACTTAATAAACTATGTGTGAGAAACTCACATGGCGGTAGAATTGGAAGTGTATCAACAAGGACCCAAATGTCCATATTGTCTTCGTCGATGTCAGGATCACCAAGATCCATGGTGAAAAGGATACCCTCATGGAAATCATATGCCTTGCAAAGTGCTTCCCAATTCGGGCAATCAAAATGGGATACACTCTCAAAATTGTATAGATTACAGCAAAATCGAAACCATGATGGGTCCTTAGGTGAACTATCTTTGTTTCCATATTTTCATGATATTCAAAATCCACCCTCTCCAAGACATAGCGTCTTGCATGGCACGGGATAAGCTAGTCGAATTGTAAAAGAAAAAAAATACACGTTGAAGAAGTTGAAGTCGAGCTTAATTACGAAGAAACACTTTGTGTCATTGCATATAGTTTCAACATCGAAGGTCTCCTGGAGCTTAATGTTGAAGCGCCGACCTTCTACCAGGTGAGGCCTGTCGTAGAAACCCCGGTCGTTGCTGCACCAGGAGCACTCCACGAGACTTTCGTCGTCCGATGACATTTCCTATGTTCATAATTCAAAGAGTAAACTTCTAAAATTCAATATATGTACTACAAAAACTATATTATATAATTATTATTCATCACGGGTTGACTATCGGTCCGTCGAGTCTTTTTTTGAAAACTCTCAATTCACGTGGTGTCTATATTCGACCGTTGGTGATGGCCGCTCTATTGGGGAACGTAGCATGTAATTTCAAAAAAATTCCTACGATCACGCAAGATCCATCTAGGAGATGCATAGAAATGAGAGGGGGAGAGTGTGTCCACGTACCCTCGTAGACCGAAAGCGGAAGCGTTATGTTAACATGGTTGATGTAGTCGAAAGTCTTCACGATCCAACCGATCTAGCACCGAACGTACGACACCTCCGAGTTCAGCACACGTTCATCTTGATGACGTCCCTCGAACTCTTGATCCAACAGAGGGTCGAGGTAGAGTTTCGTCAACATGACGGCGTGATGACGGTGTTGATGGTGTGATCCGTGCAGGGCTTTGCCTAAGCACTACGATGATACTATCTGAGGAGTAAACGGTGGAGGGGGCACCACACACGGCTAAGAGAATCAATGTTGTGCTTTGGGGTGCCCCCTACCCCCGTATATAAAGGAGGGGGGAGGAGGCGGCCGGCCTAGGGGCGCGCCAAGTGTGGGGAGTCCTACTAGGACTCCCAGTCCTAGTAGGATTCCCCTTTCCTATTCCAGAGAAAGGGGAAGGGGAAAGAGGCGGAGGAGAAGAAGGAAAGGGGGGCCGCACCCTCACCCCAAGTCCAATTCGGTTTGGTCTTGGGGGGGGGGGACGCCTCCACCTGGCCGCCGACCTCTTCTCTCCAATAGGGCCCATGAAGGCCCAATAGTCCCCCGGGGGGTTCTGGTAACCTCCCGGTACTCCGAAACTTATTTGATACTTCCCGAAACCATTCCAGTGTCCGAATGTAACCTACCAATATATCAACCTTTACCTCTCGACCATTTTGAGACTCCTCGTCATGTCCGTGATCTCACCCGGGTCTCCGAACAAACTTCGGTCACCAAAACACATAACTCATAGTACAAACCATCATCGAACGTTAAGCGTGCGGACCCAACGGGTTCGAGATATATGTAGTCATGATCGAGACACATCTTCGATCAATAACCAATAGCGGAACATGGATGCTCGTATTGGTTCCTACATATTCTACAAAGATCTTTATCGGTCAAACCACATAACCACATACGTTGTTCCCTTTGTCATCGGTATATTACTTGCCCGAGATTCGATCGTCGGTATCTTCATACCTAGTTCAATCTCGTTACCGGAAAGTCTCTTTACTCGTTCCGTAATGCATCATCCTGTAACTAACTCATTAGTCACATTTCTTGCAAGGCTTAGTGATGAGCATTACCGAGAGGGCCCAAAGATACCTCTCCAATACACGGAGTCACAAATCCTAATATCGATCTATGCCAACTCAACAAACACCTTCGGAGGCACCTGTAGAGCATATTTATAATCACACAGTTACGTTTTGACATTTGATAGCACACAAGGTGTTCCTCTGGTATTCGGGAGTTGCATAATCTCATAGTCAGAGGAACATGTATAAGTCATGAAGAAAGCAATAGCAATAAAACTTATCGATCATTATGCTAAGCTAACAGATGGGTCTTGTCCATCACATCATTTTCTAATGATGTGATCACGTTCATCAAATGACAACACATGTCTATGGTCAGGAAACATAACCATCTTTGATTAATGAGCTAGTCAAGTAGAGGCATACTAGGGACACTCTGTTTTGTCTATGTATTCACACATGTACTAAGTTTCCAGTTAATACAATTCTAGCATGAATAATAAACATTTATCATGATATAAGGAAATATAAATAACAACTTTATTATTGCCTCTAGGGCATATTTCCTTCAGTCTCCCACTTCCACTAGAGCCAATAATCTAGTTCACATCGCCATGTGATTTAACACAAATAGTTCACATCTTTATGTGGTTAACACCCATAGTTCACATCACCATGTGACCAACACCCAAAGGGTTTACTAGAGTCAATAATCTAGTTCACATCGCTATGTGATTAACACCCAAAGAGTACTAATGTATGATCATGTTTTGCTTGTGAGAGAGGTTTAGTCAACGAGTCTACCATATTCAGATCCGTATGTATTTTGCAAATTTCTATGTCTACAATGCTCTGCATGGAGCTACTCTAGCTAATTGCTCCCACATTCAATACATATCTAGATTGAGACTTAGAGTCATCTAGATTAGGGTCAAAGCTTGCATCAATGTAACTCTTTAGGACGAACTCTTTATCACCTCCATAACCGAGAAATATTTCCTTAGTTCTCTTAGGTAACTAAGGATAACTTTGACTGTTGTCCAGTGATCCACTCCAGGATCACTATCCTACCCCCTTGCCAAACTCATGATAAGGTACACAATAGGTTTGGTACACAACATAGCATACTTTATAGAACCTATGGCCGAGGCATAGGGAATGACTTTCATTCTCTTTCTTTATTCTGTCGTGGTCGGGTTTTGAGTCTTTACTCAACTTTACACCTTGCAACACATGCAAGAACTCCTTCTTTGACTTTTCCATTTTGAACTACTTCAAAATCTTGTCAAGGTTGTACTCGTTGAAAATCTTATAAAGCGTCTTGATCTATCTCTAACACTACAAAAAATACACTTCCGTGATGATACGTGTTTGTCATAATAGGTCGCGTTTTTTGTCATGCATGTACATCCATGACGATTTTATGACAGAATCAAGATAGTCATACCTGTGCTGTCATAGAAGTGTTCCATGACATTACCAAAATTATCATCACGGAAGTGTCCACTTCCATGATGATAAATCGCGCGTCACAGAAGTGCTTTCATCAAGGGTGACCGACACGTGGCATCCACCGTAACGGAACGCTGTTAAGCTACCGGGTCGGGTTTTGGATCCGATAACCCGTTAACAGCCCTGACCAATGGGGATTTTCCACGTGTAAAATCATCATTGGCCGGAGGAAACACATGTCGGCTCATCGTTGGGACAGATGTCACCCACTCATTGGACAGAAGGCGCCTATGATACGTCGACACGTGGCATGGCCCAACAGAGGCCCATTCCTGTGAAAAGGCCAGCCCATTTGACTTGGTAAAAAGGTGGCGGGCCGGCCCATGGGAAGCCTGTTAACGGCCTGTTCGCATATAACACATTTACAGCCCGCTAACCCAAGGCCCGTTACGCCCTGTCCGAATTAGGCCCAGTAGCGTCATCTAGGCCATCCAATATGATTCCAGCCCGTTTTCACTTCTGGCCCATGTATGTCCCATGACGTCTTTCGGCCCATATGAGGCCCTTTGTAACTCTTGGCCCATTAACGGCCCGTGGTGAAACTGGCCCATAATGAATAGTGTATCATTTTACACCCATTAACAGCCCGTGGCCAAACCGGCTTGTAATGAACAGTGTATCACTTTATAGCCATTAATGGCCCGTTATTCCATTGGGTCGTTTCCAGCCCAAGTTATCTTTCGGCCTTCTCAGGGCCCATTGATTCTTGGGCTCATTTGCAGCATTCGGTTACATACGGTCCGTTATTGTCATTTTCTGCTTGTAGGCCAAATTCAGCCCATCGTTACAGTTGGCCCGTTAATACATTGGGCCGTTTTCATGTAAAAAAACCCATTGGGCTGTTTTCATAGAGTTATCAAATATGGCCTATTAATGGCCCGTTATGGTCCACAAATAGTACGACCCATGATTGGCGAAATAATGATACGCCCCGTAGAAGGCCCATGGATCCTATGGCCCATATGAGGCCCATGGATCGTACGACCCATAGAAGGCCCATGGATCGTACGGCCTGTAGAAGGCCCATGGACCCTATGGCCTGTAGAAGGTGCATGGATCCTAAGGTCCGTATAGAAGGCTGATGGATCCTATGGCCCGTATAGAAGGCCAAAGGATCCTACGGCCGGAAGAAGGCCCATGAATCATACGACCCGCAGGAGGCCCATGGTTACAACAGTCCGTGTGTTGCCATGATTATTTTGGCCTAGTTACCAAAAATAGGCTATTGTGGCCACTAGAAAAACAAAGAAAAAGAACCGCAGTGACTACTAGAAAACAACTAAACAAGACAATAAGGAAATAAATAAGCAAGCAATTAACACTAGCCTATTACTGCTATTACACATATTACATCCACTGGGCATCAAAGTTCGCCACCAGTGCAAATATAGCGAACAAAGCAGCATATTACATACACTGGCCGTCAAAATTGGACACCAGTGCAAATAAACGCGGCAGCAAAACAATAGCATAACTGGAACAACTTCAAAAGAGCTCAAGAAACGTTATCTTGGGTATCCATGATGCTGGCAATAAGCTTAGAAAGCTTATTAGCTTTGTCCTGTTTGGCGTTAAAATCCTACAACGCTTGCTGTTGCACCAGAAAGTATGCATCTGAATGCTCCAGGGACTTCCATAGTCCTTCCGCTTCTTGTCGCAACACAGTTGATCGATGTCTTTCAGCTTGTAGTTGAGACTCAAGAAACCGAACTGATTCATACAGTGAGTTTGAATAGCTTGTGCAAGCGGTAGTGGCCAGTAACTTGAACACTAAACCAAGACAGGACTTTAAGGTTGTCTCGCTGTCTTCAAGATAGTCTTCCTTAGCTGTTTTATCAGCTTTGTTGGAGACCAACAAGGATGTGTCACTATCCTGAACCTTATCTGCATTACTTCCTTTACCATTGCTTAATAAGGCACTCTTCCCCAATATTTTCTCAGCATTCTAAAAGAAGAAACAAGCAGACACATAACAAGTTTAGCATGTACTAGTATATGAAACTCATTTTGGTGAACCAGTTCATTAGTAAGGTGGACAGGATTAAACTACCAAGTCTTCTATTGCCAAGTACTAGTACATAATAAAAGCATCAAACAAACATATATCTATGTCCTATGGTCACTGCATTGTCTTGCCAAATCAAAATAGAGAGATGGTTCAAATCCTATCAGTTCAAGACAAAGCAGCAGTGAAAAAATACAAAGCGTGGGAAACTACACGACACAACAAGATTTCATATGGGTACCACGGGTCTACATGTACAACAACACTATTGGCTCTGTTGTGATGCTGATAATGTGCATGATATGCAAGTCAACTGTATACACAATTGAAATTGAAATCAACAGAGCTATTGATAAGAGCAAACCTGTTAAAGAAACATGCATGAACATACCTGCTGTGCATTGGAGTTTCGGTTGGATCCTTCAATTTAAAAATAAGTTTGTATGAGTAAATACAGTGATACAAGAGCAAAGCAATCATGGTTAAAAAAGGCACGCCTAAGCGAGCGCTTAAGCGCGCCTAGGCTCTAGGCGTTGGCAAAACGCATTGCGCATAACTATGCTTAATCTGTGCATAACTATGCATAAGCATGCACTTTGGTCAATAAAGCACAAGGCGGTGGCAAAATGCACAATTAACGCCTAGGGCTTTTTGGAACTATGATAGCAATGGAATTTTAAATTAGAACAATTGTTCTTCAGGTTTAGGCACTTGTTCTACATGAAGAGAGTACAGTAAGACGCAAGAATATAATACTTAAAAATTGAAAATGAGCTCATAGACCTTACCACATTCTTGGTTCGGGACCAGTACAGAACAAGGCGTTCCCAGTCATCGTCTAGTAAATGTGTCTCAGGAGAACGTAAGGGAATTTGATGAGTTTCTTTGCCGGTGAAGTACGTTTTCTTCAGGTAATTCCGATACTGCCAGCAAGCATTCTTAAAGATAGCAGAGGTATTAGCATAGGTTACCTCATCCTGAGTTTCCAAATTGGTCCTTCTCTATAGAGAAAAATGGGAAAATTTGCTGTATTATAACCATCATGGAGGTAGGATGTATGGGACAAAGCAAAGTAATTGCCATGAATAACATTACTTACACATAACTCCTGGACAAACACCTGCAACTGGCATTTTCCTTCATCTTCAGTATAATATTTCCAAGATGGGAAGATGCGCACATACGATTTAACAACATCAAATGCGATAAATGCTAAACTACGACTAGCTGGTTGTGCTTCCTCCACAGGAATAGACATACTAACTGGTGGAGTTGGGGTTCACCGTGATAGTAGTGGCCCTTTGGGCACTGGAGCTGCCTTACTAACTGCTCTTGTTTGGGAGCTCTGTGGTGGAGATGGTGCTGTGTCAACAGGAACTGGGTTACTATCGGCTGGGGTTGGGGTTAGATTGGGTGAAGCTGGTTCTCTGTCCATCGTAGTAGGTGTATAATCTGCGAGAGTTTGGGTTATGTGTGGTAGGACTGGTTCTTGTGCATGTACAACCGGAGTGCTATCTCCACCAAGAGGTAGCACCGTTTTATTTGAAGACCGTGTTTTTAGTCTGCTAGATACTCGCATCACCCGCTCCAATTCGAATGGCTGATAAACAGGAAACATAGTTGAATGTACAGACATTGTATGAGGGACAAATGCAATAGATAGTGTGGAAAAGGAGGGCATGAAATAGTTGACATGTATATTGTTTAACTAAAACGGATAGCATGACATAATTTCACATATAAGATGTCTATCTAAACTGGATAGCATAGCATAACATAATTCAAAGATATGATGAATAACTAAACAGGATCGCATGACATAATTCACCTACATGTTATCTAAGTAATCATGATTGCATCATTTAATTCACATATGTGATTTATATGCTAAACAGAGGGCATTCGATATGATGTCTGAACTAAGAACATGGTGTTGAATATTGTGTATATGATGTCTAAACTATGCAATGCAAGACACCATATGCATGATATGAGCAGTATAACCATGCCAAGTTAGAGCATACACCTCGGTGGGGGAATAGGACTGGTCATCTATCTCTGAATCCATCTCTGAGGAGCTATCGGGACCCAACAAGAGATCTGCTTCGACATGTAGCATTGTCTGCTCTGATGGCCTTGTTTTCTCTCCAGATTTTTCCATCTCCCACCCAAATGGCTGATTCATAGGAAGAGTAGTTTCATATACAAACATTGTTGACAAATGGAAATGTAATGAAGAAAAGGATGGGCAAGATATCTTTCAAATATATGATGCCTAGTTAAACAGGATGGCGTTGCACATTTCGCATATATTATGGCTGGCTAAAAGACATGAGACTGCATAATTCCCATATATGATATAGAAACTAAACAGGTGGCATTATAGAACATGTCTAAACTAAGCAGATGACATATATGATGTCAAAAGTAGGCACTACAAGGCAACATATGCATGATATGACTAACATCATCATGCCAAGGTAGAGCAAACACCTCGGGGGGGTAAATAGGAGTAGTCAGCGGCGTCTGAATCCGCCTCAGAACAGATATTTTCCTCCGGATTACAATCTGGAGAGGGGTGGGGAGAGTTTGCCATTGAACCCACCATGGAGCGATGTCTGCATGACATTGTATTGCCGTGCAAAACTCTTCTCTTTTTCTCTACATGTTCAGCATGACTGTGTACAATATCTGACATGCATACGAAAAAAATATGGTGAGATTATGTAAGGAGAGCATGCAGAAATTTAGAGTGATGGTAACAACCAGTGGATGGATCCAAAAATAATGATAGCAGGCTGATGATTGCTTTAATTTAATAAAAAGATAGATCATGATTGCTTTACTATTTGTTTCCCACCCAAGATGAACAACATAGGCATACCCTAGGTGAACCAGATATTAGACAGACATACTATTCATTGCTGCCTCGATATGTGCCCCACAACTAATTTAGAACTCAAGTTTGAACATTAATTTGGACCTGACTCAAGTTAGAATGTTATTCTGCCACTAATGCACTTGGTCTTGTTTTAATGCATAGGATTTTTAAAAGTAGGTCCAGGTGGATGTTTTGCTTCATTCCTTTCAATGAAATGCAGGAATAATTGAATAGTAGGGCGCCATTTGAAAATTCCCTATTGCTATGTTTTTCTGTTGAACCAAAATAGCTCTAATGGATCGACATGAATGTATAGTAATAAGTGATGCAACAAGTGTACAACCTCTTTGCCGTAGCCATGTAGACCTCAGGATCATTGCGTTGGTCGCTGAAGCAGTTGAGGCAGAGGTGGCTGTCGGAGGTGTGGAGGAAGATCTGAGGAATCTGTAGATAGCATCTAGGGCACTGCTCTGTTGTGATGGATCATTCTGTCGTTGGAGCAGCTTCGGTGAGCCGTAAGACGTCAAGGCTGAAGCAGCACAAGACAGACATCGTCAATCTCAAGTGGGATTCTAATAGCATCTCCAATAGATGATGTAAAATTTACATCACCAAAAACCACCTGACTACAACAGATGAGGTAAAAACTGTTGACTCTGAACTTAACTGTCGAAACTGAAATTTACTATGGAATCTGAATGTTACTGTCGAAACTGAACGCAATGGTAGCAGAGAGGCACTTGACATGTAGTTTAGGGAAGGCCTACAGTTCATCTTCAACCTGCACCCCACTGAGCCGCCAGCCACCACCGGACGAACCACCGGCCCCAGTGCCGCCTTGCCGCCCCGAAACAACTCCCCACCGCTGCCTCGGCCAGCCCTCTAGGCCCCCCGCCACCCCACCCTGAACCCCAAGATAGATAGTGGGGCACCTCTCCGGCGAGCCCCCGTCCCCGCTGCGGGTGGTTCTTCCTTAACTCCGGCGAGCCCCCCCAACCCCTGAAAATCGACCGACCCAAAAGTCGATTCAGTCGACTAAAGTGTGGCTAAATTGGTGCAGAGCAGCAGCACGAGCGAGGGGGAGAGCAGCAGCAGCAGCGCGAGCGAGCGAGCGAGAGCCGGAGCAGCAGCAGCTGGGCGAGCGAGTGAGCGAGCGATCGAGTGAGAGCCAGAGCAACAGTGAAAGCGCGAGCGAGCGAGCGAGAGCCGGAGCAGCAGCAGCAGATCCGGCTGGTATGGACGCCGCCGCTGAAGGGGCCTCACAAAGGGGGAGAGCCGCCATGGAGATGTCGCCCACGGCGCCGGATACAAGGTAGCCGCTCCATGGGGGTGCGGGATGGAGCACCGTCGGCGCCGGGAGGTCGAGTTAAGGAGAAGGTGCAATGTGATGAGTGTACAACCTCTTTGGTGGCGCCGAGTAGGCCTCAGCTTCATCCGAGGAGTCGGTGAGGATGCTGCGGTTCCGATGGAGCAGGTTAAGGCGGTGCTGCGGGGATGGAGCAGCCGCGATAGACGAGACGAACATTGGAGCAGCTCCTTGGAGGTGGAGGACGGGGCGGTTGAAGCGGCGGGACGACGAGATGGACAATAGATCCTCATCCGGGGAGTTGGACGAGGGACGTCGAGCTGCTGCAGTGGACGATGTCATCGGGGAAGAAGCTCCGGCTGGGCAGCAGTGAGGTGGCGGACGGAGGAGGGTGGGGTTTTGCGGCTGGAGCGGAGAGGTTATGGCGGCCTGGGATTTCGAATGGCGAAAAGGGGGCGATGGGAGGGGGTGAACCATGACTTAGGGACGCGCTTGTCCAAAATGTATGGTGTGTTACAAAAGTACCCCCCACCAATTTGAACTAGCGGCCCTTTCGCCTCAGGGTTAGAAGGGGGATTTTGCGTGTCGGGATTTGGCAGCTGGAGGTAGTTTTCGCGCGCGTTGTATTTTCGGGATAGCAAGGCGCGGGTTGTGAAGGCGCCAGTTTTGGGAGCATGATATGTGAATTTTTGGGATATAAGAAGGCATGGGTTGAATTTTAGGGACAAGCCTAACATGTAGTAATATTGTACTTGCACGTACCAAATCAATTCACACTTCCCTCAACCAAAAAGAAAACAAAAAATTTAAACTATTCACACTACACGAAGAGAGAGTCTTGCCCCGTTTTACTATACAAATGCTATTCAAACTTACTCTCTCCTTCCATCTATATAGGGCCTAATGCATTTTTTGATACTAACTCTAACCAAATATTAGAGCAATAATATATGACATGCAACTTACACAAAGCACACCATTAAATTCGTTTGTGAAAGGTTCTTTCAATGATATAATTTTCACATTGTGCATGTCATGTACTATTAATCTTGTCAATAGTCAAAGGTGGTCTTTAAAAACTCATTACACCCTATATAGATGGAAGGAGGGAGTATGAATCCATGTTATGTCCAATTAAATTTTTTTGCTTGCTGTATAATGCATGTAACCTACTCATACCAACATTTTAGTGCATTCCAAATGTCTATACTACCGCTGCAATTCAAACTAAATTTGAATTCGTTTCTCTATTTCAATAAGAATCTACAATCATGATTGTTGCCAACTTCAACCATCATTCGTGTATTACCTTAATAACACACCACATGATTACTATAGAGATAGATATGAACTATGTGTACTACATGAACTCGAATTCTAATTTTTGAATACACTTGATGTTGATTCCAAATAATAGTACATTTGATGTACTAACTATATATTCATAATCTAAACCATGTTCCATATGTACACCGTGTTTATCACAAAAAGTATAGTGCCCCGCCCCCCTACATTATGACAAGTATTTAGACCTGAGCTGCAAAAGCCACACATTAGCCCAAATTATAATCAATGTTCTATATATTATACGTAGTACTAGCAAGATGCCCATGCGTTCCATAGAAGATCGACATGATCAAGGGGCCTAATTTGAAAATATGGAGAGGGATGTGGGTATCTTTTTTCAAAATTGCCATAGTTTCCTTCCTATCTGCTAGATATAAATCGGACGGCCTATATTGCAGGATGGCAGGCACACCATCATCAACAACTCCGTTTTTTATAAGAAGTAGAGAGAAAATATATTATATGTAGTATAACATGTTCATAACCACACCATGTGTATCACCGTTATATATATTCACACATGCGTCGGTTTAAAACACTATGATAAATTCCGCAAATATATGAATTCGCTTTTTATAATGAAGTATGATCTCTATCCGTCTTTTACACCCACACAATCCTCTTATCTTTGTAGCTAGCGCTAACTTTCTCTCGTGCATGCACACACCCGCATCCCTCTCACCCTCCCTCAACATTCTCTAGCTCCATCGTGCAAATTCGTCTTTTCACTTTAGGTCTTTCACCCACGGGGTGTGTAGGCCCCCCCAGCTCCTTCTTTACGGCACACATCGATCGATATGCCTCTCTAGCCAGGTGTGCCTAGCACAAACACAGGCTTACCCTCTTCTCTTATCACCGTCCATGCCTCACTCCCACCACTCTTTTCATCGATCTCGTACTCGCACACTCCTTCCCCCTCAATATAGTATGCCTCTCGTACCACCTCCTAGATGCATCCCTCTCTCTCTATCCTTCTCCACGTGCCTCATTTGCTTCTAACACACACATGCATGTATATCAATCAATCTCCCAACATATACCTAGATCGACTTTAACTATCCCCCCCATCGATCGACGTACCTCACAAGTTATGTCTCTCCTTTCTCTAACAAAGGGCGATTGATCTTCCTATGTAGTTACGTCTGCTTACCACAGCCATATCGTCCTCCCTCATCATTCGTGCATGCCTCCTAACCCGTATCTCACACGCACATGCACAGACAAGCATCCATCTCCTCTCTTATTGATATTGCGGGCGTGCCCTCCGTTTGTCTAGCAAGCCTATCCCACCATTTGTTAGAAGAAACTCCACTACCACCCCCTCCAACACTCTAGCTCCGTCTCTCTCCCAACCTTATTCCTCTCCTACACATATGCATGGATGCCGATCGATCTCCCTTAATACATGAGGTAGATCGATCTCCTTAATACATGAGGTAGGCCTCTCTCCTCCTCCACACATATAACAGCCATTGTACCTCTATAGTTAATTAGGACTCCCTCTCCCCCCACCACACACCTATAGTCGAGCGCTGTACGGAGGTATCCATGCCACAGAGACAAACTGCACATGTCCCCTCTCACCTTCCAGTAGGCCAGCCACTCTATATATTTGACGTCGGCACACACAAATTCGATGGCACTCTTTATCAATCGCGCGTGCACACACACACACATCATCCATATCTTCGATTCTATGGACACCTCAAGCCGATGATACCTCCACTCTCTTCTCATGGATCGCCCCCTCTATATATATGATATATCCAGGACTCTATTTCACACACATTGCATATGTTACATTTTTTGATTGACCCCCCACCCACAAAAAAAACTCTCACGAACCCAACAGACTATATCTCTCTAGGTTTGTATCTCTCTCACACAACCCCACGTAGGTGCTGTATGTATACAAGAAGAGAATAGGTGCACCGTGCACGTACTCATGCTTCGATCCCAGCCACACCCGCGCGGGTACACAGTGGAGCTCATTTCTTTACGAAATGGCAGCCCACATGCTAATTTGAACGCGTGTAGCAGTTTTTTACCTAGGGCGGTCGTGGTACCACGCGTGCACGAAACAAAGTTCGACTTAACGCATTATTTTTAAATAAAGTTATAGCGCTCAGTGGCACGTACACAGAATATAAAACGATTTTTATGGAGAAAACGGTAGTCCGCTCCACTATATACAATGGAGCCTGCCTGCCTGGTCTGTCTTTCTTCAGAGTATCTCACACAAGGCTGCGGTGGCCTCTCTCTCTCTCACCGTTGGTCAGTGATCCGGCCGCATCCCGTCTGCCGGGGGAAAGGGAGGAAGTGCATCATTTCTCCATTCGACGGCGCCAAGGCAGCATGTCCCGATCTGCGGTACACGCCGTTCTATCTGACCAAGCTCCGGCGCGGTAGGGCCTACGCCACCTGCTCGCGGCCGTAGTATGGGCAGATTCCGCCCGCCGCCGCTCACTAGTTACATCCCGACGACTTCCAGGTATCCCCTCCGGCCTTGCTCCACTGCCCGTCTTCCCACGTTGTTGCATGTGGATCTTCCATAGTTCTTTGCCCAAAACGTAGCTGATACATCTCCAACGTATCTACTTTTCCAAACACTTTTGCCCTTGTTTTGGACTCTAACTTGCACGGACTGACGCTGTTTTCAGCAGAACTGCCATGGTGTTATTTTTGTGCAGAAACAAAAGTTCTCAGAATGACCAGAAAATCCATGGAGATAAGTTTCGGAAAATATAAAAAATACTGGCAAAAGATGAAGGCCAGGGGGACCACACCCTATCCACGAGGGTGGGGGGCGCGCCCCCTATCTCGTGGGCCCCATGCTGCTCCACCGACCTCAACTCCAACTCCATATATTCCGTTTCGCAGAAAAAAAATCAGAGAGGAAGTTTCATCGCATTTTACGATACGAAGCCGCCGCCAAGCCCTAAAACCTCTCGGGAGGGCTGATCTGGAGTCCATTCGAGGCTCCGGAGAGGGGGATTCGTCACCGTCGTCATCATCAACCATCCTCCATCACCAATTTCATGATGCTCACCGCCGTGCGTGAGTAATTCCATCGTAGGCTTGCTAGACGGTGATGAGTTGGATGAGATTTACCATGTAATCAAGTTAGTTTTGTTAGGGTTTGATCCCTAGTATCCAGTATGTTCTAAGATTGATGTTGCTATGACTTTGCTATGCTTAATGCTTGTCACTAGGGCCCGAGTGCCATGATTTCAGATCTGAAACTATTATGTTTTCATGAATATATGTGAGTTTTTGATCCTATCTTGTAAGTCTATAGTCACCCATTATGTGTTATGATCCCACAACCCCGAAGTGACAACAATCGGGATACTTGTCGGTGATGACCGTAGTTTGAGGAGTTCATGTATTCACTATGTGTTAATGCTTTGGTACGGTACTCTATTAAACAGAGGCCTTAATATCCCTTAGTTTCCACTAGGACCCCGCTGCCACGGGAGGGTAGGACAAAAGATGTCATGCAAGTTCTTTTCCATAAGCACGTATGACTATATTCGGAATACATGCCTACATTACATTGATGAACTGGAGCAAGTTCTGTGTCACCCTATGTTATAACTATTACATGATGAATCGCATCCGACATAATTATCCATCATTGATCCAATGCCTACGAACTTTTTATATATTGTGCTTCACTTATTTACTTTTCCGTTGCTACTGTTACAATGACTACAATATTGCTGTCTTTACTTTTGCCACTATTACCATTACTATCATACTACCTTGCTACTAAATACCTTGCTGCAGATACTAAGTTATCCAGGTGTGGTTGAATTGACAACTCAACTTCTAATACTTAAGAATATTCTTTGGCTGCCCTTGTGTCGAATCAATAAATTTGGGTTGAATACTCTACCCTCGAAAGCTGTTGTGATCCCCTACACTTGTGGGTTATCAAGACTAATTTCTGGCGCCGTTGGCGGGGAGCATAGCTCTATTCTTTGAGTCACTTGGGATTTATATCTGCGGATCACTATGAAGAACTTGAAAGATCAAAGAACTAAAATTTATCCCTCAACTACGAGGGGAGGTAAGGAACTGCCATCTAGCTCTGCACTAGATTCTCCTTCTGTTATGAGTAAGCTTGCGACACCAAAACCTGCTACTGCTAAGAATTCTGATATGTCGCATGTTATTGATGATGCCACTTCTGCTATGCATGATACTTATGATGAAACTACTTCTATGCTTGATACTATTGTGCCATTAGGTGAACTACTTGATGAACAACTTACTAGGGCTAGGGAGAATGAAATTATTGATGAAAGCGATGATGAAGGTTCTCCCCCTAATTATGAATTGCCTGTTGTTCCTGAGGGTTATGTTCTGGATGAAGAAGCTGCTAGAGCTATTTTTGCTTGCAATGATAGATATGATCTTAAGAAGTTATTAGCCAAATGGAAGCAGCAATCCCTTAATGCTAAAATGAAACCTGACCCTGCTTTTGCTACTTCACCTGTATGTGTTACTGATAAGGATTATGAATTCTCTGTTGATCCTGAGATAATTACTTTAGTTGAATCTGGTCCTTTTTATGGAAATGAATCTGAAACTGTTGTGGCACATCTTACCAAGTTAAATGATATAGCTACCATGTTTACTAATGATGAGAAGTCTCGCTAATATTATATTCTTAAGATATTTCCGTTCTCATTAAAGGGTGATGCTAAAACTTGGTTTAGTTCTCTTCATCCTGGTTGTGTGCGTAGTCCCCAGGATATGATTTATTACTTCTCTGCTAAATATTTCCCAGCTCATAAGAAACAAGCTGCCTTGCAGGAAATATATAATTTTGTGCAAATCAAAGAAGAGAGTCTCCCACAAGCTTGGAGGAGGCTTCTCGGATTACTTAATGCTTTGCCTGATCATCCTCTTAAGAAAAATGAAATACTTGATATCTTCTATAATGGACTAACCGATGCTTCCAAGGACCGCTTGGATAGTTGTGCTGGTTGTGTTTTCAGGGAAAGAGCAGTCGACCAAGATGAATTGTTATTGAATAATATGTTGACAAATGAAAATAATTGGACTCTTCCTGAGCCAATTCCTGAGACAATTGAGCCAACTCCTGAGCCTATTCCTAAACCTACTCCGAAGAAGAGAGGTGTTCTATTTCTCAGTCCTGAAGATATGCAAGAGGCAAAGAAATCAATGAAAGAAAAAGGTATTAAAGCTGAAGATGTTAAGAATTTACCTCCTATTGAAGAAATACATGGTCTTAATATACCGCCTGTTGAAGAAACACATCGTCTTGATAACCCGACACAAGTAGTGAAGGTAAATTCTCTCTATAGATATGATAAAGTTGAAATTCTGTCTACTAAGTTTCATAGCCAATGCTGAGATGAGTTTGATGACTTTATGGATAAACAAGCAAATTTCAATGATTATGTTAGTAGACAGTTGAAAAATAATGATTATGTGATTGGACGCTTGAGTGAATATATGTCTAGAGTTAAGGGTGAACTTAAACTTACTAGTAAACATGTCTCTATGGTCACCACTCAAGCTGAACAAGTACTTAAGGCTCAGAATGAATTGCTAGATGAATTAAATAATAAACCTGATTTTGCTGTTAGAGTGGCTACTAGAACTGGTAAAATGACTCAGGAACCTTTGTATCCTGAAGGCCACCCTAAGAGGATTGAACAAGATTCTCAAAATAATAATCTAGATGCTCCTAGTTCTTCTAAGAAGAAGAAAAAGAAAAGTGATAGGGCTTTGCATGCTTATAGTGAACCTAATGTAGAAACACCTGAGAATCCTAATGATACTTCTATCTCTGATGCTGAAACACAATCTGGAGATGAACATGAACCTGATGAAAATACTAATAATGATGTTCATGTAGATGCTCAACCTAGTAATAACAATGATATAGAAATCGAACCTGTTGTTGGTCTTGATAACCCACAATCAAGAAACCAATGTTATGATAAGAGAGATTTTGTTGCTAGGAAGCATGGTAGGGAAAGAGAACCATGGGTTCAGAAACCCATGCCTTTTCCTCCTAAACCATCCAAGACAAAGGATGATGAGGACTTTGAGCGCTTTGCTGAAATGATTAGACCTATTTTCTTACGCATGCGCTTAAATGCTCAAATTAAACCCTTATGCTAAATATATGAAAGATATCATCACTAATAAAAGGAAAATACCTGAAGCTGAAATCTCCACCATGCTTGCCAACTATACCTTTAAGGGTGGAATTCCTAAGAAACTTGGTGATCCCGGAGTACCCACTATACCATGCTCCATCAAAAGAAATTATGTTAAAACTGCCTTATGTGATTTAGGAGCTTGTGTTAGTGTTATGCCTCTTTCTTTGTACCATACACTTGAATTAAGTAAGTTGACACCCACCAAGATATCCTTGCAAATGACTGATAAATCAACTGCTATACCTGTCGGCATTTGTGAGGACGTGTCTGTTGTTGTTGCGAACGTTACTATCTTAACAGATTTTGTCATTCTTGATATTCCTGAGGACAACAGTATATCGATTATCTTTGGTAGACCCTTTTTAAACACTGCAGGTGCTGTTATTGATTGCAACAAAGGCAATGTCACTTTTCATATTAATGGAAATGAGCACACGGTACATTTTCCGAGGAAACAACCTCAAGTTCACAGCATAAATTCTATTGGGAAAATTCCATCAATTATATTTGGAAGTTTTGAATTTCCTCTTCCTACTGCAAAGAAGAAGTATGATATTCTTATTATTGGGGATGTTCATATCCCCGTTGAGGTAACCTAGTGTCCCTTCGAAATTTTTCCGATTTTATGTGATTCGGAATGAGTTTATTAACAAGACTTGACCAACCTTGTTAGTGGATTCCTTTTGATGATCATGAGATGGATGAAAATAGAAGGCACAACCTTCTGTACTTCCTTTTTACTTTCAGTTACTTAGAATAAATAAAGTAGAAATAAAATATTTTGTCTGTTTTCTGAATTATCCATGGAATAGAAAATACCCCGAAAATAAAAGTGCTCCAAATGCCCTGCAAATTTAGTATGATTTTTTGTGGAATATTTGAGGATTTTAGGCACTGATAATACTACAGGGGGGTCAACCACCTGGCCACGAGGGTGGAGGGCACGCCCCCTCTCCCTGGGCGTGCCCCCTGTCTCTTGGGCCCATGGTGGACCCCCTCCACTTATTCCTGCACCCACACACTTCTTCTTCCTCCTAAAAAATCATCATCCAGCTGAAGCACGAGTTCCAGCTCATTTTGCTGCGATTTTCGATCTCTTGCTCAAAGCCCCATTCACAAAACTGCTTTGGGAGATTGTTGCTTGGTATGTGACCCCTCCATTGGTCCAATTAGTTTTTGTTCTAGTGCTTTATTCATTGCAAATTTTTGCTGCATAGGTGACCCTATTCTTGAGCTTGCATGTCAAGTTTATGAGGTCCCAAGTGATTTTAATGCATGATATAGGCTCTAGGCACTTGTAGGAGTAGTTGCTATCAATCTTGTTTCATTTTATTCACTTTTATTTTGAAGTTACTAAAAATTTCAGAATTTTCAGAAAAGATGAAGAGGTGGCTATTGAGGGGCTCTTCTAGCCAAGGCTCCAATGATAAGCAAGCTAAGGAGAAAGAAAAGGCCAAGTATAATCTTCCTTGCATAGCGGAAGTAAGGCCTTGTGAGTGGCCATGTGATAATTTCTTGAGAGCAGCCGGGATTTATGAAGACTTTTATTTTTGGCTGAAAATGCTGGCCTCACTGACTTCCTCCACGACCAGATCGAACAGTACCGCTTACTTACCTATACTTTCGTGCAAAACTTTTATTATCACCCTAAGAATTCACCTCCTTCAGTATCTTTTCATTTATATGATGAGGCTAAGGAAATGTCATTACGTAATTTTTGCGCGGTTTGTAGAATACCCTTTGAGGGTAGCTTAGATGAACCACATCGTAAAGATGTGGATGGTTTCGTTGATACTATTGCTGTAGGGGAATCGAAGAAAGGTTCCGAGGCAAGAATCACTAGCATACTCTTTCCTGTTTTACGCTACTTTGCCTTATTTGCTAGTCGATGCTTAATTGGTCGTGGAAATAGTGGAAACTTCAATGTTCCTGATATTGTTATTCTGGTCCATGCCTTATTTGGTGATAACACTTTTAGTATGGGTGCCGCTATTGCCAAACGGTTAAGTCTAAACCGTACAAGGGGCTCCATCTTTGGAGGCATCTATGCTGCACGCCTTGCTAAATACTTTGAGATTCCTATTAGACATGATGAGGAAGAGGAGACATCTTTGCCTCTTACCTTTTTAGATTATATGAGCATGGTAGCGCATGAGTTTTACAATTATGATAAGATGCTTCTGTATGACCTGAGATTATTACCCTGCCTGCACCTTCTTTGTTTGATTTAACTGCAGGGCACTACCTTGTCTCACCGGAAGCGGTGTGCGCGTACCAAGGCCAGTCATCAGCTCCAGAACCTGAGCCGGAACCACTACTGGACCCATATCGTCCATCATCCTATCAGTGGGATTCGAAGGAGACCACTAACCGGTGGCAGTACAAGGACACTTCTCAGTATACCAGGGTGAGCAGCCGCTATCCATGGCCATAGACCCACTCAGGCCAAAAGCCTAAGCTTCGGGGAGTACGTATTTCCCACCGACTTTACATTCAGGTTCACACACTATTCTAGTCGTTGGTGCTCATACTCTTTCATTGTACTATCCATGCTAGTTTAAATTCTTTTTCTAGTTTTTTTCTTGTGTGGTTGATAAACCTTATAAAAAACCAAAAAAAATAGTTAGTTTAATTTTGATGCCTATAGTAGAAATAATTAAAAAGAAAACCCCAAAAGATTTCTTGTTCTTCTTTTACTTGTTGGGAGCTTTCCCGTGTAAATAGTTTTTATTTCTTTTTCTTTCCTTTGGGGGTCAAGAGTAGAAGACCATATTGAAAATGTTTAGTGGCTCTCATATGCATGATGGTTGATTTAATTTAGAGCCCATATTACTTTGTCTTCTCTCTTGAATTGAATGCCTGCAGATTCCAGCTTAGTCCAATGCATGTGCACTCTTATTATTATACACATCGTTCGGTCATGCAAGTGAAAGGCAATAATGACGATATATTATGGACTGATTGAGATGGGAGAAGCTGGTATGAACTCGACCTTTTTTTTGTAAATATGATGAGTTCATCGTTTTTGATTCAGCTTATTATGAAGTAGACATGTTTGCAATGACATTTAGAGATTATAGTTGCTTATGCCATGCTTAATTAGCCATGAGTTATAATGGTTTACCTTGCGTGCCAACATGATATTAAAATGATTGTGATGTGGTATGATGAGATGGTATCCTCCTTTGAATGAATTGAGTGACTCGACTTGGCACATGTTCACGCATGTAGTTGAAACAAAATCAACATAGCCTGCACGATATTTATGTTCATGGTGGATTATATCCTACTCATGCTTGCACTTAGTGTAAATTAATTTTGATGCATGCTCATGACTGTTGTCGCTCTCTCTGTTGGTCGCTTCCCAGTCTTTTGCTAGCCTTCACCTGTACTAAGCGGGAATACTGCTTGTGCATCCAAACTCCATAAACACCAAAGTTATTCCATACGAGTCCACCATATCTTCCTATATGCGGTATCTACCTGCCGTTCCAAGTAAATTTGTATGTGCCAAACTCCAAACCTTCAAATGAAATTATGTTTTGTATGCTCGAGCAGCTCATGTTTCAACTAGGGCTGTCTGTATCTTCCATGCTAGGTGGGTTATTGTCAAGAGGAGTGGACTACGCTCCTCATTCACGAGAAAATGACTGGTAACCGGGATGCCCAGTCCCATGATCAAAAAGATCAAAGCAAATAAAAATAATTAAACAAAACTCCCCCAGGACTTTTGTTGGTATGGACGGTACCCCGTTGTTTCAGATGGCCGTGGAGTGTGCTTGTTGGTGGTGGGGGAGTATAAACTTTACCATTCTGTTTGGGAACCGCCTATAATGCATGTAGTATGGAAGATATCACCATCTCATAGTTGTTGCGTTGACAGTGAAAGTATGCCGCTCAAAATGTTATTTATCTCTCCATTTTAAAATCGAGCTCTGGCACCTCTACGAATCCATGCTTCCCTCTGCGAAGGGCCTATCTATTTAGTTTTATGTTGAGTCATCACCTTCTTATTAAAAAGCACCCACTGGAGAGCACACTGTCATTTGTATGCATTACTGTTAGTTTATATTGGGTATGACTTGACTGGATCTCTTTTACCATGAATTATAATGTTTAGTCAGTCCTTGATCTTTAAAGGTGCTCTGCATTTATGTTTTGCAGTCTCAGAAAGGGCTAGCGAGATACCATTTTGTTATATCATATTATGATTGTTTTGAGAAAGTGTTGTCATCCGAGTTTTATTATTATCGCTCGCTAGTTGATTATGTCATTGATATGAGTAAACATGAGACCTGAGTGTTATTCAGAATATGGTTAGTTCATAATCTTTGCTGAAACCTTGAATGCTGGCTTTACAACAACAAGCGCAAACAGAGTTTGTAAAAGTTTTTCTTTATCACTTTCAGTTTATCAACTGAATTGTTTGAGGACAAACAAAGGTTTAAGCTTGGGGGAGTTGATACGTCTCCAACGTATCTACTTTTCCAAACACTTTTGCCCTTGTTTTGGACTCTAACTTGCATGATTTGCATGGAACTAACCCGGACTGACGCTGTTTTCAGTAGAACTGCCATGGTGTTATTTTTGTGCAGAAACAAAAGTTCTCGGAATGACCTGAAAATCCACGGAGATAAGTTTCGGAAAATATAAAAAATACTGGCAAAAGATGAAGGCTAGGGGGCCCACACCCTGTCCACGAGGGTGGGGGGTGCGCCCCCTCCCCCTGGGCATGCCCCCTGTCTCGTGGGCCCCTTGCTGCTCCACCGACCTCAACTCCAACTCCATATATTCCATTTCGCGGAGAAAAAAATCAGAGAGGAAGTTTCATCGCATTTTACGATACGGAGTCGCCGCCAAGCCCTAAAACCTCTCTGGAGGGCTGATCTGGAGTCCGTTCGGGGCTCCGGAGAGGGGGATTCGTCGCTGTCGTCATCATCAACCATCCTCCTTCACCAATTTCAAGATGCTCACCGCCGTGCGTGAGTAATTCCATCGTAGGCTTGTAGGACGGTGATGGGTTGGATGAGATTTACCATGTAATCAAGTTAGTTTTGTTAGGGTTTGATCCCTAGTATCCACTATGTTCTGAGATTGATGTTGCTATGACTTTGCCATGCTTAATGCTTGTCACTAGGGCCCGAGTGCCATGATTTCAGATCTGAACCTATTATGTTTTCATGAATATATGTGAGTTTTTGATCCTATCTTGCAAGTCTATAGTCACCTATTATGTGTTATGATCCGACAACCCCGAAGTGACAACAATCGGGATACTTGTCGGTGATGACCGTAGTTTGAGGAGTCCATGTATTCACTATGTGTTAATGCTTTGGTCTGGTACTCTATTAAAAGGAGGCCTTAATATCTCTTAGTTTCCACTAGGACCCCTCTGCCACGGGAGGGTAGGACAAAAGATGTCATGCAAGTTCTTTTCCATAAGCACGTATGACTATATTCGGAATACATGCCTACATTACATTGATGAACTGGAGCTAGTTCTGTGTCACCCTATGTTATAACTATTACATGATGAATCACATCCAACATAATTATCCATCACTGATCCAATGCCTACGAACTTTTTCTATATTGTGCTTCGCTTATTTACTTTTCCGTTGCTACTGTTACAATCACTACAATACTGCTATCTTACTTTTGCCACTATTACCATTACTATCATACTACTTTGCTACTAAATACCTTGCTGCAGATACTAAGTTATCCAGGTGTGGTTGAATTGACAAATCAACTGCTAATACTTAAGAATATTCTTTGGCTCCCCTTGTGCCGAATCAATAAATTTGGGTTGAATACTCTACCCTCGAAAGCTGTTGCGATCCCCTACACTTGTGGGTTATCAGTAGCTCGTCCGGCGTACTTTCCATATTGCAATCTCGTCCTCACGCCATTTTAGACAAACACAACCGTGTTGTTATCTTCCCTTAGGACAAGGAATATGCTTCTTTTTTGTCGTCGCATGTGTCATCAACTGTTATTGGCCAGTAATTGTTTCCTTTCTACCTCTTTTTTGCAAACAGGGCTATCCATTTCACCTCATTGCTATTGCGACCTTTTGGTGAACTGCACAAATCACTTTTTTCTTAAGAGTGTTTTGTGCAGTTGTACTAAAATGTCACACGGGCAACGTCTCTACATTTCAGTGCGACTGCACACAGTGAGATTGGTTTTGCTCTATCCTCCTCATCCAACTCCGAGCCTAATCTTCTCCAACTAGTTAGTCTTAAGAGAGACTGCAAAGGTGACCGGCTTCTATTTATGTGTTTATTGTTTCATCAACAGTCCTCTATTATCGTAATCACACTTAATATCTTTGGAACAGGGACGCTCAGCTCTATTTTAGTGGAACTGCACAAAATGATCGGAATGTTGCGTGCTTCAGATAGCTACTCTTTTTCCCAACATGCCTTGTTGATTTAGACAGAGCTGGGTGGACGTTGCTGCCAACGAAAGCATGGATCAATTTTAATTTAACACCTTCTCACAACTTTGTCTTCAGTCGTGATGTAAATATTAGCTCTGATCTGTTAATAATTGAGATGCATTAGTAAGGAAGTTAGTTTTTATTGGTTCGAAAGAGCATCGATGGCAAGACACACGAAACAAAAGCTGAATGCTCACACCATTGTACAATTTCATGTCGCTGGAAAATTATTTGTATAGTATGTCAATTATGTAAACAAATGCTGGAAGCTTGGTAGCATTGCCAGAAGCCTCTTCAGCATGCGGGTCCATGTGCCATGCACAAAATTATACTCCTTCATTCCTAAATATTTGTCTTTTTACAAATTTCAAATGGGCATATTTTAGAGTCTAGATTCACTCATTTTGCTTCCTATGTGTACTCCCTCCATTCCTAAATACTCTATTTGTCTTTCTAGAGGTTTCAACAAGTGACTACATACGGAGCAAAATGAGTGAATATAAACTCTAAAATATGTCTATATACATCCGTATGTAGTAGTCCATTTGAATCTCTAAAAAGACAAATATTTGAGTAGTCACTCGTTGAAATCTATAGAAAGACAAATACTCTGGAGTGTATTTAAGAACCGAAGGGGTAGTGCACAACCGCATGGGGGACTCAGCCCGGTCATTGCGCCACATTAATAGTGAGTAATGAGCAGTCAAATCATAAGCCCCACCTTCCCACTATAAGTTGCTCGGAAAAAGCAACCATCAACACGCTCTTCTTTGAATCCGCTCATACTACTCCATCTGTCACTGTTTTATAGAGCGCGCTTCGGAAAAAAGAAAAAATATGTGGGACCAAGGCGACTAGCAATCGGCCTGAAAAATAGCATTGGTAGTTATAGCACAACGTCTATTACTAGAGGAAATAATGCGTACACACATGCATGCAGTGCTTCTACCTCGGGTACACACATGCATGCACTTACTCCACTCCGTAGTAGTACATCAAGAGAAAATTGTGGACTTGATTGCGGTTACCACGCCCTAATTAATTGAGCATTAAAGCAAACACGTCTAAAGTCTCTCTGGTGGTGGAAATGCATTGAGAGAAATGCATCATAATGAAGCGCGCCTGTAAACTGTGACGGAGGGAAGAGTAGTATATGAAGGTGGAAAACCAAGTACGCGTATGGCGAATCGGTCAACGCACCTCATCTTGGCATATCACTGACGTGTGGGACAGGAGTGTGAGAAAAACAATCTCAATTGACAGCAAAATGGTCAACCCACCGTTCCTTGAGAGAGATGAGGAGCGAGAACACACAGACAGGCTCGCACGGAGGCCAAGATATATTCGAGCATGGTTGGTTGATCGATATGATCATTACATGTTGAGCTGCCGTTTTCCGCCCTTCTCCTGAATAAATGTGTACTTTATTAGAGATTAAAAAAATAAGAGTACAGACGCTCCACCATGCGGTTCTAGTAGTAGTACTACTCGTACTACTAAACCTTGCGCTTGGCTCTTCGCCTCTTCGTGAAGTCGAACAATGATGGTAATCCGCATGTTGGATACTATAGTGTATGCCTCTGACAATCTGACACCGAATGGACTGATGCATGTCCACCGAGGGTAGTTTGGATTAGTCGAAAGGCATAAGCAAGCTTCACCTTGTCCTGCAAGCTTCTCCTCATTCTGTGAGTTGACGGGACACACCAAAAAGTAGTGCTAGTCCATACTCCTTCCCTTCCGGTTAATATGGCTTAATATTTTTTGCGGGTAAATAAGAGAGCTTTATTCATATATAAGCATTCTTAGGATGATCAACCAAGACACTGGTCACTAGAAAGCGAGGTACCCCGCAAGAAAAGAAGTAGGAAGCGAGGTGTTTCATCAAGCCAACTCTTGGCCACATTCAAAGTGTAGCAAGCACGGTTCGCACAAAGATGTGCCGCAAGGTTTGCTAACCTGTTTACATGCTGAATAACAAAAAAAGAGGAAATATTACCGAGTGCTCCTATTTGTAATAGGATATGAGCCAGAATTAAGCGAGAATTGTGGCGAGTGTTCCATGCAATCAACTTCCATTATCACATGCGAGAACCCTCGAAGAGAACCAAATGTGTTGAAGATTTCTTTAGCACATTTTAAAAATATAATAAGAGTGCAGACGCTCCTCCATCCGGTTCCTAGTACTAGTATAGTGCATACTTGCTTGAATTGTATTGTGATTACTTGACTTGTGCTAAGTTGCTAAAATGTGCCAAGAACTAAAATTGGGAAAAGGATAGATTTTATTTGGTCAAGTAGTCTAATCACCCGCCCTCTAGACATACTTTGGATCCTACACACGGGCTCCAACACGCTCTTTGAGAAAAAAGACGGCACATCTTTGGATATAGGTGACGTGGTGGCATCATACAGTAGCATCGTTCTCTATAGTTGTAGTATACTCCTACTAGGACGACAACTCCTATAAAACCTTGCGCTTGGCTCTTTGCCTCTTAGGGAGGTTCAACAGTCTGTACTCGTGTGAACCTTGCACTTGGCTCTTTGCCTCTTTGGAAGGTCCAACAATGATGATACTACAGTACAATATGCTCCTGGCAATCTGACACCGATTGAACTGCTGCACGTCTGCCGCGAGGGCGAGGGCGAGGGAGAGGGAGAGGTAGAGGGCGTTGTAGTCAAAACCCTCTCCTCATCCTGCAAGCCACCGCGCGCATGGGCGAGGGAGAGGTGTAATAGTAAGCAAGCTTCTCCTCGTTCGGCGAGTTGAGGGGACACATCAAAGCAATATATATCCTACTTTGCACTTGGTTGTTCGCCTCTTCGGGAAGTCGAACAATAATAGTACTAGTATAGTGTATGCTTCTGGCAATCTGACACCGAATTAACTGTTGCACGTCCATAGCCTGAGCGAGGGAGAGCTTGCATTACTCCAAAGTTTCTCCTTGTCCTGCAAGCCACCGCGCGCAAGCTTCTCCCGTCCTGCAAGCTTCTCCTTGTTCGGCAAGTTGACGGGACACAGCAAAGTAATGCTATTCCATACTGCCTCCTCTCCGGTTAATATGGCTTAATTTCAAATGAGATAAATACATTGTCTGTCACTGTATATTTGTAAAAATACGGTCAGTGGACTTCATAATACGCTCATTGCGCTCAATATATACATTTTCCGGTCTTTATACTGTCACTAGCTCACCCTGGCTGAGTATGTGTGTGCATGGACGTGTAGGTTGAGCATTTGAGCGTGACCGTGTGTGTTCCGTCGTGTGCTCGGACATGCATGCATTAGGGCGTCGCACGCGTTTTTGCATCCATGTGTATGTGTCACTGTTGCATACGCATAGGGGGAGTACGTGCAGGGGCCACTAAGGAGTAGTCAAATCACACAGTAAGTTAGTCAGAAGAAGCAACCATCATTTCACTCTTCAATGACACGTACGTAATATAAAATGGTCGATATGGAGAGAAAAATAAAACCACTATATATACACTAGCAGGAGCCTAAGCTACAAGCCTACTTGCTTGGGTTGCTCTCTTCACAAGCATACAATGATGGTGGCCCCACCACTGGTCACATATCCGACCTGATCCTGCAACTAGGGGAAGGGAACAATGTTCTGCATAGACGCAGTCGACATCGGCGAGGGAGAAAACCCACATTCAGTGCATCCCAATCGGGGGTCACTGCGGTATGGGCCGATGTCGCGTCCCAACTGCCCTTCTAGCTACAGCCCGACGTCCCAAGTAGTCCATCTTCCTTTTGGAGCGGGCTTGCTCCACTGCCGCAGCTCCCCACGTAGCTCCATCTGCATGTCGATCTTTCTCTACTTCTACCGGCTTCTACTTGTGATGAGTTTATGTCTCATGAACTAGTGTCAGTACTATTATTCTAATCACACTTCTTCAATATCTTTGCCATCAGGGATGCTCAGCTCAATTTTCGTGAAACTGCACAAAAGCATTGTATGATCCGAGGGTGTCAGCCGTCTTTTCTTCGACAGGTTCTACCTGTCCAGGAAATTAAATCATGTTTAGGGTTTAGTGTTTAAGTCGTAGTGAACCCATCAGTAGTTTTTATTTCGTACACGCTCTCACAACTTTTGTCTTTAGTTCTGAAGTAAATATTGGCTATGATCTCTGAATCATTGAGATGCATCAGCATGCGTGTTAGTTTTCCTTTGTATTTGATGGAATGTTTTAACAGGGCAACCTTGGAGTAGGAATGAAAATGGACTGGAAAGTTTCCGTTTTTCCAGAGAAAAAATGGAAACGGAGAGAAACCAACGTTTCTTTTCGTTGGATCGCGCCATCGAGCAAAACCAACATTTAAATCACGTCTTTCACGTTCGTGTCTCACCCTCCTCCACAGCTCGCCCCCACACGGTCGCTCAGCATGCCACTCACCGCAAACCGAGTATACGATAACTTTCCCGCCCGCTTGTCAATGGATCGCGCCATGGAGTACTAGCACTACTCTACAGGAAGAGATTGACGAGTTGGGGGAGGACAACTAGCTATAGCATGGACTCCCAAGAACTTTTTACATGCATGTTGTGGCCGGCTATTGCGAACTTTGAACGCGGAGCAGTCGCATGCACCAGGAAGTGGCGCGGGCGACGCTCTCTCGTCCGGTGCGCCGCTTCAATGCCAGTGCCAGAGAGAGGTCGCGTCCGCTCTGGCCGGGCATGAATGTGGCACTGACCCTTTCGGGCGGGAAGCACGCGCGGGTGATGCCGAGGGTTCGGGTTGGTCAGGAGAGGTCGTGGCAGCGGTCTGGATGCCCACAAACAAGAGATGCTGTACATTAATATTGCTGCGTATATAATTATAACAACATAAATAATGTGCCAGTTGGACAAATATGATTGGAGATGGAGATGGAAATGGAATTTTACGTAAACACGAATATGCATGTCTATGTCTATGTTTGTGTGCGCAACGACTCTCGCGACCTGGAAGCGGGGCGTGTTTTTGATCGAATTTTCTTTCTTGGTACGTTAAAAAATTGTCCGCCAATTTTCGTTCCTTTTTTCCGGGAACACGCGTATTCTATTTAAAACCACTGCTATGGAGAGATTTTTTTACTCCATTATAGCCTCTTGTTTGATAGAGTTTTTCACGTCTCGCTCTCTCACCCTCTCCATATCAAAACAAGATGACAAGTGTCGACTCTATCTCTCTCTTCACCGGTGGTCACAGATCCGGCCGAATCCCGTCCGCTACGGGAGGTGAGGAGGTGCAGCGTTGATTTTGTCACCGTCGGCCATGGAGGAAGCCGATGCGCACCATCCTCCCGGAGCCGGCGCTGGCGCAGACGAAGGTCCTCCGCGCCCTTGTTCACTGCCGTCGTGTGGGCAGATCCCGCCCGCCCACCTAAACCGACATCTCGCCCACCTGAGGTATAACTTCTTGTACTCGTCCAGCTCCCTAGGTCGCTGCATGCGGGTTTTCTTCTATGCGACTAATCCCCATCTCCCCATGTATAGTAGCTAGGGTTCGTCGGCTGGTCGAACATCACCTACTATTATAGAGGAAATGCCTCTCGAAAAGTTGTCCTGATTTATGCCTCGGTGGAGGTATACATGTTGTTTCTACAAAAAGTACATGGTAGTTGTGCGGTCATTGTCCATATGCTCCTATTGCTGCTGCTAATCTAATACTATCACTGGTTAAACGAAGAAATGCTTTTTTTTCTCGGGTATCCTGGTTTAGTTCTCATCAAGATAATCATGATGCTTTTGTTTGTTGGCGTACTTTCATTAATTCTTATTGACAATTGAGATGTCGTTGTTAATCTTGTAAAACAAAGTAACAACACTATATCCCTTTTTCATATTTTTGGAAACAGCGATGTGTATCTCCATACCCGGGCATGTCTTCCTCAATTTTAGTGGAACTGCACAAAATTGGATGGCCATTGTTGTTCGGCCTCACTGTCCTCTGCCACATGGTTCTTCCTTCCTCGAGCTTGATTACTGAGAAGAAATAGACCACAGTGAGGATTTGTCGAACTTCATAGGTGCCTCACCCAAACTTGATGCCAAATGGATGATGCATCACCACGATAACCTATCGATGCTCATGGTTGCGCCTCATGGTTGCGTTGGCTGGTGAAGCTGATCGATTTTCAATGAAAAACAATCTGTCTTCCATCAGTGCTCTTTGCTTGTTACCCACAAAGATGATATCCTTCATCAGTTCACGTTGGTTGCATTGGAGACACAGTCGTCTTTCACGTTGGTGCAAATTTATCACACAATTGGCTATGAACCAAATGTTTCCTCGAAGAAGGATCGATGTTGGTACTAAGAGCATAAGTTTTGTATTGATTTCTAAGCCTTCTCACAACTTTGTCTCCAGCTCCCCTGTAATTTTATGTCCATCTATTAACTTTGATTGAAAAAATGGTGTGGACTAAAAACCCGGATGGACGTAGTTGTTGGAAATATGCCCTAGAGGCAATAATAAAAGGATTATTATTATATTTCCTTGTTCATGATAATTGTCTTTTATTCATGCTATAATTGTATTATCCGGAAATCGTAATACACGTGTGAATACTTAGACCACAACATGTCCCTGGTGAGCCTCTAGTTGACTAGCTCGTTGATCAACAGATAGTCATGGTTTCCTGACTATGGACATTGGGTGTCATTGATAATGGAATCACATCATTAGGAGAATGATGTGATGGACAAGACCCAATCCTAAGCATAGCACAAAGATCATGTAGTTCGTTTGCTAGAGCTTTTCCAATGTCAAGTATCTTTTCCTTAGACCATGAGATCGTGTAACTCCCGGATACCGTAGGAGTGCTTTGGGTGTACCAAACGTCACAACGTAACTGGGTGGCTATAAAGGTGCACTACAGGTATCTCCGAAAGTGTCTGTTGGGTTGACACGGATCGAGACTGGGATTTGTCACTCCGTATGACGGAGAGGTATCTCTGGGCCCACTCGGTAATGCATCATCATAATGAGCTCAAAGTGACCAAGTGTCTGGTCACGGGATCATGCATTACGGTACGAGTAAAGTGACTTGCCGGTAACGAGATTGAACGAGGTATTGGGATACCGACGATCGAATCTCGGGCAAGTAACGTACCGATTGACAAAGGGAATTGTATACGGGGTTGCTTAAATCCTCGACATTGTGGTTCATCCGATGAGATCATCGAGGAGTATGTGGGAGCCAACATGGGTATCCAGATCCCGCTGTTGGTTATTGACCGGAGAGCCGTCTCGGTCATGTCTGCATGTCTCCCGAACCCGTAGGGTCTACACACTTAAGGTTCGGTGACGCTAGGGTTGTATGAATATGAGTATGCAGCAAACCAAAAGTTGTTCGGAGTCCCGGATGAGACCCCGGACGTCACGAGGAGTTCCGGAATGGTCCGGAGGTAAAGAATTATATATGGGAAGTCGAGTTTCGGCCATCGAGAAAGTTTCGGGGTCCACCGGTATTGTACCGGGACCACCGGAAGGGTCCCGGGGGTCCACCGGGTGGGGCCACCTATCCCGGAGGGCCCCATGGGCTGAAGTGGGAGGGGAACCAGCCCCTAGTGGGCTGGTGCGCCCCCCTGGGCCCCCTCTGCGCCTAGGGTTGGGAACCCTAGGGGAGGGGGCGCCTCCACTTGCCTTGGGGGGCACTCCACCCCCCTTGGCCGCCGCCCCCCCTTAGAGATCCCATCTCTAGGGCCGGCGCCCCCCTGGGGGTCCCTATATAAAGAGGGGGGGTGGGAGGGCAGCCGCACCCAACACCCTGGCGCCTCCCTCCCCTCCCTGCTACACCTCTCCCTCCCGTAGTTGCTTGGCGAAGCCCTGCTGCATCCACCACCACGCCGTCGTGCTGCTGGATCTTCATCAACCTCTCCTTCCCCCCTTGCTGGATCAAGAAGGAGGAGACGTCACGCTGACCGTACATGTGTTGAACGCGGAGGTGCCGTCCGTTCGGCGCTAGGATCTTCGGTGATTTGGATCACGACGAGAACGACTCCCTCAACCCCGTTCTCTTGAACGCTTCCGCACGCGATCTACAAGGGTATGTAGATGCACTTCTCTCTCTCGTTGCTAGATGAAATTTTTTATTTTATGCAACGTTCCCCGACAGTAGTAGCCCTCCATTTTTATTTACTCCGCATATTAGATTTGACTAAAGTCAAACTTTGTAAAGTTTGACCAAGTTTAGGACGAACACAACAAACCATAATTATTAGAGAGGGGAAACTGTACATACTCTCAAACCTTTCTGATAATTGAAATTAAAATTCTTCATTTGTAAACACTCTCACACGTTTCCGATAATTTGGCACATGTGTGGTTGTTCACTTAAGGCAGGGTAGTGTACCGCACGTGAAGGATAGGAAGTGCAACTAGGACGTGCGGATCGTTAGTTCATCGGAAGTACTCCCTCCGTCCCATAATATAAGATGTTTTTTGACACCAATATAATATGAAAAAACGTCTTACATTATGGGACAGAGGGAGTACTTAGTAGTTTTCTTCACTAGTACATTAAATAAAGAGTTTCGTTTCGTACTTACACAATTTAAAACAATTGTTATGGAGCGAATAAGAAGACCACTCCACTATATATTGGTCGTATACACGAGTACTATAGGACGCAGCTTCATTTACTTTAAACTGCCTTTGGGTTTATGACAGGTGGGCCTAAAATGTGGCTGGCCCACCTGTCATATACCCAAAAGCAAGTGCAGTTAAGGCACCGGAGCTCAGTCCATACTATAGTATATATATAAGGTGGAGCCTCAGCGCTTGTTCGCTAGGGTTTGCACTTTCCACACTCTCGCCACACTATATATATATATATATATATATATGTGTGTGTGTGTGTGTGTGTGTGTATACACACACACACATGCTAGAGGCTCAGCGTTCCTTTGCTAGGGTTTGCTATATTCACAGTCTCTCACCCTCTCTTCACCAGATCTAAACAAGACTGCGTTGGCCTCTTGTCTCTTTCTCCCCCTCACAGCTAGTGAAGGAGGCATCTGGATCCCATCGCATCGGGAAGGGGAGGAGGTGCAGTGTTCACTCTATCGCCTTCGGCGAGGGAGGCAATCCACTGCCGGCTGCGCTGTTCTCTTTCACCCAGTGCCTTTGCGGGAGGGCCACCGACCCCTTCTTCCTCGCTACCGTACGTAGTGTGGGCAGATCCGGCCTCCCGCCGGACGCCTTGCCACATCTCGACGACCCTAAGGTATAAGTTTTTTTGAAACCGTTGTTGCTCTAGCTGCATGTGGATCTTTTTCGATCTGTAGTCGAATCTAGGTCTTGGTTCAAAGAGGAAAGATGGGCGTGGTGGGGCGGAGCATGAATCTTGGACGTGGTTCAATGAGGAAAGGAAGGACGGAAAGTAGTAGACTGGCTATCTAGCCGCTTTGTTGGTCGAAAAGGGAAAAATGGGGTAACCAAGTACACACATCTGTAAGGGAAAGAAACTGGGGGTCGGGTAGTTTGTGCAGGACTAGATTTGCTGCCCTCCCATAGGAAAAAGGTTCAAAGAGAACAAATATGGGACCAATGCAGATATGCTGCTTGGTTACATACTCTGCATCACCCATTTATACACACTACTGGGAAAAGGCATGCTAGTGGCGCACCAGTTTTGCCTACTAATGGCGCACTACTGGTGCGCCAGTAGCATCATGCCATTAGAATATTTTAGTAATGGCGCACCACGGGTGCGCCATTAGTATCTGGTATACTAATGGCGCACCACAGGTGCGCCATTAGTATCCCACGGGTGCGCCATTAGTATCTAGTATACTAATGGCGCACCACATGGAAGTGCGCCATTAGTAACAATTTTTTTATTTTTTTTCGTTTTTTCTTATTCTCAGGTCATTATTTCACATATGAGATATCCAACACATATATATACAACAAGTATCCATATAAAAATCATATCCAATGATATATACATACATAGCCAACACATATATACATAGCCAACACATATATAGCCAACACATCATATATACATACATAGCCAACACATAGTTCCATCGTTACATATTACAAAAGTTTCACATTGTTCATCCAACACCGTTATCCATCAATTCACGAAAGTTTCACATTGATACAAAATAAAAACATAAATGGAAAAGAAGCACTCCATCCATGCAAGCTTCCGTGAATTAAATCAAATCTGCAAAATGATAAACAAGAAGTTAGAAGAAGAAGAAGAAGAAGAAGAAGAGAAGAAGAAGAAAACTAGAAGAATACTAGAAGAAGAAGAACACTAGGGTAACATAAGTTATTTTGGAGCTAACCTATAGGAAACTAAGCATATAAGCTCTCTAAGTTAGCATATTAGAGCCAACTTAGGTAAAATGAAGCTAACCTATGTCATTTTGGAAAAGAAGAAGAATAAGAAGAATAAGAAGAAGACTATAAGCTTATTATGTAAACTTGATCATTTTGTGCTAACATAAGTAATTTTGGAGCTAACCTATAGGAAACTAAGCATATAAGCTCTCTAAGTTAGCATATTAGAGCCAACTTAGGTAAAATGAAGCTAACCTATGTCATTTTGGAAAAGAAGAAGAATAAGAAGAATAAGAAGAAGGCTATAAGCTTATTATGTAAACTTGATCATTTTGTGCTAACATAAGTAATTTTGGAGCTAACCTATAGGAAACTAAGCATATTAGAGATAACATAGGTAACTAAGTATATATATATATATATATATATATATATATATATATCATTTTGGAGATCTGACATACCTGACATAGTTCAGTTCTCATTGTTCTTCTCCTTCTCCTTCCTCAGCCTGATGCGCCAAGAGCGGCGAGGCGGTGGAGGCAGCGGGATGTAGTCTTCTACCGCAATTGGCGTGGTCATGTCGCCTAGCTGTGGAATCGCCGACGCCACCACCGGTGCGTGGTCATTGTCAGGCACCACCACCATCGCGAGGCCACCTTCAGGCAGGACGGGCACGACCATCGCTAGGTCATCCTCATCCACCACCATCTCTTGCCCATGGTCAGCCACCACCATCTCTTGCCCATGGTCAGCCACCACCATCTCTTGCCCTTGGTCAGCCACCACCATCTCTTGCCCTTGGTCAGCCACCACCAGCGCTAGGTCATCCTCAGCCTGATGCCCATCGTCATCCTGCGGCTCCTCATCCCCACTCTGCTCCTCTTCTCCCTCACTCCAGTCCGGATCATCCTTCTTGTTGTCAGAATCGCTGCTGCCAGAATCGCTGTTGCTTTCGCTAAAGCCAGAATCGCTGTTGCTTTTGCTACAGCCATAATCGCTGCTGCTTTGGCTGTAGCCAGTGTCGCTGCTGCTGCTCCCATTGCCTGCCCAAATGGAAAAATGACCGTTAACAATCGATGTGAGACAAAGCCAAATGTAGAGGAATAAGAACAGGTAGAACGTACTGGAATCATCATCGTCAGCGTAGCACATGTGACACATAGTCGCGTTGAACACCTTCACGATGAGCATGGTGGCGTCGTCGTCGTACCTGAAGAGAAGGAAGTACCCCAGCCGCAGGTCGTAGGAACGGTAGAACTTCTCCCACCCATGATACAAGTACATGTGGCCCTCCTTGATCACCAACTCCACATCCCACAGCCTGTGAAACCCGCTGCCGGCCTGTCGCAGCTTCACATTATTTGGCGGATCTTCACCCAGCATGCTCATAAAACTGTCAGGCAGCCTCTGCAGTTTGGGACAATGAGTGATGTAGCAAACAACATATATCATAATGAGATGGGTGAATGGGAGATCTCTCGTTTTATATACCTGCGTCATGGATGATACCGAAGTCCCAAGTATGATACTGAAGAACTCGGAAGAATCCAACTCGTACTGCGGTGTGGCAGAGCGGCGGTGGCTGCTTCCCCCCATCTCTGATAAGCAGCAGAAGAGACCAATTAGTACCCTTACAACATTATCATACAACATTATAGCAGCATAAATTTTGAGCAGAAGATAATCAACATTATAGCAGCTTAATCGGTACAAAAATGCATTTTCGATACTTGTTATATTGTGGACGGAGGGAGTAGAAGTTCTATAACAATAAACTGTTGTGGCACAACACGATGCAGGTTTCTGAAAGGGCTCACCACATAGAAAAGTAAACCCGAAAAGAATGTGCAACAAAACACAAGAGGTGAAAACTCATGGGCATCATTCCAACTAAGCTGCACCCCATATTTTCTCCATGTCGGTGGTAAAACAGGAGAGCACCATTCCTTTAGGTTCAGTCAAGCTTACTGTAACAAGAACTGAATGTCGCTATTATTTACTGGACAATAGTGTCTTACAGAAAAATAAAATGCTAAGCTTTAAGTCATATATTTGGATTCTTATAAATAACCCCAATAGGCATCAGCAGCTGTAGTGACCTTGCAAAAGGAAAACAATCATGCAGGCCTAAGTATATAAATTCAGTTTTCTGTTTCTATGAACAATGCTTGTAAACCTGAGAAAGCACAACTCACCAGCCTCAATCACATTTACATTTTTGACCTGACACATCAATGGAAACATCCACTTCTTTCAGTCAAGAATGAATGTTTAATAGTCAGAACTGAACAACGGCAAACCACATGCAGTCGTCCATCGTTTGAAATTAAGAAAAATATACTCATGCTTAATACGGTAGTTCAGCATCACCATATAGTATGCTCCAGGGCAGTAGAAAAATTACATCGGACTGATTAGGTTTGTTTTCTTCTACTTGAGAAATGGTAGACAAAGGCCACATGTCAGAAAATAAAAGAGGAAAAAAGATAATTAAGGACATCTGGATGTCCTTCCATAAGCTATAAAGCACGAAGAACCCCCTTTCAACATAAGTAATGATCGTATAAACCACTCTCTGATTCAAGCATATTAATCTTCGACATTGCCCATATTTCAGGATGGCAGTAAGCCAGTACCTCAATAAAAGTTCAATTTGCACATACCATGAGAGTAAATTGAAAATAATAGCAGTACCTCAAAGGCTCAAACAGATTGCTAAGACATCAAGACAATGATAAATGACCTATGTGCATCACTCTTAAATGTAACCAAATAGTTAGTACAGTACAATATAAAAGGGTTAAACACTTGTATCGGCAAATGAAATATAGATAATACCAAATCGGCACTTTCCCAAATTTTAACTCATCTATATCTGCAACCGTCCTTTCCATGAAACCAAGCAAGTGTAGTTTAACTTTGCAACTGCTTCACATACTAGGAAGATCCAAATCCAAAAACTTGAATGGAAGTCAGTACTCAGGTGGTGTATCGTAGACGGGTAGTACATTGGCAACAGCAACATCACAAATTGCTCCCCAAATTGGGTGAAAAACAAGCACATCACCATCATTACTATGAAACCCATGACATGTCAACACTAGTTACTTCTCCCCTCAGCAGCGGCAGGGCGAGCGCGGGAGCAGTGGGTGGCAAGGGCGCACGCACGCGCGGCCGGACGCGGCCAGTGGACAGCTAACGCGCGGCTGGTCGCGGCCAAGGGCGTGACGAGGCGCGCCCGGCGCTGTGGCGCGAGGCACGGCCCACGGCCGGAGCATGGGAGGCGCGGGGGTGGCGACATACGGCGTCAGGGAGAGAGTAAGATATGGGGGGAACGGGTGGAGGCTCACCCCGAGGAGGCCGTGGACGAGCTCGGCAAGGCCGGGATGCACCGGTGGTGGAGATCGACGGCGAGATGCCGCGGCCGTGGCGGAGAAACCGGCTCGATCCCGAGCGTACGGTGCCTCCAAGCTCGTTCAGCGGAGGTAGACGAAGGAGTCGATGACGGCGGAGCTCCGGGGGAGCGCGAGACGGACGCAGGGGTGGCG